>NC_142394.1:24436714-24736714 GCF_059441095.1 Idiotropiscis lumnitzeri | reverse complement strand
TCTACCCTGAGATCTCCAGTGGTGGCCGGTTAAGTCAAGGTAACTTATGACCAAAGGTGGCAAAAACACTTTTGCAGATACTTATCCTAAATATAATCAAATTATATCGTTCCTCAAGTGGTTTATTTATTTATTTTTGCTATTGTTGTCTGAACCAGGTCACATATCTTGTTAATGATAATGGTATTTTGCCACTCGCTCCTCAGATGACCTTGTGCGAGCAATGATGAGCCACCCGACCTATCAGAAAGTGGTGAACGAGCATCTGCAGCCCAACCTGGCTGCACTTCACCAGTCCGACCAGGCGACACGTCCGTTGCTGGTCAACAATAACGGAAACATGCTCAACGGCAACAAAAAAGTTATTTGAAGGTTCCTTTATGCTGTATATTTTGTTTTTTTATTTAATTGCGGACTTTGTTTTACTTTGACGCAAAGAGACACTTTAGACAAATAATTCTAACTAAACATTGTATTGTTACATTTTTTTGTATGTGTGTGTTCACAACTGTGCCTTCACCTTAAATGTTGTTTTATCTGTGAATATTTTAAATGGGCAATATGTGCAAAAAAAAGTATTGGAAATATATTTTTATATGAATAGCTTCATGTTTTATTGAAATGCTGTTTTCTTTGCTCACATGTTTACCGTTCGTTCTACTGTATTTAGTTTACGATTTAAAATTGTATTTTCTAGTGCTGGGAGAATAAAAGGGGCGTTTGAATCAAAATAAAATTTTTTACAAAAATCCTTTGTCTTTCACGCTCTTGTCATTTCCATTACTGCGCATGCGCGAAGTGTACGGCGAGCGGGGAGGGACAAATCGCACGGTTTCGCATTCTCGACTGGACAATAAGGAGCCGAGAAACCAACGCAGAGGAACTCCCCTCTGCCTCCACAGATGTCCGATCGTGGAACACCTCGGAGGAGGCGGAGTGTCGACATCACCCGAGCCAGGTACGAGCCTTACACGCCTCTCGTGTTGCGTGTCAGGGCGGCTGACAGTTGACAGTTCCGCGCGGCATGGGCTAATCGGTGGCTAACGTTAGCATGCTGCTGGCTGGAACCAGGCTGGAACCTGCCAGTCCAGCCAGCCAGCCGGCGTCCATGCGCTCTTTACCCCGCGATTTCACTCTCACTGCCGGCAAAAAAATGCCGAGGCGGGGATGGAAAGCCTCAAAACGTATTGAATGAATACTCTCTGGTTGCTGAAAGCTGGTTGCAGCCGGTTTGAAATGTCCGCATCTATCTTAAAACACTGCAATGCTTTCTGTCGCCACAAAGACGCATGAGCAGCTGTTGCGACATTTTCGGGCAATGCTTATTTTTCATCTTTTGAATACTTTGATGTGCTGCCTTATTGATTGCTTTCAAGTTCACTTCAAAGCATGATTATTTTTCCGAGCGTAGCAAGTGGTTTGACTGGAATTAGTTCGCGTTACTCATTAATTATAATTAATGATATATTACGATTTCACATCGGTTAATAGGTTTGTCCACGTGTCATTTATTCTTCCTGGCATTTTACGTTTTGGAGTATTTTACAATTCATGCCGCCAAATGATTATATAAGGTGACAATTTCTGTATATACAGTCTTGTCTCACGGTAGACGTTTCGTGCATTTCCACTTGACAATTGAATTAAGGCTACATCAACAAATTTAACCAGGGCCATGAGATTGGATAAAGTGCTAGTACTCCCACATTTAAAGTCAGTAAAGTTGCAAAAATTAGTGCGCGCCAATAAAAGTTTTTGATAAAACTAAAATCATAAGTCTCATCTTCCAAATTGTGACATCACATTATATTCACTGAGAAATTGATTTAAGTTCATTTCTAATTGATGTTAAGCACTGTTTTCATGAGATATACAGTCAAAATGAATGCGTCTGCTGGAGGTTTTTGTTCCTCAGTGTAAAATGCCAAGCAAGGTGTTTGTCAGCAGACCCCCCACCACACCGCCACCTTTTTCCCCCCTTCGCTCCCACCCCACAGCTGTTTTCTTTCCCCAAAACAAGACAAAGAAAAATGCGAGACGAGAAAAGGCATCCAGGTGCCGTCTCCCCTTTGGGAACGTTGCGTTGTGAAACAAGGCTGCCAGTAGTGACTGGTCCAACCGGTTGCATCCGCTTCTTTTGTCCATCTCCAAGTTGACCCTGGTTATTCTTTGACGTAGTTTGTGTCAATACCTTGGTGAGTCATTGGTAGATGTGCTCGAGCCTGTTAGGCGCAAGAATGTCATTTAAATGACACTGTAAAATGAATTCAGAGTTTTGTTTCCATGTTTGTTGATAATTATTGAATTTGTTTGGGGGGGCGTGGTTTAAACAACATCCAGTGACGCACTTGGACGTCTGACACAAATGGCCCCTCCTTCACTGGATAAGAACTTTTGTTCGTTCATTAGTACAGTAGTAGCTATGCCTATACATAAAAAATGTATCCTGCCTTCATATAGTTCACTGCCTTAGCCACGTTAGAATGCCTCATTATCGGCTGTGGTACAGGTTTGAGAGAAAGCACAAAATCTCCTAAAAAAAAAAAAAAAGAAATCAACTTTGTCTCATTGAAAATACTCGGCACGGCATTGGTTTTTCATGTTTTCATTGTACACTCCTCATCCCTGAAATGTTCACTGCACACCTACGCCTGGATAGAGATTAACATGTTTTATTTTGCTCATTATTCAATAAAACTATCGACAGATGAACCAATTATTAAAATAATTTTAGTTGCATGTGGCGTGTATATTTCTGTGAGTTTTTTTTTCATGCTTGCTTTATGTCTTCCCCTTGTTCTTGTTTCTCCTGCTCTTTGACCCCAAACCTTGACCTGCCCCTCAGAAAATCCATGCCAAAAAGAAACCTCTGCTCTAATTTGGTTTTAATGATTTAATCGATCGACAATCGATTGGCAAATTCATCAACAACTATTTTATTTATCGTTTAGAGCCGCTGTGTCATTTGAAAGTGTCTTAAGTCCCTGAGAATCTCAGCCTCTTCCCAGTAAATGTTTTCTTATTTGCGCAGTTCCTCCACAAAAGCAAACAGATTATATTTTGTGTTGAATCATCAAAAACAATTTGCAAACATCTGCTTTTACTTTGCAAAACAGTGATAAATATTTTCCCTGTTTTTTGGCTTGTTATGGACCAAACCTGTACGTGGATTATGATTCACAAATTTTATGACAATAAGAGGAAATAATGGTTATTTGCAGCCGTCATTGACGTATCCAAAATTGAAGCAGCCGCCGAAGGGTATATCAAACAAATAGGCCTTCCTTTGCGTGAATCAGAAGCTTAGTAATGTTTAATTGTTAAACTATACCAAATAAACAATAATCGGAAAAACATTTTTTTAAATGTCAAATAAATTCTAATCATCCGATTAGTCGATGAGTAAGAGTAATAATCGATTCTGATCATATTCGGTAGTGACAGCCCTATAGGAAAGCGCCACCTGCATCCACCTGGCCTGCTGGCCATTATTGCTTGGTGCTGGCCAATCACGTCGCCTTGATGGAGAATGGCGACTGGAAAAGAAGTAATTGTCCCGGCAGTCGTTACCTCACTCGCAAGCGTCAGCTAAGCTCGGTTGAGTTCAGCCACGCTCGCTAACCTGTGAGCCCACCAGCCGCCCTCGCCCCGCTCTTCCCAACCCCCCTTCCTCCCTGCTTTCCACCAAGGCTTCGCCATGACGTCCGTGCGTTTCACCGTGACGCCCACCAAGGCGGAGGACCACCCGGGGCTGTCGGACACATCGCCCGAAATCAGCTCCCGCTCCGGTACCCACGTGCGCTTTGGCTCCCGGGAAAGCGTCAGTCGAAGCGAGCCGCCCAGCGACACGTCAGGAGTAGGCATGGCGCCGGCGGGAGGAGGCGGTACGGAAACGCCGGACCACAGTAACATGGAGCAAGGTGAGGAGCGTGCACAGGGAATAATCCCCATGTGTGAACTGGCCTCCTAATCTGGAATTTAATCTGGATTTTTAGCAGATGTGTCAGTTTCTCTGACAGGATTTATTCGCGGTCAATATGTGTAACAAAAAGCTTTGTACTCGGCAACAGGCAAGCGTGACAGCTTTTCGCATGCACAAATATCCGACTAAAAAGCCATCTTGTCTCCAATTCTATATTCAATGAGTTCCCTTTTCCTCATTGTGCCTTTTCCAGAAATGTCTTTCTGCAAGTTTTGGGTTTCGCCACCTTGCTCAAGGGCAGTGGCAGGCGGCGTTCATAACCTCTCGGTCGCGGCTTCACATTAAAACTCATTCCATCCATAAGACATATGTATACGTTTTCAAAAACGTAGTCCCCACCTCCCAAAGACGTATTTATACGTCTTTGCCTTTTTTTTTTTTTTTTTTTTAATGTCATAGCTCCAAGTTTTTATAGCATTAGAACACAATATTCTGTTGGCCTCGAAAAAAATCAGTCAAAATCCAGAAAAACGCTGGAAATTAGGGGTTTCCTCTAATGAAAATTTCTGGGATTAAATTAGTTAAAATGAACAGAACTCAGGTGGAAATTGTAACCTGGAGACCACCAGGCACAGCTGACTTTATAGTACAGTCGACATCAATTTCCAAATCGAAAACTTATTTTTTTTTTTTTGTTTTGCAAACAGCTGGCCGAACTAGCTTTGCTTTCCTGACTCAGCGTTTTAGCCAAGAGTCAGCAAAACCCGCCGCAGTCTGCTTGGGAAACCGTCAGCTGACACTTTCACTTCCGTGCTTGAAAGAACAATTTGTACGTGTCCATAGCAACCAGGCCGCCCCACACTCTTCGCATATAATAAGCTTCCATAAATAGGAATTGAGCCGTTTAATCCCAATGAGTTTCAAGTGTCCCCACGTGCGTCGCTCCGTCGGGAACAAAGCCCTCGGAGTAGCGTTGCGCGAGGCAGCACGGCCCCCCTCGCCGTTCCCCCCCCCCAGGCTCGCAGCGATGCCAGATAAATCCCCCGCAGGTGTGCTGTTCTCAGCTGGAAGACAGCAGTCACCTGATCTTTTTTGTTTTGTTTTTGGTCGTTGCAGCCTCTCGCCCTGTTGCTCCTTTACAGACGAGAAGCTGTCAAATCAGCAACAAAACTGTTGTTGCCAGCCCAGGAAAAACAAACCAAAAAAAAGTGTTTGGAACAAATATTCAGGAAAGCGTGTTGATTGCGCGTGTGTTGAACCATGTTGAAGCGTCATAATTTTTGTTTACGTTCGCACTTCTGTCCCAGGGTGATGATTGCCACAAAGATGGGCAGACAATTCGCCCACCACAGCCGAACGGCCGCCACTCCAGCAAAACATCATCTTCTTGTTCTCCGTACGTTCACATCTGCTGTGCTCTCTCTTCACAGGAGACGGAAATTCCAAACTGTCCAGCGTGTACATCAACAACAGCCACGGCGTGGATGATGACGACTTCTACGACAGGAACTTGGCCTTATTTGAGGTTTGCTTCAACCACACGCGCTCCGATTCCTCCGGTCTCGTCCGTCATCGTCTTCCCGCTCCTCGCAGGAAGAAATGGACACTCGTCCCAAAGTGTCGTCTCTGCTCAGTCGGTTGGCCAACTACACCAACCTGATGCAGGGCGCCAAGGAGCACGAGGAGGCCGAGAGCAACAATGAGAAGAAGAAAGCCAAGGTACTTAAAATGCTTCGAAAATACAATACGACTAACGCAGGGTGGCATTTCTCTTTTGTGTGAGAAGGTGATGTGAGGCTGACCTGCATTGATTATCTTGCTGATAAGGAGATAAAAGTGTCATTATGTCGTAAAGGAGTGTGCAGAATTGCATGCTGGGAGCTTAATTGGTGTGCTCTGTCCCTCCTCAGTCACCGTGCATGGGGACCTTCATGGGCGTCTACCTGCCGTGTCTGCAAAACATCTTTGGCGTCATCTTGTTCCTGCGTTTAACCTGGGTGGTGGGGACCGCCGGCGTGTTGCAGGGCCTCTGCATCGTCTTCATCTGCTGCTGCTGCGTGAGTGCCGCAGAGTGTCGTCAAGGGGCGTAGAGTGGAAAGCGCGGCTGTCTCACCCGCCCGCGCCTCTTATTGTCCCTCCAGACGATGCTGACGGCCATATCTATGAGCGCCATCGCGACCAATGGAGTGGTTCCAGGTATCAGCCATCCGTTTGCGTCCTGCGCGAGAATCTTTTAAAATTGCCTATAGAAGGGACAAGGTGGCGGCAAAGTGCTATTTTTGTCCAAATAAAATGCTTCAACTCAATTTAATATGCTATAGTTACTCGGCACCAAGATGCCAAAAAACAGCCAAACTAATGCAGTGGAATTTACGTTTTCGTCCTGTCCTAGATATAATAAATCCGCCAAAAAAAAATAAATCTGAGCCAAAGTGATTGAAACTCTCTACCGGATTACCGGTTTGGAGTTGCAAGGGGACTTTGGTGTGTTTTATTTGGTTTGGTTTATATTTTGTGGAGGAAAACTTAATCAAATCAATCAAATTGCACCTTCAAAATAAAGGCACACTTTAGAAAAACAGTTTGGCTGCACCTTCTTTGATGTGGCTTCTTTGATAGTTGCACTCAATGAACAAGCAAAAAAATAGTTTATAACTGCTTAATAAACGTCCAAGGGGCCAAAGAAAAAGTGCAAAAACTAATACTATACTGGTATGTTTTCATTTTGAAGGCGCGTATTTTGACAGAATGTTAGGCCGATATTATCCCAACTTCAGTTTACGTGGAGTTGTCAATCAAAGCTTGCATTATGGAATGCGTCTTGCTGTCTGTTGGAGACATTTTGTACACTGTCGGCATGCCAGCCCTTTCAAAAGTAAGGCGAGAAACAAAAAGTCGGAAAATGGCTCCCTCTTTCCTCGCCAACCTGTCTTCCATATGCCATCAAACATTTTCCATCAAGATCAAAGTGTGTGTATTAAATGACTTTTCTAGTCATATTTACTTCACGCTGCTTCCTGTACGTAAAATTATATATATATTTTTTTTTCTATAGTGAATCTTTTTTTTTTATTTTATTTTTTTAATATTTGTGTGTGGCCGGGATGAATTAATTGGATTTATCTTATTTCCGGTGGGAAATACTGCTTTGGTTTTTGTATGAGTCAGACTTTGTGCCTGTATGTTAATTCTTCGCCTTACTTTTCCTCCTCTAGCCGGAGGTTCCTACTTCATGATCAGCCGCTCTCTGGGTCCAGAGTTTGGTGGCGCTGTGGGTCTGTGCTTCTATCTGGGTACCACCTTCGCCGGAGCCATGTACATCCTCGGAGCTGTCGAGATCCTGCTGGTGGGTTGTTCATCTTTGCCGCTCGCAACTTCTCGCCCGCAGGTCACACGCTCCCTTTTGTCCTCTTCCAGATGTACATCGCGCCTGAGGCGGCCATCTTTACTGCCAAGGGGCTGGAGGGCGAGGGTGCGGCCATGCTGAACAACATGCGCGTCTACGGCTCCGTCTGCCTCCTCCTCATGTCATTGCTGGTCTTTGTGGGTGTCAAGTACGTCAACAAGCTGGCCTCCGTCTTCCTGGCCTGCGTCATCGTCTCTATCGTGTCCATCTATGTGGGCGCCCTGGTCTCCGCTTTCAAGCCGCCCAACTTCACGTACGTGACATTTGTGACACGGAGTACTGCAACGGGAATGTAGACAATTGAAGTTTGGCTCTTGAAAGAGAATTTCCCGCGGAAATTGGACGTTATCTTTCCAGGGTATGTATGCTCGGAAACCGAACCATCAACGGCCACGACCTCGTCGACGACCAGTGTGCGAAAACCGTCCTGCTGTCGGCCGAGAGCCAATTGGCCAACGAGACTCTTGCCGGAAGTGCGTTTTGCTCTGCACGTTCGCGGCCACTCAGGAAGCCTGCCGAGTTGACAAAAGTTTCGCCCTCCTTCCCAGCGGACGCCAACACCACGTTGCTCCCGACACCGGAGCTCGTCCCCGCTCCGGCGGAGAAGACCACATATTTGTGGAGCCGCTTCTGCCAGAGCGCCGAGCTCAACGCCTCCTGTGACGACTACTTTGCCGCCAACAACTTCTCCCGTATCGACGGCATCCCCGGTCTGGCCAGCGGCATCATCGCAGGTAACGTCGCACACATTGGCAGCCGTTTGGCCGCAATGGGGCGTGACGCTTCCTCCTCTGTGTCGCAGACAACCTGTGGAGCTCGTACCTCAGCAAAGGAGACGTGGTGGAGAAAGGCTCTTTGAGCTCCTCCCAGGAAGCGCGCTCGGCGTCCACACAGCAGCCTTACGTCTTTGCTGACATCACCACCTCCTTCACCCTTTTGGTGGGAATCTTCTTCCCCTCCGTCACCGGTAAATACTCCCTTCATTTTCGTCATTTCAGGTGAGAAGTCACTGAGGCTCAAGACGGCGCCTGGCTCACGTTCTTCTTCCTGGTGGTTCCCCCCAAAACGCATATCGTCTCAAATTCTAATAGTCGGGATGTTCCACATCATTTTTTTTCTGACTGATCCCGCTTAAGGATTGTAGAGTAGCGCCAACTACTGGACAGGTTGATAGATTTAGGTTCTCTACGAATCGTTGGCTGGTATCGGCAGCCTTCACAAATACATGATACATTAAAACAAGATATTGGCCCATTATCGACACATGGTATCGGTACTGACCCATCCCTACTAAAGCGCTCAATAGTGTTTTTTCTGAAGCTCGTTCATTTTGATAGTTTTCTTGTCTTCCTCAGGAATCATGGCCGGTTCCAATCGGTCAGGGGACCTGAAAGACGCCCAGCGTTCCATCCCCATCGGGACCATCTTGGCCATCCTCACCACATCTTTTGTCTGTATCCTTCCAAGAAAGCAGTGCAACGGTGCCTTAAGATTTGACTTGAATTCATTCTTTGACCGCGATCGGGACGCAAAACACTCATCACTTCCCAAATGAAATCCAAGTAAACGCCATTCACTTATTACAGACGGATACATTTTACTGTTTGTTGAGGCATTGCAACTCCTCTCAGCTTATCAGTACGGCATTAATATTAGCCGTTCTTCACAGAGGGTAAAGAATATATAACCGAGTACAGTTGTATCGCCTTTCTACCATTTTTGTTCAATCTTTTGCTTAAAGATGCTAATTAGCGTTCACATAAAACAAACAAGCGCTAAAAAAAAAAAAAAAAGTTTGAACTGATCTTTGAAGGCTTGATGGCTATATTTTCCTGAGTCCCTTCCACCCAGACCTTAGCAGCGTTCTTTTATTCGGCGCCTGCATTGATGGCGTGGTCCTCAGAGACAAGTCAGTACCACTCGTGAAGTGTCTCCGTGTGTTAAGAGAGATGTTGTTAATCTTTGTCGCTTCCCGCAGGTTTGGAGACTCAGTCCAAGGGAATTTGGTGGTAGGAACATTAGCCTGGCCCACTCCTTGGGTCATTGTGGTGGGGTCCTTTTTCTCCACGTGCGGCGCAGGCCTCCAATCGCTGACGGGTGCTCCAAGACTCCTGCAGGCCATCGCCAAGGACAACATTATCCCCTTCCTTCGGGTTGGAGCTGACACTATCGGACGTTTCACGCATGTAAGGCAGTGAGCTGACGAGCGTTTGTTGGTGTGAGTCAGGTGTTCGGTCACGGCAAAACCAATGGCGAGCCCACCTGGGCGCTGCTGCTGACGGCCCTCATCGCTGAGTTGGGCATCCTCATCGCGTCTCTGGACCTGGTGGCTCCTATCCTGACCATGTGAGACTCGTCAGCCTCTCTCGTATAACGTCGTTGCTCGCCAGAGCTGTCAATTATCTTCTCTGTCCAGGTTCTTCTTGATGTGCTACTTGTTTGTCAATCTGGCCTGCGCCCTGCAGACACTCCTGAGGACGCCCAACTGGAGGCCACGCTTCTCTTACTATCACTGGTGCGTCTGCCGCCACCGCTGGCGCAATTGGACTTGGGCTCTCACATACTCACTGTGTATGTGCGTGTGTGTGTGTGTGCGTGTATCAAGGACCTTGTCATTTTTGGGGATGACCATCTGCCTGGCGCTCATGTTCATCTCCTCCTGGTACTATGCAATCGTTGCCATTGTGATTGCAGGCATGATCTACAAGTACATCGAGTACCACGGGTATGTTTCCGTGACATGTGCCGTTCAGTGTTTACAGTGGTACCTTGGTACGAGTGCCCCCGACTTAAGAGTTCTTTAAGTTACGCTGAACCCTGTACTGAACGTCTGAGTGGGCAATATTCCTTAGGACCCCCCCGCCCCCACCCCACCAAAAGGCACACAAATAATGCAAATTTTCTAATTCTGTCTTATGTTTTCCTCTTCCAATTTTAAACTGCAGTAATCCCCCCTCCATCGCGGGGCTTAAGTTTCAGGAATTATTTTCTTCTTGCTCGTGGGACATAACGGAAAATAATTGAGAAGCACTGCCTCTTAGTGTAAACCCATTTTTACAACCTAACAAACTTATCATCTCACAGTGTAGATTAATAATCATACTGAAAGATGTAAATTATAAAAATTAACTTACTGCCGTTGCTTTCTGTAATGTTTGCAAAGCAGAATTACAGAGGTTGGCGTCTCATAATTTCCAACAAAAAAAACGAGGCTGTGCTGGAAAATTCCGGGATTCGTTCCTATTTGTGTGCTGCCATCTAGTGGTAAAGAATAGCATTACATAGAGAATTGACTAGATTTACAATACAATACAATACGATTTTATTTATATAGCGCATTTCACAACAGCTGGAACTGTAACAAAGTAACTAGAACACACATACCAGAAGAGAACAAGAGTTATTAACTGTACAAAAAAAATGCAATGAAGGGACATTTACTGTACATTGCTGTTTTATTTGGTGTTACAGAGCTTGTACAAGTTCCCCAAATGAACTGGCCACTAAGTGTATGTTCTGTGGCCCTTGTGTGATTCAGGGCCGAGAAGGAATGGGGAGATGGGATCCGCGGGCTCTCGCTCAGTGCTGCCCGCTATGCCCTCTTGAGGTTGGAAGAAGGCCCGCCGCACACCAAGAACTGGAGGTATGGAAGTCTCCTATGAGGTGAGGATGACGAGGAGGCGGATTCTGGCTTCGTTTTAAGACTTTGCTCCCGCAGGCCGCAGCTGTTGGTTTTACTCAAACTGGATGAAGACGCGCACGTCAAGTCTCCTCGCCTGCTGACCTTTGCCAGCCAGTTGAAGGCGGGAAAAGGCCTGACCATCGTGGGCACGGTGGTTACCGGCAACTTCCTGCATAGCTACGGAGAGGCGCTGGCGGCGGAACAGGTGAGATCACATCAAACAGTGTTTGATTTCTTCACCGCAAGGTCGTGCTTATTGAGAAACGTGAATTAAAATCCATCTTGTGCTCATCAGACTCTGAAGCTTCTGATGGACAAGGAGCGAGTCAAGGGCTTCTGCCAATGCATCGTTGCGCAGAAGGCGCGCGAAGGCATCAGTCACATGATTCAGTCCAGTGGACTCGGTGGGATGAAGCCCAACACCGTTGTGATGGGATGGCCTCATGCCTGGAGGCAGAGCGAGGACCCGCAGTCCTGGAAGACCTTCATTCGTGAGTCCCCGCCCCTGCTGCTTCTCGCTTATCTCCGTTCCTCACAGGTGGCGAGAGTACTCTCTCTCGAGTCTGTTCTTAAGTAAAAGCTTCACCAACCACATTTCATAAACACACCATCAATGAAGAGAAAGAAGGCTTCCTCATTCGTTTTAAACTTTGATCTCCCCTTTAAGTTCATTTGTAGGGCCGCTTTCACGTGTTTTTTCAACCTAAAGGGGCGTGGCTTTCATCCCTGTTGAATACATGTCAACCGGTTTTTCTATGTGTGTGCATGTCAGTGCAAGATTACTGATAAACGTGTGGAAAATGCGTCAAAGCGTTACTCAGCAAAACATTTTTAGTCTGAAATCCAACTTTCTGATGCCAAACATTGAACTAAATAAAACAGATAACTTCGGATGGCTGATGAAATTGGTTATGAAACTGTGATCAAAACAACATACTTATTTGAAAGCAATAACCTTTCACATAAATATGTATCTCAATCCATCACAAAATATTCACAATTATGTATGCTAGCTAATTCAAGACAAAGTTATGTTTTTTTTTTTTTTTTTTTAATATACCATTTGTAAAAATGATACCTGCCTTTTGAATGAGCGGCTGACGGCACCCCCTGTCCTCCTTGCAGACACGGTGCGCGTCACCACTGCCGCTCACTTGGCCCTGCTGGTGCCCAAAAACATCTCCCTGTTCCCCAGCAACAGCGAGCCGTGCGCCGACGGCTACATGGACGTGTGGTGGATCGTGCACGACGGCGGGATGCTGATGCTGCTGCCGTTCCTGTTGCGCCAACATAAGGTCCTGGATATTAGATGGCTCACGATGGTTAAATGTAGAACAATTTAGGATTTTGCTTTAGATTCAGTTTCCTATAAATGTGAGTTAAGTTGAATATTTGTTTTCCAAATTCGATTAGTTTTCATTGGTATTTAAGAGTTGCTTTGCTCGTGTTTATTTTTTTGTAATACGATGAGAGAAATAAGAAGGCCTTAATAAGACTTATGATGATAATAAATGCTCAGTAAGCTGCAGTAATATTAGTTGTTCTTCACAAGAATATATACCTGCTCGGTACTCAAATTTTTAGTTTCATTTTTATTTTTTTTTTTTTTTTTTTTTTACACAAAAATGTCTGTTTTTCTTATTTTGTGAACTCTAATAACTTTGCCATGTTCCTCTCCACCTGGCCTGCAACAGGTGTGGCGCAAATGCGGGATGCGCATCTTCACCGTGGCCCAGATGGAGGACAATTCCATTCAGATGAAGAAGGACCTGGCGACCTTCCTCTATCACTTGCGCATCGAGGCCGAAGTGGAAGTTGTCGAGATGGTAGGCCGCATGTGCTCCTCGTGATTCGGGCGCACCGAATAACGCGTCTTTATGCCCACTCAGCACGACAGCGACATCAGCGCGTACACTTACGAGAGGACCCTCATGATGGAGCAGAGGTCGCAGATGCTCCGCCAGATGCGTCTCTCCAAATCGGACCGCGAGCGAGAGGTAAGGTCGCGAGGGGCTACATGCGTGGAATATCTCGGGCCGCTCGTCCGACTCCTAAAATGTTCAAATGTTGACTTCTTCTCGCCGCTGGATTTCCTCAGAGGGTGCGCTGGAGTTTTGACGACGTGAGTAGCCAGCCATTCGGTAGTCCAAATAGATCGCTTCTACGGAAGTATGGCAAGCCGTCTGAGCGTTCTTTCTTAAGCTGCTGTCGTCGAAAAAAAAATTGTTTTAGAAATTTTATTTTCCATTATCGCCTTTCATAGCTGTTTTGGCATTACGCTGCACTAGTGGAACAATAGGGTGCTCTAGTAGCTACATGTTACTACTAAGGCAAAACTGTGCACTAGTTGACGTCGGCGAACCACTAGTAAACTGCTAGAGGTCAATATTGACACTAGTAGTAGTAGTAGCAGCTCACAGTTTTCAATTAGTGTAGATTTGCCTCATTAGTAATTTGGCGTTCTATCTGTACGCCCTAACCTTTCTACTAGTGTGCAGTTATAGCATACATTAGTGGAAAAGTTATTAGTAAGACCAATGGCGGGCCGTGCACTTCACATGAAGGCCTTCAGTGAAGTCCTACTTAGTTTGACTTGAATCAATCCCCCTCATAATACGATTGTTTAAGACACCACAGCTGGACGAATAATATATAGAAACACACTTACACATTACTCAGTGAGTGTTGGACGAGCTAGCTTCTCTCGAACGGTCCGTCTTGAAAATGGCCGCGCAAGTGTATCTGCAATTAAATGCACACTTTTCCCTCCTTCTGCCATTATTGAAATAAAGCGAGAATATATTTAAGATTTTCAAACGGTCGCCAGTTAAGACTTGCAGGTGTGTTGATTCCGTATAGCGCTGCCCCTCACGATGGAGTACACAATCACAAGAGGCGTTCATCGCTTTCAGCGTCAGGCCAGCGAGAAGGCTCACTGGAACCAACTCGTGATCTGATTGGCTATTGCAACTGTCTCTCAACTATAAGCGCCCCTTCACTCACACAGAGGAGATGCCCGTACGATTGTATCTGAAGGCCTCGGATGAATAGCACAGGCTACTGGTATCATGAAATCTGCCTGGCAACACAAGCTAGCTGAATTCTGATTGGATAAAAATCTGACCTAAAGAAATAAAACACTAGGATATGATGATGATTTCTTGATTTTATGTTAGGCCAGCAGAGAAGGCCTCGACCGCCCACCAAGACATAAGGCCTGATTTACTAAAGATTTGCACCTGTGAAAATGAGCGCAAACTTAATTGAGGCTGATCTACTAACCAGGCCCAACCAGTTGCGTCTGCTGAAGCACAGTTGATTTTATGGCTTGTGGGAGGAGTTTATGCATATACATGAATTAGGCATCCGTGTTGTCATCTAGAAAACTTGATAGAAATGGCACTGGTGTAGACATTTTTGAGTGGTAACATTTTTAATCTCAGAGCTGACTTATGCCGGCACATTCAGGAGTCACGAGTCATGCGACGTCAGCTGTGACAACACGACAGTATTTTATGGTTCTACTAGCGCTGAATTGTCTTACCAGTGAGAACTAAAGCGGACTTGTAGACAGTGTGGAGAAAAATGCTCGTTTGCGCTGACTTGGCAGTTGCTGCTCGATGTCGCGCCAAAGTGCTCTTGCTAGACTAGACGTGCTGAAGTTGTGCTAGCTAGTCAGTGTGTGTTGCGCGTTGATGTGCGGGAGCCGACATCAAAGCCGACGAGTTCAGAAAGAAGAAAATCAAGATGACTGATTTTGGACGAGAGTGCCGTTGACTAAAACTATCCGATTTTGCCTGTTTTACCTTCGGCCCGCCGGCCAGGCTCAGCTCGTGAAGGACCGCAACTCCATGTTGCGACTAACCAGCATCGGCTCGGACGAGGACGACGACACGGACGGCGGCGAGCGAGACCGAGCGGCGGCCGGCGACAGCTCCTCGTCCGAGCGCCATCGCCGCGTTCAAATGACCTGGACCAAAGAGAAAGCGTCGCAGTACCGGGCCGCGCACTCTGGATGCTCCACGCCGGAGGGATTCAGGGACATGCTCAGCATCCGGCCGTCAGTATTCGCACGTTACTCCTCTCCACCACAAAATTCACAAATTGAAGGAATCTTTGACACTTTCATCATCCACGTTTTTTTTTTTTTGATAGTTTCAAACCAATCCGACTCGTAAATATTCGGCTCATTCATGACACACTTGGAACTTGTTCTCTCATTTTCACTGGCTTTTCCTTCAGTGATCATTCCAACGTGAGGCGGATGCACACGGCCGTCAAGCTCAACGAGGTTATTGTCAACAAATCCCACGATGCCCGAGTCGTCCTCCTCAACATGCCGGGGCCGCCCAGGAACCAGGAGGGAGATGAGAACTGTATCCTTCATCCTAAACCGGCATCTGCACGTAAAAAAAAAAAAAAAAAAAAAAAAAAAAAAAACGCTTTTTGTGTATCCTTGACTCAATGAGCAGACATGGAGTTCCTGGAGGTTCTCACAGAGGGTTTGGAGCGAGTTCTGCTGGTCCGAGGTGGAGGAAGCGAAGTCATCACCATCTACTCGTGATGAGACGTCGGCTTTGAAGGCAGCTGTCAATCGACTGGAAGTGAGAGATGGCGAAGGCCATCTGCTGCATGGGACCACTCAAAGCAACCGCCGCTTGTCGCTCACTCGTCCTCACTTCTTCTGTCACGACACACGCACGCCTTTTCATTCCATTGGCGTCACACTGCAAGAATAAAAAAAAAAACAAGCACCGTGTTTTTTGTGGAGTGCGTTTTCCCCGCTGACAGTCGTCGTAAGATGTCAAGCGTCAGAGGCTGTCGTTACTCCGACGAGACTCAGGGTTGAATTTTTCTCTTTCTATTATTATCGAGATAACGTATATTTGTTCCACATGTTGGGATTTGTTCTTGCTTTGCACTTTTGTTTCCAGAATAGCAACTTAAATCGTTATTTCCTTTCATTTTAAACTACTGTACGTGGATGGCACATGTTTTGTTTGTTTGTTTGTTTGTCTCCGGTGACAGAACAGATCCCTCGTAGTTCTGTCCTGATGTAATGAACGCTTCACAAACTCCATAATGACATGCAGCTTCTTCACTTGCACCTCTCATCGTGACACTTTAATGTGTAACTAACTGCAATACCTTCAATATCATTTTGAGCAAAGGTCTCCAAGGTTGGTCCTTGTGCGCTTCATGTCTGGGGCTTCGGGACGAGACGAGATGAGAAACTGACCACCCTGATGATTTTAGAAATGATTCATGTGCTGCTGTCTGTTTGCGTGCGTGTGAATGAGACCATGTTGCTGACAATGAGGTCTGAACTGCTTTTGCTCTCTTCACATTTTAGTGTGACAGTGCAGGGACTTATTTTTGTTTTTCCAACATTATTGTATTGCCTGTATATAAAACAGATTCCAAGATGTATCTTTTTTTAATGACACAATTGTGAAACGAGACATAAAACTTGTTTGCTTGAACATTTTGGGAATAAAGTGATTTAGAAGAAACAGTTGTTGAATTTTAGTTAACTTCTCCGACAGTGACGCATAAAGTTCAATGGTTTCATTTGTCTCCTGCTCAACAGCTGTTTATACATTACTTCTGTGAGGGATGAAACGGCATAAATAAATTGAATTTCTTCTAAGATTAAATTTGATAGATTTTTTTAAAAAGTAATAGATAATACTTCGACCCAGTTCCAAATTATTACATTATTGATTTTTTTTATTATTATTATTGCTTTTTTAGCTATCCCTGACGTGTATCTATGACGTCACGCAGAAGACCGTCGCGCACTATCTGCGCAAGGGCCGCCATCTTTCCGGCCGGCATCCAGGAAAGGAACACGTTGCTCGGGAGAACTTCCTCCCAAAAGTTTACCTTTTCTTTGCTCGTCCTTCTTTCCTTTGTCCGAATTCGGATACGTTGGAGCAAAGTAGGGTGAGTCGGCGTCTTTCCCATCGTGACGTGGGAACACGAAGCGGGGAATATGTCCTAGGGGGCACTTAGTGAGGTGGCGAGCGAGCGGCTGTCAAAGATAACAAGCGGAGGCCGCACACCCATGCTAAATGCTAAATGCTAAGGCGTCAACAAGTACACTACACCGCACGACACGTTCATATTAAATTCTTTAGTCCGTGTTGCCACCTTCAAGCATACGATCACACACAAGCGCATTTTTGTTGGCAATGTTGCGACGCGCCCTGGACGTGGCGAACACGTTCAATTGTGGCGCATCTCCACGAGCAAAATGAGCCTGGCTCCATTGGGCGTTTTGTGCGTCTCATTTGCAACGTTTTTTCATATTAACGTGTCAGTCGAAGAAGCCAAGGGAGGGACGACTAATGGGTTTCAAGAGTTTGTTTTACTGTATGTTGCATATTACGCAGGTCTGCATTTTTTTCAATACTTCATTTTCTTTGAATCATTTTGTGGGTTCAGAAGCATTGGACAGGAACACGTGAGAACAATATAGTTCTTGTAGCAGAAGTCTTTGGTTCTGCTCAATCTTCATTTCAACATGTTCATTCGCGATGTGCTTTGTGTCTAACGGTGACGGCTTCGTGAGAACCACATAATTTCAACGAGCCTTAGAGTTGACTCGTGTCATCACTTTGTCCTCAGCTCGGCGGGTCCCGGCCTCCATCATAGAAGCGACCCACCATGGCGGATAAAAACACCAGAATCGCCATCGTCAACCATGATAAATGCAAACCCAAGAAATGCCGGCAAGAGTGCAAGAAGAGCTGCCCGGTGGTTCGCATGGGTGAGTGAGCGCGAAGGTGACGGCACCCCGGCGAGGATATAACAAGCTGATTTCCGCCTGCAGGCAAGCTGTGTATCGAGGTGACACCGCAGAGTAAGATCGTGTGGATCTCGGAGTCGCTTTGCATCGGCTGCGGCATCTGCATCAAGGTACGAGAGCTCGGTCCTTCCCCGATCGCCTGCGAGTGACGCGGCGGTGTCGTTGCAGAAATGTCCGTTTGGGGCGTTGTCCATCGTCAACCTGCCCAGTAACCTGGAGAAGGAAACCACACACAGATACTGCGCCAATTCTTTCAAACTTCACCGGTATGTGGAGAGCCGGGCCTCCATTTGGCAGAGTTTCTTAAGTTGGGACTAACCGTTGTTTGTGCGCAGGTTGCCCATTCCGAGACCGGGTGAGGTTCTGGGGCTGGTGGGGACCAACGGTATCGGCAAGTCCACGGCGCTTAAAATCCTGGCGGGCAAACAGAAACCCAACTTGGGCAAGTTTGATGTGAGTTCTCGTGCTGTCTCTCTCTCTCTCTCTCTCTCTCTCTCTCTCTCTCTCTCTCCCTCACACTCACACACACAAATTCTTTCTGCGTTTTCCTCAGTTGTGTTAGCTATAATAACCTTGACACACTCATGAATGCATTCATGCATGCTCACATCGGAAGTGAAGCTATCTTTCCACATTCCAGAATCCACCGGACTGGCAGGAGATCCTGACCTACTTCCGTGGCTCGGAGTTGCAGAACTACTTCACCAAAATCCTGGAGGATGACCTGCGAGCCATTGTCAAGCCACAGTACGTGGACCAGATCCCCAAGACCGTCAAGGTAAAGGGCGGCCGATCGACCCCTAGTTCGGAGTGATGTGGCTCGCTCGTAGTTGCAGTTGCCACTTTATCCCTGTAGGGATCGGTCGGTGCCATCCTGAGCAGAAAAGATGACATGGACACGCAGGATCTGGTTTGCCAGCAGCTCGGTATGACGCCCAAGCTGTTCCCTTTCTGGCAATAGACAGGGCAAATGACAATTGGTTGTCTTGTTGCCGGGCAGATCTAAGTCACCTGCGTGAGAGGAACGTGGAGGACCTGTCAGGAGGGGAGTTACAGCGGTTCGCCTGCGCCGTCGTCTGCATCCAGAGAGCAGACATGTAAGAAACAAGACGCCTTCGCTGCCGCCGCCTACGACGCCGTACTCACACGTGCGTTTCCCGTCCTGCAGTTTCATGTTTGATGAGCCGTCCAGCTATCTGGACGTCAAACAGAGGCTGAAGGCCGCCATCACCATCCGCTCGCTCATCACGCCAGACAGGTACGTGCGCTTCGTGAATGAACCAAGCCAGACAGACACACACCTAAGTGGTTTCGTAAGGAAAGTGATATTGTCACAACATCAATATTAGATTGCAGCTTGGATGCCGCTTGACCCATAGAAACATCCAAAGCAATCACTGAGTTCCATTTCGGTGGGGAAAATGGAATTTCCTGACCGGCCAGTGCAGGGGGCAGAAATGAACGTCTGTGAGTGTGTGCGTGCAGGTACATCATCGTGGTGGAACACGACTTGAGTGTGTTGGATTACTTGTCTGACTTCATCTGCTGCCTGTACGGCGTCCCGAGTGCCTACGGCGTGGTCACTATGCCCTTCAGCGTGCGAGAGGGTAAACGCTCGCTCAGGCAAATTGGCTCCTCCCGAGCTCACGCCGCATCGCTAACGTGGCGTGTTGCTGTCACGGCCTTCAGGCATCAACATCTTCCTCGACGGATACGTTCCCACGGAGAACCTGCGCTTCCGCGAGACCTCCCTGGTGTTCAAAGTGGCCGAGACGGCCAACGAGGAGGAGGTCAAGCGGCTTCGGCACTACCAGGTCGGTGCCAACTTTTCCTGCTGGATCGCGACCTTTCCCACGTCCCCCCAAATCATCTCACAACTCATTTGGCTGCTGTTCAAATGTACTCTGTGCAAACTTGTCTTGATAGTATCCCAACATGGCCAAGACCATGGGCGAGTTCACGTTGGAGATCAAAGGAGGAGAGTTCACCGACTCGGAGATCATGGTCATGCTGGGGGAGAACGGTATGCCGCCGCGATGCCACGACCACCACGCGGCATACCGTTCCTGACTTGTCGTGTGTGTGCAGGCACGGGAAAGACCACCTTCATCAGGATGTTGGCCGGAGGACTCAAACCGGACGGCGGAGGTGACAAACTGTGTGTCACGCATGTCACGTGTGTGACATCACGCCCGCCCGGCTTTTAACGCTGTGCGTTTGTGTTGGCAAGGTGACGTGCCCATCCTCAACGTGAGCTACAAGCCTCAGACCATCAGTCCAAAGTTCAAGGTGCGTGCTCTGTCTTAAATTAAAATTGTAGTATCCCACTGAACGCAATCTATTATATTTTTTAACAAAATATAAAATATTTGGTATGATAGAAACATGTATCGAAATTGAAATAGTTAAATAATTAACGCTTCTTAGTAAGTCGGTGTTTCATCACTGGTGAGCTTTTCGTATTATTGAGTACTTATTAGCCCTCAAGGACAACCTGAGTAGTCTGCCTGGCTACAAACGGAATTAGCAATAGTTAAATATTGTTATTGTCGATTGTGCGGCGGGCTTTCGAAAGATTGGCCACTCATATTGTGAGCTGACCTTTTTGTGATTTTGCATCTTTGCCAAACCCCCGCAGACTGAATTGAAAGGGGTGACTTGATCTAGGGCTCATCCTGATCAAACGTGACTCAACTTGAGCCAGAGAAAATGACTCACGTCCAACGAGCGTGACTCGAAGGTTAACGCTCAAATGTCTTTTGTGGCTTTGTGCGCGTGTGTGTGTCTCATTGCGGTGTACCTCAGGGCAGCGTCCGCGCTCTTCTGCACGAAAAGATCCGAGATGCCTACACGCACCCTCAGTTCATCACGGATGTCATGAAGCCCATGCAGATTGAGAGCATCATTGATCAGGACGTAAGAACGCAAACGCCGCATACCCGACCCCGGTGCCATTGACCTGTGGAGTCTCTCTCCGTGTATGTGCCTCTCTCACACTTTCTGTCGTTCTCTCCCCATCTCCCTCTCCATCAGGTCCAGAACCTTTCAGGCGGTGAGCTGCAGAGAGTGGCGCTCACCTTGTGTTTGGGCAAACCGGCCGACGTCTACCTTATCGACGAACCCTCGGCCTACCTCGACTCCGAGCAGCGGTTGATGGCAGCCAGGGTCATCAAGAGGTACACAAATGCCACTGGGTGTGTGTGCCACATGCAGCGTCTCATGTGCACGTGTGTCGCAGGTACATCCTGCACGCCAAGAAGACGGCATTCGTGGTGGAGCACGACTTCATCATGGCCACGTATCTGGCGGACCGCGTCATCGTCTTCGACGGGATTCCCTCCAAACACACGGCCGCCAACACGTAAGTGCCGTCGCCAGACTTGTTTGCCCACGAGTCCCATTTGGCCAGCGTTTGTCCCCATTTGGATTGTGATTCAGCTGCGGCTGAGCGAGCTCCAATGTTGTCAGAATGTAGTTTTGGAATGTCCAAGCGTGTGTTTGTGTGTCAGTCCGCAGGGTCTCCTGGCCGGTATGAACCGCTTCCTGTCCCTGCTGGAGATCACGTTCCGCAGAGATCCCAACAACTTCCGGCCACGCATCAACAAGCTCAATTCCATCAAGGTACTTTCACTCCAGCATGTTGGCTCAAATTGTCATCCCCTCGCCCCCAGCTTTGACCTTTGACCCAACTTCACCTTGCAGGACACAGAACAGAAAAAGAGCGGGAACTACTTCTTTTTGGACGACTAGAGCAACTCGTAGCATGTGAGCGAGTGTGACTTCCCGTTCCGACCACGACGGCAGCGAGTGAGCTGGGGAAAACGTGCAACGTCCATCTCATCTTCATGTGGGAGCTATCAGTGCTGCGTTCAACATCCGCAACTGTTGTCAATTGTTCATAGTGTCAGCCTGTCGATTTCCAGTCATAACGGCAGCATCAACACATCTATCAATAAATATGATGTTGACAACTAAAAAAAAGCAGACTGGCCAATTTGTTCAGCTCATGGATGGTTGAATGGCTTACTTGGTTAGCTGGCTAGCGTAATATTGATGGCTTGCTGAAGCTGTTAGCCTTTAACTTTGATTGAATGGCACCATCTAGCGGTGTTTGTTTGAATGACATAGAGATGACTCGTGGGCGTATTCATGTTCAATTCATTGTGGAACTTTTTGAATGTATACAATGTCCCTGAATATGAGTCCTACTCTGTCACATTATATCCATTTGTGACCCATTTTTTCGGCGTAATGTAGCCAAATGTGGCGTGCCGCGTGGAAGAAGTCTTCCATTTCCATTTTGTTTCAGTCGATTACTGTTGTCTGACGAGGATGGAAAAAATACGCAATGATAAATAAAGGAATCCTCGTCGTTTAATTGTCATGTAATTGTCCGAGTGTCTCACAATCGTCAAGATTTGTTAGCGGAAATGCCGAAAAGCGCGAATTATTCTTTTGTTTTGAATTGCCCGCCGGAAGTGACACACACGCACGTTTTTATCTTTGCGTGAAATTCCTCAAGATTGGAGTTTGCGTCTTTTGTTTGGCGACCGCAAAGCTCATAAAAGTCGTCGAGAGACTACCAGAAGACGCCGAAAACAATCACCAAGACCTGAAGAGCCTCCAAAAGCCTTTTAGATTTTTTGATTTTGGACTTTGTCAAGCGGTGCAGATGTGAAGTATGTGGCAAGGAAAAACACGACGGCGGCGGCCAAGCCACTGGCGAAAGTAACGAAGAAAGTAGTAAGTACGCCACCTCTTCAACTATCTGACGACTTTGGGGAGCAAACAAAAGACGACTGAAAAGCATTAGGAACACAAACTCTGCGCCACTGATCTTTCCAAAACTAACTTTTGTCATTCAACTCCAACTACGAGTTTAAAACTGGCAGCATGGGGCACAAGCAGCTTTGGTTTTCGGTTCGGAGGTTCTGCATGTTGTCATATTGTCTCCCACATGCATCCCAAAACATTTTGGCTGAAGCCTCCAGAAGTGGGAATGCTTCTTACTTGTTTGTCTTAATGCGTCATGGTGGGCGACCAATCCAGGGTGTTTCTTGCCTCTCTTTTCAACAATCTCCCCTCGGCCGCGCCCCAAAAAGTATATTTGACTCGGTAGATGACTTGAATTTGGTGAGAAGGGTTCAGGGTTAGTGTTACACTTGCGGGTGAGGGGTTCTATAGCCCTGTCAGAAATCTGTGCAGCCCCAGCTAAGCTCACTTACTTTTGGACCCAACAACAGTTATAAAGTTATTTAAAAATATATATGGAGAATGTGCAAATCCATAAATTCGAGTTTGGTTTCCTTGTATCAAAAGAAAATGGTGCATTGGAGTTTACTTGCTATACATATATGAATTGCCATCAAACTGTTGTAACATTTAAATAAACAATTTCAATAGGACGCTAACATTTTGAACTCAAGTAAACTCGCTATTATATACATTGAAAAATGAGTAATATTTTAACAATGTTATATATACTATGTATAATAATCGTTTTTTTATGATTATGCCCATTTTGTAATCGTTGAGTGTAATATTGCAATCGTAATTGGATTTAGATTAATTGCACAGCCCTTTCTCCAAATATAAAAGGTCAAGATTCTTTGCAGACGAAAGACGTTTAAAGGCCTCTTTTGTTTCTGAGAATGAAGATGTTTTTATTCAAGTCGATATCCTTTTTTTGTTTGTTTTATTCCTCAAATTAACTTATTAATGACTGATTTATCTTCCCTCATCGAACTTGAACTTCAATATTCTGACTTTAGTGTGGAAAAAAATAAATAACCATAACTCTGGTAAGATTCTAACTTTTGATCCAGACAAGATCAATCTTTTGGAAAGATGTCTTTCTTGAAAGAAATCCCATTTTATTCTAGAATTTAAATTAATGGAAACCTGGTGACATTTTTTTTCTGGAAACTAGCCAACAATTGAGTTCCTTTGGCTTTCATGGTACGCGGCGTCGGGCCCCTTGGAAAAAGGTGAATGGCTTGCCAGCCTTTTGCTGGCCTTTTGTTGGCGATGTCGGGGTCCCCTCGAGCGAGACTTGAAAGGCATGTTGTGTTTTACTGCTAAAGAAAAGATGCCAACACGCTGACAAGATGGAGGCCAGCGACAAGGAGCGGCTGAGGTGGCGTGGGGATGATACGGACAAGGACAGCGACCACGCCCAGGAGTCTCAAGATGAGCTGGGCCTTCCCATCATGCACTGGGAGGCACTGAGCCTTCGCATCGCGGAGCTGGAGAAACAAGAAGAGGAGAAGAAGGACAAACTGGCAAAGGTTGGACGCCTGCCCAATTCCAATTTCACTTCTGTGTATTTCCTACTTAAGAAATATACAAATTTACGCAAACAAAATGAAATGTTATCGGCGCACAGTTATATTGCACTGAAGTAAACATTCTTCATCCTTTTTACTTGGACTTACTTTTTCCACACTGTATTTTATTGATTTATTTATTTTTTTGGGTGGTAAGAGCGGCGCAGCATCCCTGGAGCGGGGCCGAGCTCCCGTCAGCTGCATGGAGGAACAAGGAGGCGGGGCGCGAGAAAGCTGGGATGACGGACGCCGGCGCCATCGCCGCCACTTCGACCGCTGGGACGGGCAAGACCGCAGCGATGACAACGGAGACGTGTCGGCCCTCGGCTCACGGTGACCAAAGCAAACTTTTGACAAGTCGGCTTTTTGCGCTTCCACGCGCTCATTATGTTGTCGTTCTTTGCGTGGTTCCAGGCTGCAGACGCAGATGAACCTTCAGCTCTGCTTCATCAACAACAGCGAGAGTGACGAAGAAGAAGAGGAAGAGCGAGAGGAGGGAGACGCCAATGTTGCTGTGGTGCGTCTCGCCTGAACTGTATCTCAATCATGGACGTGCGATCAGGGTCAATTGCACCTGAAGGCAGCCCATAGATGGATGGAAATTTGAACTGTTTCACACAAGTGGTCAAAATGACTATTTTGTCGTCCACGCTGGGTGAACAGAGGCTCTCGTGGGGGCACTGAGGCACATCCAACTTCTTCAGGGACCCTGCCACAAGGGGGAGCCAACCTTGGTTCTGAGTGTCTCGGATATTGGGTTGAAAAGTTTTGGTCAAAAGATGTCGCTCACAAAAGTGATTGGCATGGGTGCAATACCACGTCTGACCAGAAGAGGGAGCACTCATTGGATAGTTGATTTAGTTGATAGTTGAATTTGTGTTTGGGTCAGACATTAGGAGCTTAGGGGTGGAGAGTCTACCCACAGTGTCTGTGGTTAAGGTTAGATAAAGGCTTGGCGTAGGAGTGGCGCACAGGAGTGTATCATACATCGTTGGATGTGGCTCCAAACGTTTAGACCCTCCCCTTCCGTGTTATGTTACTCCTTGATCTGCGCTCTGCAGCCAGAGCTCGTCATGGCAGGCAAGTGAGGCCTTGCCACCTCCTGCTGGTTCTTCTCTGCATGTGAAGAGTTAAAAAAAAAAAAAAAGAAGAAAGAACGAGAACTCATGATTACGTTATAGTATGTTCCATTTGATTTCTTCTGGCCGTGCTTTTCATTGACTTTCTTTTTAATCCAATAATTCTCAATGATATTATCATTTTCATCATTAAAGTAGCTGAATTTGCATTTCCTGTTCAAATGCGTGGGCAAGAAGTGACGCGTTGAACGTTTGGCCAACATGTATTAATTGCTGACTCAGGCAGCTGGCTTGTGCACTCACCAATGACCAAATGTGCCACCCCCCTATTAAAAAAAACAAAAAAAAACAACAACAAAAAGAAAGGGAAAAAGAAACAACAACCCAACAACTCTGAACTTGACCTTAGCTTTGAATATATTTTTTTCTTCTGAAATCAAATCACCATTTCAAAATTTTATTTTGCACTTACTTAGATGACTTTCCCGAGAGTTACATTTGTTTGATGTTAAACTTTGAAGTGTGGAACATTCAGCATCTGTGTTATTTTGTACACTGACATAGAGAGGAAGTGTCGTTGCGGGTCACAAGACGGCCGCGCCGGCAGCCAAGTCGGAGAAAAGCAAGTCCAGAGGATTCCGCAACACTTGGAGGAAACTGCGAGAGCGACTGCGTGCCGACCACAAGCCGGCGGTGAGTGACAAAAAGGCAGCACTCGCCCGCTCTGTCCTCACGATTGACGGTGACCTCTGCCCGCCCCCATCAGAATCCACCTGGCGCCGACCCGCCGCTCTGCAGGAGACATTTGGAGCGCGGCGACGTGCACAAGTTGAGCCTCGGGGAACTCCGCGCGCAACGATCTTTCCTCACTCAAACGGTGCAAGGTACGAACGTTCACACGGGCGGCGCCAACACTTGGACACATTTCGACATTATCCCAAAAGTTAGTTGAAGCCTTTTTTGGACGCTTCCAAGAACTAAATATTTGTTTTTCCTCAGAGCTGAGCACGGATCTGGTGGCCAGGCTGCAGGTGCGAGACCAGCTGAGGACGGAGCAGGACGCCATGCTGCTGGAGCTTCAGGACCTCACATCCTTGCACGGCTAACCGACGCCAACGCCGACGCAATGACTGCATGAGGAAGAACGTCCGCCAACAGAATGACTTTGCAACAACGGGACTGACTTTGACCATTTCAACACGTTAGTGCGACACTACAAGTGTGTTTGTTTTAACACATGAAAAGGGAATTTTCAACTACAAGTTTTTATATCCGCAAGGACGGTCACGCCTTTGTCTGAATCATGCCGTCGATGTTTTCCGTCTCCGTACGTTAGCTTAGCATGAGCGCCGTTTGGACTAAAAGCTTGAAGGAAAGAACACGGGGGAAAAAAAAAAAAGTGTATTCCACTTGTTCATGTTCAAATATGTTTACAAGTATTAAACTCTGTTGAAATCATCATGAATTTTTTTCAATGAAATCCTGACAAAACATTTTGAAAATCTTCGCATTCATTATTTTATTGCAAATACAGTAGTCAGTCTGATGAAATATTTCTTCATTTTTACAGAAGTGTATTCTTCCCAGCTGCATTTGATAGAAAGCCAGATTACCTTCATAAAGATTGAAAAATGGAAGTTAATGTTTTTTCTCACTAGGCAAAAATAATTTTCACAGGCCATACCGGACCCCCTGATGGCCCGCTAATGGGCCGCAGGCTGCATGTTTGACACCCCTTCACTAACGATCCTCCAAGGTCTCTCTCTCTCTCTTCCTCTGTCTCACTTTCTTGCACGCGCAGGTGGTCAAGCGGGGACGACACAGTGATGGGACGAAGGAGGGGCTTCATCACCATGGCAACGCATGAAGAAGAAAAGAGGAGGAAGGTGCTACCGTCTTTCAGCCTTTGAGCACTTGCACATTTCTTATTTTGTTGTGTGTTTGACTTTTGGATGATTTGCCGCCGTCTTGGGACTCTTGACATGGGCTTGAATTCGGCAACGGAGCCATATGGAGTCGTCGCGGGCCGTGTGCAGTGATGCAGGTATTTATGAGCCCGCGCACACAACAGCTGCTGCAAAGTTAACATCGGTTGTCCAGCCAGGCAAGACTTTTTTTTTTTTTTTTAGTTGTCACCACATTGAAGAAAAAGTTTAAGTTATTTTCCCTTCGCTGACCACATCAACCGGTTGCGCTAAGTCACGTTGAGTGTAGACGACTTGCCGTTCCACACACAATTGACACTTGAAAGCGAACGATCGCATCTTGTAATTAAGCGCCTAACAATGCTTGAAGTTGTAAGAGGACGTCGATGTCGTCGGTCAGGCTAATGAGCCGCCAGTACATAAAGCGTGTTCGGTTGTTCTTGGAAGTCACGGAAGATCAACAGCGTGACGCGAGCGAGCGTGGTTACTTATTGCTGAGTTAATGGGCTGAGAAGAGACTGAATCAGCAGCGGCGTGCCCTCGTCGGCAGGAAGGCAAACACCCTTGGGGACGGACAACAGGAGGTGAAAGGCGCTGTGCAAAGAGCCTTGTCAGCAACGGAAAGGGGGGGCAGGGGCAACACTGTCGAGATGCGGCCTTCAAAAACATTTTTAAAAAAAAAGAACGAATCAAATTAGTCCAATTTTCCAATCGCATGGTTGCTTATGGAAATGCAATTGATATTGACATTCAAAACAATTATTTTCTTTTTTTCTTTTGGGATATTCTCTTGTGACACTAAAAAAAACTCTTGTAATGCTTTTCTTTCTTCTACGTATTATTTCGTAGGGCTGTCCCCAATACTTTTAGAATCAATTATTCTGGCGACTAATTCATAGAATTATCAGATTGGAAAACATTTTGCATGAAAATTCCTCTTCCCACCGCCATTTCTGTTTATTAAAGGGGGAGTCAAGTATATTATTTTTTTTTTTTTTTTTTTACAATATTTTCTACGCACCTCCACTCATTTAAACACGGCATTGCGAATAATATTGCGTTTGTGGAATAGGAATTAAGAAGCACAACCCATTAGCTTTCATCCATCTCAAGGGCGGCCATTTTGTCACCTGCTGTCGACTGAAAATGACATCACAGTTGCTCATGGCTCTGGTCTTGATCAATCGCCAGAAAACAGGTGAGCCGTGATTGATCGTGACTTGAGCCCTGAGCAACTGTGATGTCATTTTCAGTTGACACTTGAGATGGGGGAAAAAAAACGTCTAGATTTTGCTGCTTTGTTCATATTCCTTAAACACATTTTGAATGTCATTTTTAGACTAGTGAGGCCACATTGAACATATTATTGTGAAGAAAATGTTTGACTTGACCTCCCCTTTAAGTGATTCTTGTTCAATGAGAAAAAAAAGCACCTAACTCACCTTCTTTACTTGTGGCGAGTTGGATCGGAAAAAACACTAAACTTTCCAACGTAGATAAAATAGAGCAACGTTTAAAAGAAGCCGGGACGCTGGCTTCAAGTCCGCTCGCCGCTAACCGTATCCCTGCGGTGCCTTCCAGTTGATCGTTGGCCGATGACGAGAAGGGCGACGGTGATGAGGGCGAGGGTTCCTCTGGCGGCCATGACACCGACGGGCGGCGACGACAACGGCAGCCTGCCGCTGTGCAGCATCGACGAGTCGTACAAGTACATCTTCCTGCCCGCCTGCTACTCGTTCACGTTCGTCTTCAGCCTGTCGCTCAACGCCGTGGTCCTGCTGCGCTCGTTCCGCCGCACCAAGCGCTGGAACGCGTCGCTCATCTACATGGTTAACCTGGCCTCCACCGACTTCATGTACGGCCTGTCGCTGCCGTTCCTCGTGGCCAGCTACGTCATGCGCGACCGCTGGATCTTCGGCGATTTCATGTGCCGCCTGGTCCGCTTCCTCTTCTACTTCAACCTCTACTGCTCCATTTTCTTCCTCACTTGCATCTCGGTGCACCGCTACCTTGGCATCTGCCACCCCATGCGGGTCATCGCCCTGGAGACCAAGAAAGCCGTCAAGTGCACATGCGTGCTGGTGTGGGCGGTTGTTTTCGCGCTCACCTGCCCCATCTTCCGCTTCGCCCGGACAGCCCGCGGCGCCGGCGACGTTGACAACTGCTGGGACGACGCCATCGACCGCGAGTTCTCCGACTACGTGCCGTACGGCGTGGTGCTGCACCTGCTGGGCTTCTTCGTGCCCTTTTCCGTCATCGCCTGGTGCTACTCGCGCGTGGTACTCACCATTTTCAAGACTCTGCCTTCTCGCCCTCGCGACGGACGGGAGTGCGCCGCCGGCGTCTCCGTCTTCCTGCGCGCCGACTCGCCGTACGCCGGCCGCAGGCGCAAGTCCATCCGCACCATCGTCACCATCACGTTGCTCTTCGCGCTGTGCTTCTTCCCCTTCCATGTGACCCGCACCATCTTCCTGCTGCTCAAGGTGAGCAAGGGCGTCCCGTGTCAAACCATGACCACCGTGTCCATGTGCTACAAGATCACGCGGCCCCTGGCGTCCTTCAACGCTTGGCTCAACGCCCTTCTCTACTTCCTCACCAAAGACAAGGGCGGATGTTGCCCGCCGCCGGCCCCCGCCACCACCGGACCACTGCTGCCCCTGAGGATGCTGACAAAAGGAGATGAGCATGTACACCGGCATGGCAAGAGTCCCTTATTGACCTAATTGAACGAATGACGCTTCTACGCTCACTATGCAAAGCGACGTCTTTTTCTTCTTCTTCTTTTATTTGATTCATATTAAGCATGTTCTACTAATGAAATAAAAATGGCTTAAATTGACTGATTACACGCAAATTTAATACATGATGAGGAAACACACCAGTGACAAAAAAAAATGTGTAAGATTTAGTCACGTGTGAAGCCACCGGCAGCCATCTTATGTTGCTCATGGATAAACCAGCCTAACTTGAATACATTAATTTCTCTGCTGCGTTTGCTGTGAAGAAATGAGAGTTTACATTTTCTCTCATAATGTATATCGCTGAGTCTATTACTAAACTCTACGAACTACTACTCAAAGATTCGTTTGCATCATGTCAGAAACATCAACAATGAAATGAAAGCAAACCCCGTCGGGACAAAATTTGCTGCCAAATGAAAACCTGACTGCTGTATGGTCAATGCAAACGGTGTAGTTCTTTCATTGGGGTTCTTATTACTCCATACTGACATCCTAGACTAAAACGTGTAGTTTTAGCGAAAAATAATAACAATTAGTCAGTAATGATGGCAACGTAAGATGGCTACCCTATTTGTGACGTCAGCGCGTGTATAATGTTTCTGGTGACCTTTACTCGATGATGGGCAGACTGACGCGAAAAAGGCGGCAGTCTGTCTTCATCTATTTGTGCGATTAAAAAAAGTAAGAATTTTAACCCTCCTTTTAAGTATGAGTTGACTTGCATGTTCGTTGAGGAGAAAACTCTAAATTGAGCCTGTCGTTCACGGGCCCCTACAGCAGGGGGCGACACCGAGGTGCCAAATTAAAATATCGCGCCATCTCCCGTCATGCACCCCGCAGCCAACTCGAAAAACCCAAAACAGCCAAATCCACAGAAAATAAATAAAACAAATTCTAGCGTTTTTATTCCAAAGGGGCGCCGTCCGTGGTCACATTTTGCTTTAAGTGTGCTCTTTGGTTCAACCTGAATTGGCGCCATTTTCCAATGGCTCGCCAACGCACAATACCAAACTTCCAAACGTCCACTTCCATTTCTTCTTTTATCCACCACGTCTCCAAGGTAAGATACGTGTTCTGTCCTATTTAGCTCGTCCTCATGAAAATGTGAACACGAGTCAGGTTGCGTCCATTTGACGTCATTCACTCCAGTTGACACCCCAAATGCGTTGCAAAATGCGGAAGTGAAAATCATATTTTAAAGTCATAACTTATCACGTTTAAACGGGAAATGTACCACGTTATTACGTGAAATTTATCACGTGGAATTAATTGCGTTAACACGTGAATTTTATCACGTTTTACCATGATACCTTAATTCTAGCGTGGCAGCAATTACATTACTTAATAACTCAGAAAAGGTTTGAGAATTAAATCGCATGTTTTGATTTCTAAAAGCAGCGCTAGGAGGAAAATGAGGGCTCGGAATCTGTACATGAGATAATATGAGGCGCTCATACATTTATGACGATTCAAAGTCACAATGGCACTCTGAGAGAAACCATAATGATGCGGCCTGCAATAAAAAAATAGTTTGACGGCCTAGTCAAAAAAGAACATTTGACTTACAGGTCGGTAAATAAATTTTCCCTATGCAAAACTGCCATTTCAGATACCTGCAAGTCAAGAAAAGTCAAGGGAAAAATTGTTTCTTCACTTTTGCCATTCATGAATATTTTGTCAATATAGACCCCTACAATTTGTATTTGTTTGATATCTGTGATGGCATTGTAAACGTCTTAATTCCAGTTGAATGTATATTCATTTCACAATCGTTCAAGAAACCTATATGTCCCTTTCCAGGTATGTCAAATTTTAACTAGGTGAAATGCCATCGTAGATATGTGTCAGAATCAAATTGCAGATATCTCAAACAGACAAATAAAACAGAACATCACAATGTAAAAAAGTCACACAAAGAAATACACGGGCACAACAGATTGACATTAGTTGTGTTTATTGTCTGTTTTGTTGAGAAAAAATTCAAATGTCTGTTTTTCAACACCTAGTTTGGGTATGATATGATACAGTGTGGGTGTGTGCGTTGGATGATGCGACTTGTTCTGTTATGTCAGCGTGACAACAAAGGAAGGTCGCTGGAGTTCATGATGAGGCTGGAGTCCAGGTTCAACGTATCTGTGGAGACACAAACATTGATCATAACCACTTGTCCTTGGTCATGACTTCATGTGAAGAAGCGAATGTGTCATGTCGGTTTCGAGCACCTTGATCAAAGTTGAGCTTTTTGGATGGGGACGCCTGTCCCAGTCCCTCCATGTCCACCAGGTCGCTGTTGACGTCCGAATCGTTGAGTGCACTCAGAGTGACATCTGAACACATGCACACGATTTAGTCGACTGGCTTGTCTCCGGGACTTGTGCTCAAACTCACCTGCAGCCTTCCGCTTCTTGGTGGCAGGCCGGCTGGTCTGGATGCCAGATTGGGTGACGCCGGTTCCGGGCGATACCACAGCGGATTTCTTGGTGGTTGTGGTCTTTGGCGGGATACCTTCAGATGAGCTGCACCGAGCGTTGTCTTCATACTTTCGCTTCGCCGGGCTCTTGGTGTGAGCGCTGGTGGCAAGAAGACAAGTGGACTTAAGACTTTTCCCGTCATGGGCTCATATTGAAGCACAAACCTGGAGGGGTTGGCCTCGGCCACGGGGTGAAGCTGCATGGTGAGTTCTCCCAGTCGGCTGAAAGCAGCGCCGGCTGCTGAGAAGATTTCTCCAACCTGCGTGCATAACAAACAAACAGGCATCCTGATTCGTTCTGGAGAACATGAGGAAAATAGGTGAGCACCGTTGCCATGGTTGCCTGATTCCCAGTAATTCACCCGTTGCCTACAGCAGTCATTTCAGTCCCCGATTTAATTTTTGCTCTTCAAAACTGTGCACTGTGCTGTCATTCTGAAAGACTTACTTTTGTGGAAGCTGACGTCATGATTGACGGGAGTCCGTGCTTCTACAACAACAGCTAATATGCTAACAACAATGGAGCCAGCTAGCATCAGCGGCTAACTTGCGTCTGCTGGCGGTCGGTTGTGCTCGCGGTGTCGTGATCACGAAAGCGAAAGCTCCGGCATCCGAACAAACCACCGCGTATCGACATCCCAAAGCTTTTAGCTTTGCGTGGTTTACGTTGCAGCAACAAGGCTCCAGAAACTCTCGTTGATGCCTTCGCTAAACCCCGCAAATCTGGGTACCGAATTCACCACTGTAGTTTTTCGGTTGAGTAATAAGTCAACAAAACATAAGTGCGGGAATAGTTTACCACCAAGACGTGCGCGTATAATCTTGACAGCCAGTAGAAGCAAAACGCATTCCAACTGTAAGTGCTTCAGTTGTAGCTACCCGTTTGACTGATTTCACTTGAATGCAACATAAAGAAAGTGGCCTTCCGTTGGTCACGTGCCCACGTGACGTCACTTGTAAAGCGCATTTGGGGTTTTCGCCAGCCGGACGTCCTTGATTGACGTCTCTCCATCCACTCCTCCCCCCAGCCCTCTTTGAAAGACTGCCAGCGTGCAATCACGTGATTCGGATGTCGTAATCCGTGTCTTCATTTGATAGTGAGTAGGGTTTTTTCCTCCGAACTTTATTGAGTGTCAATATACACGAACAATACAAGAGTCGGACGTACTGTCCGCATCACCAATAGGAGCAAGGAATGTAATCGGTGTGGGAATTCGTCAGTGCTTTAGGCTGATACTCTTCATTAAACCAAAAAAGAGCTCAATGAGTCAATTTAATATTTTTGCAGCTTCGTCTATACAGGGTGACTAACACATAAAGTTGTATTGTGTTCAGTATTTTGAAAGTGCCCACTCACTTCTACTCTACTCTATTCGCTTGTAAGCAACTATTTCTTAGGCAAAAGCAATGAGTGGGATTTATTGTGTTGATCGTCATTGAAACAGATGAACCACCTTCTCCCGTCCCCCTAACTATGCATGCGTATGTTGTCCTCTACCTTGGTGAAAACATGAGCACTGGTGTTCAAATGCTGCCTTTGCATTTCAACAGAACCGAGTCAACCTTATGAGTCATCATGCTATGATGACAAAAAGGTGTCGATGTCACTCTTCCGTGACAAAATGATGTCATGCTTCTGATGTCCTTTGCGCGGCTCAGATCAAAGAGGCGAAAGAAAAGGTTTGTGATTGTCCACTTAAAATCGACAAGAACAACGCTACGATCAAATCCCAATCCCCATCAAAAAGATGGCGTCCAGTTTCAACAAGGCTCATCTGAGAAAAGTCGCAGAGAAGAACCAAATGTGCGACGGCACTCTCCATCCGTCGCCATTCGGCATTTACGACCTTCTCAACACTCAGAAATGCCTCAAAGACTTTTTCGTCCAGCGGGGGATGTTTGGCAACAATGCGGCCATTTCCGAAGTCAACAAGGTAACAAACAAAACGCACACGGTGCTGTTGTAACATTTATTGAAGAACGTTCTTTCCACTAGAATGTGAAATCGAACCTGAAGGCCAAAGAGAGGGACGACAAAATCAACAACGTCATCAAGAGCATCGTTGAGAAAAGCATAGCGGACATCGCCAAGATGAGGCAGCTCATCGCTCTGTGGGACGCGGAGGAGCGCTCCACATCGCACTCTTACATCGACGAGTCGTCATATGGCCTCGTCACCCAACAGAAAATTAAGCAATACCTGAGGGATTTCTTCTCGGAGCGCCTCACGTCTGCCGAGCACCCCATCGACCTCCACGACGGCACAGACTCAGGAAACGAAGGAAAAGATGACGGTGGCTTCTCATCTCCCATTCTTGGCAAGGCCATGAATATGATCAGCCACGTGATCCAGCCTGTTGTTGACACCATCGACTCTGCCAGCAAAGTTACAAAAGCTGTGGTCAAAATGTTAGCGTGGAATGATCGAGAAAACCAAGAAATTATGGCGGAGAATGAAGACACGGCAGAGGACGCCGCTGTCGGGAAGGAAAAGAGCATCGTGCATGACAACAATGACGAGGAACATCCGGTCCGCTCGTTTGAGGGGGAGCAAAACCAGACATCGAGGCCTTCTTCAGGAACGCCGGAAGCTGCGGACGACAGTTCACCTGCAAACAAGATGAGGAGTGTCAGGAAAGACGACAATCGTGTTCCGCCGGCAATGTTCAACGAGGCCGTCATGGACGAACTCTGCAATATGCAATTTGATATCCAGTTGACCCCCCGGCTCTCCCCCATATTAGAGGAGACTGGGGAGACAAATTCTTCTGCTTCCTCCTCAGCCATCCTGGATAGGATGGGCTTCTTTGAGGGTGAATCCACCTCCAGCCTTTTAGTCGCTTCAGAGTCCACTGCTCTGCCAGTTTCATCTGCTCCTACGCCTGCCACCTCCACCTCCACCCTCGACAAGACAAAGCCCCGAAGCGAAACGCCTTTACAACGAGGTATGGGGAAGCCCTTTACGGCTGAGATGGATTTAACCCCTCGGGTTGTTTCATCATTAAGTTGCGGGAAGCCAAACGTGATGGGTTACCGTGCAGATGACAAAATTTCAACTGGAGAATCCTCTGAAGAAGAAGCCACAAAACCTCGCTCTGCAGCTGGGGCCTGGTCCACCTCCAGACTTTTAGGTACCTCCCCAGCTCCTTCTCCTGTTACGTCTTCTCCTATCATTGATAAGGCCAAAAATATCATCACCTCAGTGATGCAGCCTGTTGTCGATACCATTGACTCTGCTAGCAAGGTTACAAAAACAGCCGGCAAAACCATTGCTAAAAAAGTCAAATCAATCTGGAAGTATCGCTCGGGGAGGAAGAAGGGAAAGCGGGGCAAAGGAAAGAGTGACAAAAATGCAGAGAGAGCTGGACAACAAGATATTTCGGACAAAGAAAATGGCACTGAGGAGGAGGGGGGAGAGGAGGACGAGAATGAGGATGGGGACGATGAGGAAGACGACGAGGACGACGAGGAGGCGGAAACGAGCGCCGTCGAAGTGGACTCAGTCTGTGAGCTTCCAGGCGCATTAACTGACGGCGAGGTTGTCGGTTCCTCAGAGGCGCCTCCGTGCATGAGCGAGGACATCGCGATTCCGAAACCTGCAGACGTCTTGGGTGACGTGGCAGTGGAGGAGTTCTGCTTCTTTGAGCCGGACTCCTCTTCTGTGATTTCCACTCCATTTTTAGACCCCAAGATGGCGAGATCGTGTGATCCCACATCCTCCGCTTCAGCCGTTCCCGCGCTGACAAAACCTGAAACTTGTACTCCAAATATCCTCGTAGACGAACAATTGTCGTCAATTACGGACAGTCGGCTGAGAGTCGCAGAGACGGATGAAGAGCTGACCAGTGATATAAATCCACTCCAGTCGGAGGAGGATGGACCTGAGCATAACATCTACAGTATTTTTGAGAACATTTTCCGAGAGGAGTTTTCCAAAAAATTAGAAAACTCCCTCAGACAGGGCCTATGCGATGCTGTGCGTGTCTATGTCCCCGAAAGAAGCTCAACAGAATCCCTTTTGAGCACCACATGCGAGCTGGCAGACAATTACACAAAACAGGAGATTGATACGTCATCGGTGGGTCCGCAAGACTCACTGGACAGTGGCTCCACCTCGATCACTTCTTTCGCGAGTTACCAGTTATTAGAAGACGGAATAACCAGGAAGCATTTATCGGAAGCCAGTATTAAAGCGATTGCGTCAGAGGGACTCGATTCCAAGAGAAAGTCACTGTGGAAGCGGTGGAAAATGAGACGTGCCAGAAAGATTCTGCCCGGTCTTTTGGAATGCCACTGTACGCCTCGCGCCACTGAGAGCACGGCCTCGGACGGCAAACCCGCAGAACCAGCCATCAGATCCATCTTGAAAAAAGTCACGTCAATCTGGAAGTAGGGCAAGAGATCCGGAGATGTTGGCTTCGAGAAGCAGAAGAACACTTTATTGAGGGACAGGCTCTGATCAAGACTCAACGCCATCGCCTCTGGAACTCCTCATGTACTGGATACCGATCTCTCATTGACAGGGAAAGAGAGTCGTCTCCCACTACTAATCATATTTATTTATCTGCTTTAAAAAGTATGGCAAAGCGACATTATTATTTTTGTCAATGTTGTCTACAGAAATCACGCTTGTCAGTTTTTCTATATGGTGATGCTGTTTTCTACACGGCACCCCTGTTTAAGGGAACGATTTCTGCACCATGGAAGCCATGACCGCTAGCGTATTACACATTCAGATCATTCTCGGGTTGGAGCCACTCAGACATTCCTAACCAAAGAAGCAGTCTTCATCTGAGATTTTCTCATAGTTGATGGAAAGTTTCATCCACGACAACCTGGAACGTGGTTTTACTCATTTTGCTAGATTGTGGATTCAATATTAATGCAGTGCTTCTCAATTATTTCATGTTACGCCCCTCCTTTAGCAATAAGATAACAATTTGCGCTCCCCACTCTGCCGCAACTATAAATAATAGCATTTTCATTGCAAAACAAACCTCACTGCGCATAATGGACAATGAGCGTGCCACTGCCATCTACTGGCGTGGATGTGCAATTACACTTTATTGTAGTATGGCGGGGGGGGGAAAAGTATGTTCCCCAGGGTCACACGCACCCTCAGCATCGCACCTCGCACCTCAGGGGTGCCCGCCCCACTATTTGAGAAGCAATGTATTCGTGTAATGCGGCCGTGACAATTAGCATCTTGACATGTGTCAAGAGTCCGATGAAATGGAGAGAAGCCAGTAACTTTTCAAAAATAAAAATAAATTCAGCCTCAAATAATAAATAAACCTGAAGTACTGTAATTCTCTGGCATTCTTGCATGTGCGTGCGTGTGGGTGTGTGTGTTTATAGTCCCACTCTACACACACACAACCATTAAGAGGAACATTGCAAAGCTGCCGGCATTCTATTAGATAACACGCATCAGCAGTCATTGAAGCCGAAACTAACGGCTTTCATCATCATGACGGTTGAACAACAAAAACAAAGTTGAACTTTGCTGCACACTAAAAAGGATCAGACAGAGTTTATTTCAAGACCGGAACTTTGAATATGAACCAAAATCCAAATATAGGTCCATTAGGCTATCAAAAATACATGAATCTAGTGATGGTCGACTTGAGGAGAATTGAGTCATGAACATGGTGATCGCTGGTGACTATATCATCAGTTAAATGTAATGTTTAAAGAAAACACGGACACATTAGTCATCTTTACAAACACTTAAATGAGGAATGACGCTTTGTTCATGCCCACGCCCCTTCCAAATGCGCACTTTTGCAAGGCATCATCCACATGATCACTAAAATACACAAGTACACACGGGACTAATGTTCACTAAGTTCTAGACACTTTTCCTAGTTTGCATGTCATTTTTGCCAGTCTGTTAGACAGTACGGTCTTGTTAAAAATGTACTTCCAAAAATAGACAGTTTGTATCATTTCTGTATGATGCATGTGCATCAGTCATGACGACATCCTCGTCTCGTTTCTTTAGGATTCGTCCGCACCGCTGCTTCATGACAAGTTGAAGGTAAGGATGCTACTCCAACGTTATTGCCACGGACTACTAAAGTGCACGACAACGCAATGGCTTGGTTGAACACACATACGCAAGAGTCCAACGAATAGTCGGCGTGTCCAATTATTAGATTGAGCAAAGTGCTGTTTGTACATACGAAAAGTGTCAGTGTTTGGATGCAACATGAAATTTTTCTGCTGATTTTCAGATTGAATGAGGATTGAGAAAATATTTTGCATGAGTATGGCACTTGCTCACAATCATTTTCAACAATGATTTAAAATAGGGAGGAAAAAAAGATTAATATGCAGCACTTTGACACATCTCTGCAATTTTGTACATTTTCCTTGGAAATCGCAATGTCTCATCTCTGATGAACGAGCCGGGGGCTATTCACGCGGTCCTCGAGGACGACCGCGTCGTTGACCCCCGGATATCGTGTCTATAGTCGAAGAAGCTCTTGAGATGACTTGTGACCTTCTTTGGTTCAAACTAAAGATGGACTTGTGAGGCTCCCTGAATGAATAAATGTGAATTTATGCATTTGCATGACTTCAAATACTCCAAAAATATCATTTTGAACCTTGCAAGGCGTGGACTGCAGACCTTCGGTTAGACCAGGGGTGGGCAAACTTTTTGATTGGCGGGCCACATTGGCTTCTAAAATTTGACAGAGGGGGGCCGAACATGGAGCAGATGGATGGGGTGTTTTGGTAACCTCACCTGATCGGAGAAAAAAAATTACATTTAATTTTAAATGAAAGTGAACGAAAGCATTACAACAATATATATGTCTTTGAAAAACCACAGTATTTAGAAAATATAACATTAACAAGGTTTATTCATTTAATTTTTTTCAAATTCTGGATTAAAATGTTTAACGGGCCGCATGTGGCCCTCGGGCCGTAGTTTGCCCACGCCTGGGTTAGACGGTGACAAGACTGTATGTGTTTGTCGTTTGCACTTTCTGACCAGAGGTAATAAATCTACAGAAAAATATTGAAAATATTTCTATGCGTGACCACTGAGGTCCGGCGTTTTAACAGTATATCTTACATTACGCTTGAAATATTATCTTCCGGTATTTCCGTTCTCCAGTATCCAAATGGCGTTATTGTTGTCAGGGTGTTTGCGAAACAACCCACTTGAGGTATTAGTAACGTCAACATCATCCATTATCCTACCACACTTTTCAAGCATTTAGTTTGGCGATGGAATTAGTAACATAAGTGTGTTTACAGAATATATTTACATTTAAGAGCCGTTAAGCAGCTGACAATGAACGTCATTTTGATCTCATTAATAGTCGGTGTGATTCTCTTGAAAGGGAATTTAAAGTGCCTTCACAGTTGATGCCGATTCTACTGATTTGGAGATGCCACGAGGGCCTCCGCTCTACCGCGTCTCAACCTGAATGTGAGTTTATGGGATTGCTCTGGAGTGTGTCTGGAATATGACAAAAAAAAAAAGTTCAGTCATCCACTTGCTCTAAAATAAAACCACAAAAAAAAAAAACATCAAATACGGCTTATCGTCACACGAGGGGGCATAGACTTGTGGTGGTTATCTAGTAGAGTTAGTTGGTTTGGTTTCCATCCCCTCGACACCACAATCCGGACGTGTCCGTTCCGTCATCCTTCTCGACTACATGACGTCAGACTCCACCACGCATTGCTCCGTGTACTCCTTCACCAGCTCCACGCTGAGGGTGTGGCGGCAAAAGTCGGCCATGGGCTTCCACAAGGGCGGGTCTAGGAACAGCTGGCACATGATGTGACCCTTCAAAGTGGCCGTGTGGCGCTGCAGGTGGCTCAAGAACTGCTGGCGAACCAGATCCAGGTCTTTGCCGAACATGTCGATGTTCAGATAGTACCTGGTGGGAAACAATGCGGTTGTCAGTGGACTTAATCGTGGGGGTTCATTCGACGGTACTTTGAAAAACCGCATACCAGTCTTCTCCGATGGGGACCTTAAAGGGGAATGTACACAGGCTCCCCACGCTCGGCTTTGACGCGTCGTCCACCATCCAGTCGATATCCTTCTTCATCAGGATGGCCATGTTACCGGGCACCGGCTTGAAAGGCTGCCAATCTTGAATGATGGTGTTGTTCGGGAGGACCCCTCGCATCAGGTCGCTCGTCAGGAAGAGCCGACGAACGGCGCCCTGGTCCAGACGTATTGGAGGAGGATTTGGGAATGAGGCAGACACCGGCTGGGTCTCCCCGCCGCAGAGGTCGGAAAGTCGGCGCTTGAGGTCCTCGGCTCGGAAGCGCACCAGTAGGATTCCCTGCGGAGCGCAACGCCACGCTGACATCCAAACTGGATGGACATCGTGTGGATCGGTAGTCGCCATACCTGCTTGGTTATGATGCGATACTTCTGGAAATCCTTGGGACCCAGTTGGTCATCACGGGTCAGGCGGCTGACTTTCACTTCAGGATACTTGGCCTTGACCAGCTCGGAGCAAAATCGCAGCAGGACTCCCGCCACGCCCTTGCCCCTTTCCTGAGGGGCCACGCGAAGGCCCTCCACCAGCATGGTCTCGCCTTCATCGATCACGCATACCGACTCCAGGGCGATCTGTCGGGGAGATGATAAAAGCGTTCCCAACGAGAGACGCTGTTGTAGTCGACACTTTGGATTATTCCGTGCTCTGGGGTCATAACAACAACAAAAAATTATCCTTCAAATCTAAATAAAGAATGTTGCTATATTTGGGATATGCCACAATAAAATATCTCCGTCTCACTTTAATAGTATATTAAAAAAAAAAATTCAAATTCCATGTTCCCCTGCTAATCGCGGACCGAGCCCCACAAGTGATTGAAGACCCCTTTTTTTTTTTTTCTTTTTTTTTTTTTTTAGCCATTCAGATGCTACACAGTCATACTCATAAGCTGACATAGTTGGCAGAATTTCATTATTTTACGAAATCATGAGTGATCAGGCAAAACACTTTTTGATGGGATTAAAATTCTGCTCTTTTCTAACAGCACAATCATGAAACAAAGCAGCAATGAGACAGCCATTTAACCATTAGTGATATTAAAAAAAAAAAAAAGCCAATATTTCCCAAATTCTGCCAGGGCGTGTATGCCAATTTTTGAGCACAGCTGTGTCGTTTCACCTGAATTGGCGTTTAGGCCGCCCGGTGAGTTTGACGTACCACTTTTCCCTGTTTGCGTGCCAGGATGACTGTGCGGTTGGTTTCCTGCAGCCAGCTGCTGTACCTGGTGGGCAGGTAGTCCAAGCCTCCGTAGATGTCCTGACTCATGGCCATAATGTCGTCAAAGTCCTCCTCGGTGGCCACGGTGAACTGAAGGCCCGCCTGGGACAACGACTCGGGCAGCTGCGGCGCGCTCAGGCTGCTGTCGATCTTCATCATGAAACAACTGGCGAGACAGCAAGCGGAGGAGTTTCATAGCGGGCCGCCACGACAAAACGCAACAAATGATTTCAACGCTTTCCCCTCGCTCAACAAATCGGATAAAAATAAGGCGAGGAGCCAAAATGCCGACCCAAGGAGAGGCTCACGACAAAAAAAGAAACAAAACACAAATAATCGCCCAAAGACGTGTTTTTAATGAAGTTGAAATACATCACGTGATACATTATTAAAAAGAAATGCAACAGGTCCGACTGGCTGCGTATACAATCTCGGTCGCTTTACATCCAATCGTTGCAACGCTACGCTTGCTTGTTACGTATTCCGAATATGACGACAGCCAAGTGCCAACAAGAGAGCTTTGCATTCCACTTTTGTTCATGGCAACCAACACAATTAGATCAGCGGGCCAACGGGCCCAACGCTACACACGGATTTGTAAATCAACAGTCCCAACAGACGGAGGCCAGCGAGAGCTTTCGAGTGGGCCATTGTCCAAAGACAACGGCAATAAATCACTCGGTTCCTCTCTTCAGGAAAAGACGAACCGGAGGCTCCAGTGAAGGCCTGAGAACACAGTGAGCGGAAGAAAGATGTTCAAGGAAAACATGCTGACGAGGTCTCCCGCATCACGGAACCGTGTCCGTGTTACACGCTAGGCAAACTGCCCGGTCCACTAATCGTGTGTGCAATTAACAAGCCTGCTTTCCCTTTTGACGACAATTAGGCTGAATTTACACGACATCATTTTTTTCTATAAAACTGACCAAAAGCAGGAAATCAACTTAAGACGTTTATTATGTGTATTATTTATTTATGATTGTATACAGCTAGCTTGATATGTCACTTGAAAAATCCATATAAAAATATGACACGCAGAGAAAAAAAAATCATAATTGGGTGCAATTAATTGCTAAAATACAAATTTTCTTTCGACGTCACACGCCAAATAAGGCACCAAATGACGTTTGTGTTTTCGCCTCGCCAAACATCTGGAGCAAAAGTGAGAAGGCACACACCGTGTTCAGCGTCGGATTATCCCGTCCGGAAGGTGCTGCCAACATGGACACCAAAAAGGAGTCATGGCAGATCCCGCGCCCATCCAAAAGCTCCACGTTGTTGCTAACACTTGCACATAACGCTGTCATGCAGCCCTAAACTTGGAACAAACCATTGAAACACACACACACACACACGCACACATGATTAGTTGAGAAAAGATATGCGGGCCTCGTCGGCCAACTTACACATGTGACCCCCAACATATTACATCATACGTGCCGTGCATGCCTATGTCATGGTAATGGGCCACGCAGACTCTTCCGGAGTTTGAGTCGGACCGTCCCAAACGATGACGCCTCACACACACACACACACACGCACACTCGGCAACCGAGCCCTTGGCAATAAAAAGTCCCGCCAAATCGTGAGGTGGCCTACGAGGCTGATTGGAAAAGCGACTGCTGAAGCGAGAAGCTGAACAAGTTGTGCCCTACGCCATCAACAACATTCAACAGTGCACAGTAAGAGACAATTAAGATATCATTGGATTTTTAAAAAAAAATATTTGTCATGATATATTTGATTCTGTGCACACGATCTTTTGCTTTCTATTCAATTCTTAGACCGTTTTTTTTTTTTTTTTTTTAATTGTCCTCCTTTATAAAAATGTTTCCCTAAAACACACTTTTCACCGCGCTCAATGATTTTCTTTTTCTTGGCAAGTGTCAAGCCGACAAATCAAAAATAAAGACCCCCGTGCGGACTTAACAATGTATGTCCGCTTGCTAAAAAAATGATTTCCTGTTCATCCACAGAACCCCGCCGCTGCCGTCGACGTCACGCAATGTCCCAAGTCTTGCATCTCATCCCTCTGCAAGGTAAAAAAAAAAAAAAATCCAACGTTTATTCTCCACACACTTGTATGATGCATGTGTCATGAAAGTGGATGGCCTCACCTCCAGCAGTTTAAGCGTTGAGCAGCTTCGCGGCTTTCCAGACGCAAAATGCATCCGCATGCATTCTGGAGCTCGGATGATTTGGAAAATGCAAATTTCTCGCATCAACACAATCCTAATATATCAGATTGAAAACTCAACTTAATCTGTTGAGGTGACGCAATCTATACTTTGGGATCGAATGTTTTCCTGGCGCTTTACGGGCAAAGCAGGCTGAACGCCGTGGGCCCAAATGTCTCTCGTTATTAAACCGGGGTCAAAGTGAGGAGAGGATGGTGTGTGTGTGTGGGGAGGGGGGGGGATTATCTCGCTACTAATACTGCTTGCATTGCTTTGCTGAAAAGAATAAATAAGATTAAAAAAAAAGAAGGTTCCCATGGTGTTGAATTTGGGATTAAAAAAAAAAAAAGGATTCTTCGTGGTCTCCTCTTTCTTCCACGTCCCCTCTTATCAGGACATTGTCGCTCCCGAGGTAGGAGGCCGTTCATTATCCAATCCATGACCACCAAATTGTTTGACTTCAAGCCAACGTCCATGTCCCGAATTATCCTGCCAAACCAAATACGCCATCCAAAAGAGGCCCGGTAGCAATACCCAAGACCCGTCTGGCCTTTCATCATCAGGGAAGCTCACAGGCCCTTCCTCACGTTTTTGTGATTTGATTCATTTCAAAATTATTTTTCCATAAATGCGCCATGCTAATAATAGAATGAAATCTTTGAAAGAATTCCCGTTGAACGAAGATAACATTGAATTAATCCAAAATACAATTCGGACGTGCAGGTTAATGTGGTTAAAAATAAATAAATAAATAAACTCATTTTCTTTGAAAATTAAACTATAAAAGCCAATGAACACTTGGCAAATTGAAGCCAACAGTTGAATGCGAAGCGTTAGATCATGACGTCCTGTCTCGTACTGACTAACTTTCAATTGCTAAATGTCTTTTCGTTTAAACTCTATGTTGCAACTTTTACACCGAAATTGTGCGATGACAGCTCGAAGAAACGTGTTTATGAAAGGGCAGCGTGATGTTGTGCTTGCCTATTTTCCCTCTCCCTTCCATGATTAATACACTCTTTCAATCCGAAATACCAAACTGTCAAAAGGCATCAGCTCACGTTGTACTTCTCCCTCTCTCCCTCTCGCTCTCTCTCGTTCTTCATTTGAGAGAGTGCCGGTCACCCGTTGGTTGCGGTGCCGCGCTTTGAAGGAAGGTGTCCTCTTCTCATCGCTTCACGGTGCCGATGGCAGAACGGACCCGCGGCTTTGAATCGTAACGCCGTGTATTCTTTTTGGAGCTCAGGTCGTCCACGATGGAGCCGAAATCCGTTTCGGGTAGTCCTTTGACTTCCTTCTCATTGAAGAGGAGGCCCCCGTGTTTGGACTGACTTTAGACTTTGTGCATTGTGCTCGTCCACACTGGTCCGGAACTCCTCCTGGGCTGTTGTGACCTCGGTTTAAACGTCGGGAACAGAATTCACTGTTAAGTGGTGGTGTCAAATTCGAAGCGCTAAAAGGATGGGCGAGGTTAAATTGTGAAAGTCTTGACGTGTCATTGGAGTCTGTGGGCGGGGCATGGCGGCAAAGTTCAAAGACTGGACTGCAACACCAAACGTTGACAATTGATCTCATGAGAGCTGAAATTTTTGCACGTCAAAATCTTTTTGAATTCACGACATGAAATTTGGTCGTCGTGTTTAGCGTATTGCGGCAACGAAAGTCTCAAGAAGCCATGCCTGCACAGACACGGGTAATCAGCCATTTTGAAATTCATTTTCGCCTTTTCCGTCAACGGGAAAATGATCCAATTAATTTTTTTTTTCACCAATTGGTAGCAAATTTTAAGCACGTGTACGCCAAATTTTGAAAATGATTTTTGTTGTTTTATGTCATTGTGTGACAGTGACATTTGGTGACTGTTGCAAATGTATCCTAGAATATATAAAATAATATTAATTTAGCCTGTATCCTGGAATGTAAAAAAAATAAATAAATTCAGCCACTTAGATTTTGCCACGTGAAATTTCGTAGGGCACATCTAAAATAAGTCGATGCACAAAAAAGTCAGGAAGCCATGCCAAGAAACGCGCAGTCGTGTCAGTTTGAAATTTCCATTTTAGGCCTCTGTCAAGCATTTGTGGGAGGAGTCCTTGAAAAAATGAATCTCGAGATTTTTGTCTCATTGAAAGCAGTTCTCAAACACGTTTACTTGACAGAAAACGCTGAAAAAAAAGGGTGTCTTTATGGTGGTGTGCAGTGACGTAGTGTCGACACGATGACCTGTCGCCTTGAATTATCATTTTAGTGCCCTGTGATTGCATTTATTGTTCGATAAATTATACGTCCTCCAGTAAGGGCGTTTCTAAAGCCCGCGAACAAAACCGCATGTTGTTGATATGGACCAGAATCAGCCGTCTCTCGCAATAGCTTGTAAGGGACTTGCCGTCACTTTGTTGATGCAGCAGAGCCGTCGTTGTCATTATATGGGCCGTTGTCAGCCGTCTCTTGGGCTCGGGTCGCCTGCGCCGTCGCGATGTGTCCGGCTTACGTCCAGCTACATTTGATTGCTGTTTTTCAGTGTGCATTTCCAACGATCAGGACATGCTACTGTTCTATTAGTCTTTCTGGCAAATGCGTCCTCCTGAACTGACGGCAAACACATTGGCTCTGCTTCGTGTTGCACGCTGCCAAGTGGACGATCGTGGCTTGTTCGTGTCATCAAGACGAATTTAGCGATTAAGTTACATGAGGTGGAACGAGACGGTGGGCACACTCATTTATCATTTAAGTGTGGAAAGAAGAGATATGTGGTTAGGTTATAATCGTGCGGTTGTTTGTAATGTTATGTCCATGTGTGTTAAACTGAAGTTGACAGAAGCGCATGAACATATACATAACATGCATAACACCGTTTTTTTGGGGGTTTTTTTCAATCACGTTGGCTACCCCCAAAACGTCAATACGAGCCTTTTCCATCATCAGCGGTTTTTCCTGCACAAGCCCCTTGACTTCCTCCCATCTGGGGATATGCAGCAGATTGTAAACCATGCAAATGACCAGGCCATGCATTCTGAATATTGGGAAGCAACATCCAAAGTGACAATGGTGTTTTTCCAGGAGGAATTGAAGCGTTGATTCCTCACATGAACGCATCAGCAGCATCACTGGTGCTCCTCCACTAACAACCTCTGTCGAATATGTCGTCAGAGCTTAGAAATATGTCAGCTTCGCGTGCGTGGGGGGGTGGGGGTGGTGGTGGTGGTGGTGGGGGATTCCAGAGCATCCGACGCTATGTGCGACGATGGAGCTGCGCCTAAATACGGCAGACTGTTTCGCAAATAGGACGCGAGCGGCTTCCCTGCACATCGGCCGGCTGCCGGCTAACGAGCCCCGCGACCATGCACCGGCCGGCCGGTGGGCCTCCTCGGACCCACCGCGATCGACGTTTTCTCCCTGAGATGAACCTTAGCGGGCCGTCTGGCTCTTACCGAAGGATGAGGCTCGGTGCCGTGCCGTGCCGAGCCGAACCGAGCCGTGCCTTGCTGTGGCGGGCGTCCTTGGATGCTGGAGGTCGCGGATGGTTGAAGGTGCTTCCGCTGATGAAGAGACGACGAGCAACGTACTCCGCGGCTCATCGAGGCACTCTAGCCCCGCCCCTACCAGTTGTCCGCGTCGAGCCAACTGGAGGAGCCAACTGGACTCACTGGAGCGGGCCAGAATCCCCCCCCCCCTCCTGCGTGCACCCTCCTCTTCCTCGGATAATGCATGTGCACGGAATGCCAAGGAGCGAGCCAGCAAACTCCTCATCCAACTCACCGTTTTACAATCGGACCAAAAGGAGTCCTTTTCACCACCTATTTAGAGCCCACACATTAGTTTCGCGTTCAAAATGCCTCACGGTGCCCCGACAAACAAAATGGCTCAAAAACTGAAATAATGCTAGTGGAAACGTAAATAATCGACCAGTCTGACACTATATGTATAGTTGGCTAGATATATGAACAAGAAGCTGTCAAGAAATAATCCTGTTCAGACCAATTAAGTGAAACAGAACTAAATTTCCTGCGTCAATGTTGGCCGGCTAAATAAAATCCAACATTTACAAACGCAGCATTTTTTAAAAAAACATAAATTGACTGATTAAAGCTGATAGTCACTCTGCCAAGTAATAAGAGGGCTATATATGACACAAGATGTAAGCAAAATTGTCATCCACACCGCTTATCCTTTACAGCAGGCGTGGGCAAACTACGGCCCGGGGGCCACATGCGGCCCGTTAAACGTTTTAATCCAATTTAAAAAAATAAATTAATAAACCTTTTTAATGTTTTATTTTCTAAATACTGTGTTTTTTTTCAAAGACATATGTTGTTGTAATGCTTTTGTTCACTTTCATTTAAAATTAAATGTATTTTGTGAGGTTACCAAAACATTCCGTCCATCTGCTTCTGGTCCGGCCCCTCTGTCAAATTTTAGAACCCATTGTGGCCCGCCAATCAAAAGTTTTGCCCACCCCTGCTGTGCCGGGTCGCGGGAGGGTGCTGGAGCCTTTTAGTTGGAAAAAAAAATGAATGAACGTGTGTGTGACTCACTTTTTAGTGAAACTCCTTCAGTGCACTTAATTTGGCTTTGTACATGGGCATTCACACGAATCAGGAGTGACTCGCTTTCTCGTCAGAAGCTCATCACGGGATGGAAAAAGGACAGCTCATTAGGCTCTATCACACGACCGAGGCAAAGTACGGCCCAGGGGCCAAATCCGTCCTGCTCGCAGTCTCTGACAAACCCTCACGGTGACCATAAAAGTACAACTTAAAATATGTGGTGCTTTTATTTTGAAAGTTGTGCTGCTCTTTTAGTTTGAAGGCGAGTACAAGCCAGTTGGCAAGAAAGAGCTTCGACCGTGTTGCCAACTTGGCGACATCGTTGCTATATTTAGTGACTATTCAGAGAGGAAAAGCTATTATGACTTGGTGGTTGGTGCGCAAAATTATCTTTTTTAAAGTGTAAAGATATAATTTTAATGACCGCTTGTCATTTTGTTTCAAATGTGTATTCCCTAATCATAACAATACATAACTATATATACAGCTGTGTAAATTTAATGAAGCAAGACAATATACTTTTTCTAAAAAAAAATAATAATATAAACACAGTTGAGGTTAGCATGTTGGCTTGGATGCTCGCCGAGCTTTTCAATTTTTCATGTGGTCCCTTTGCAAAATTATTTGCCCACCTTTGCCACTGCCCTCATTCCGTAATTTGTCTGTATCACAATGCTTGGAAATAAACCATTTGAAAACTATTTATCGACACCGTCGGAACGCTTGAAAATGTCATTGTCATTCCCGAGCCGTTTCCAAGCTCCAAATGTTGCGTGTGTGTGTGCTCGCGTGCGTTTGGCAATGTATTGTTGTGTCAATATGTTCCCGTCAACGCGTGTAATCAGGCTGCTGTGCACAAATCAATTGGAAAAGTCATTGGTTTCATTAGCACTCTTCCCATTACTGACAACCGAATGTAAACAAGTCACACTCAATCCCTTTACTCCCCCACAACTAAATAGGGATTTGTATAAAGGAGACTTAGATAGTTCCTATCCTAAAAATCAATTTGTAATGATTCTGGAGTCGGGAATTAGTAAATTAAGCTGAACACGGTGCTGTCCCATTCTCAATTCCAGATTCCCAAATCACATCCCATCCTCTTGTTCTATAGTAGTGTAGTATGTGTGACGTTGAATGTGTGTGGCTGCCCTGGTGCGCGACATGGGCGTCAGCGAATAAACGTGGAGAATGGAGCGTTGGCTGTTGTGTGCTTGGTCACAGCTGGTAAATGGCAGAGTTACTCGACAGAAGTTGGGTTCATTGCCGGTTCATAAATAATGGCAATGATAAATCAAATGATCCCAAACTTCGGAAATTCAGTCTTTATTCACTCAATTTTTTTCATTGTTAATCGAGTTTGCAGTCACAGTCCATATAGAAAACAAATCAAAATTACATGATGTAACAAAATCTGAAGTATAAAATTTAAAACCTGTTTGACAGTGAGAATGCAAAAAGCAAACTGCGATCTGGAGAGGGGCTGTACAGACGAGGGATTTTTATATTTGTTTTTGACTATTTTTCGAGATGTATTGTGGGACACATTGCACGATATAGGGGATGGCGACACTCGCAACACTTCCAGCAGCACTACAAAAGAGCCAAGTGACCTTATGGAGGATACTTCCAGGGAGAGATCGCAAAAACAACAGTCCTTCTTATCTTCCTTCTTGTCGCTGTCTTTTCATTTGTAACCATGGGGATATTTCCGGTTGTCACATCCGGACCGTTGCTTCCACAGCCGGAAATGGAGGAAACGATGATGGCGCCGGAACTCCATTTCCCAGCATCCCTCGCGAGCACCGTTTTGACAAGCAGCCAATGGGCGCCATGACAGGCCGGCACATGACGTCGGTGGGCTGAAGAAAGTTCCTGCGGCGAACAGCTAGACGTTCCCCCACGGGAGAATCGCGCTTTGCGGGTGAGTACACACGTTTGGTCGCGACGCGAGCTGTCGAACGCGTCTCGGGGGTCGTTCGGAAGACTTTGACCGACGTTTGAGCTGAGTCTGTGCGAGAAGTGCCGAGCTTTTTGCGAGGAACGAGCTTTGCTGGGCGCCTGGGCCTCGGCTATTTCCTGGTGAAGTCTTCCTCAGCTGTGCCTGTTGGAAGGAACAAGTTGAAAAAGTTGACTGCGGGCCCCACACGAAAACTGTCGCCTCTCGTCTACCTCGCCGCAGTCGTGACCCAAGTTAGCAAGTCGTCCTTTCCGCCCCGATGTCGAAGCTTACCAGCATGCACGTTCAGCCTTCGAGCGTTCACTGCACCGCGGGCCTGCCAGTTGTTGTGTGCACTTATATATTATATTACATTAACTATACAATGATGATATGGCTGCCTTTCCCACCGAAAGCTATGTATCAGTTTGCTTTCTAACAATCTTTCTACGAGTCTCATTTAGTGCCTAGTCTTAGTTTGCCCAAATATCACTGTAAGTACATTCATGACTGCACTGTAAATAAACGAGTGCACATGCGCAGTTGGGTTTGCCAGCCTCGGCTGTTTTGTTTTACACTGGAGCCAAACAAGTCCTTCATCAAAAAGTGAACAAATGCTCCTAACCACCGCATGTACTGTCCATTGACTAGGGATCAAGGCCGCAGCCAGCAATGGCCCCTGAACTTCTCGTTGTTAAGTCTGCTTCAAGGTTATTGTTGGTCTAGTTTGGGCATTTGATTGCAATGTACAATGAGCGTAATGTGAAAAATGACATATCAAAGTATCAAAGCATCGATGTGTGGAAGAAGTGTAAGAAATTGTACAGTATGTCCCTTATTCAGTGATTCTTACCCAGTGTGCAACAACTGAATGTAAATTATATTCACAGATCAAGAAAGGTTGGGAAAGACCCACTGATGTTTTTTTTGTCCTTCAGAAGCCTGTGGAAAAGTGAATGATGGCTTCACCGGTCTCCGTCTACAACTCCAGCATTTTGGACGCTCACATCTCCAGCGTGAGTGAAACTCTTAGTGGACACCTGTTAGGGAGGAAGCAGAATCAAAATGTGCACGTTTGTCCCTGTAGACCTCCCGAGAGTCTCTGAAGATGGAGTTGTTGGCAGATGTCACCCTGCTGCCCGGAGAGGAGAGAATCATAGGTGAGGGAAGCCTGGCGCTCACCATTGATTTGCATTTTCTTTGACCTCATCTTTTTCTGCACAGACAAGGAGATGATCTACATCTGTCCGTTCAGCGGCGCCGTCAAGGGCAAAGTGTTGATCACGAACTACCGACTCTACTTCAAGAGCTCGGATGCAGTAAGCTCACGTTGTTGCTGTATTTTAAGTAAAGTCAGTTTCCTTTATAAATTCTGATTCACAACAGAAGTTATCTCACGATGTCGTATAATATCCGGAAAAAAAAGAGAAGAACGAGCATATCCTGGTTGAAGAACACTGAGAATGAATGCATCATATTACTCAGAGCTTGACATTTGGCTTCATGATTAGAAAAATCTGCTGACCTTTTTTTTTTTTTCTCTGCAGGATGTGGCGTTGACACTGGATGTTCCTCTTGGGGCCATCAGTCGTGTAGAGAAAATGGGCGGGGCGTCAAGTCGAGGAGAAAACTCATACGGCCTTGACATTACCTGCAAGGTCTTTGTCGCTCAGCTATATTGTCGTTTGGGTCCACGTTGGTTTTCCCGTCTTTTTAATTGTTTCCTACTTTGATTCCTTCCTACGTCTGTCAGGACATGCGGAACTTGAGGTTTGCCCTGAAGCAGGAGGGCCACAGTCGGCGAGACATCTTCGAGCTGCTTTTCAAACATGCCTTCCCCGTCTCACATAGCCTGGTAAGAACACCTCCATGTTGCAAAATTGCCTATTGCGAGTTTATCGGACTGCCGCATATTCTTACAGAAAAATAAAATTGAACTTTTTATTTTAATTAAAAATCAAATTTGTATCAAAAGCCACACTTTTTTCAAAAAGTCTCATAAAAAATTTGTCACTTTTTTAAATTTAAAATTCTAAAGGAATGTGAATTTTACATATTGTATTTAATATATTTTTTAAAGTAAACTAATTAGTGTTTCAAGGTCATTCTTTTTGTAAAATGTTATTTTAATAAAAAATAAAAATTTGTGACAATTATTTCGTATTTAAATTACTAAATGAATGTGACAAGATCCCGCTTAAAATATTTTTTTATATAAAATATCTTTTAAGAAAATGTTTTGTCTTGTTTTTTAAATTTGAAATTGTAACAAAAGTTAAATGTTGTGTTTTCAATTTGAAAAAAAAAAAGTTTTAGATCCTGTTTCATTGTTAAACTGACTATTCAATAAAATTGAGTCTTTTTTCTTTAAATATATTTAGCATATGTTGGCCTCGAACATATCAAATGGTATTTTGCATGAAACCCAAGGTACAAGGGACACTTCTCTCCTTTACATCCCTTTTTGATATAACTACTCATTTTAATACTCATTTTATTTCCTCTGTCCAGCCTCTGTTTGCGTATGTGACTCAGGAGAAGTACGAAGAAAATGGCTGGGGCGTTTACAGGCCCGTTGAGGAGCTCAGGCGGCAGGTAAGCCAGGAAAGGGGGAATTTGCAAAAAAAAAAAAAAAATTGACGTGTGATGTTGTGTGTTTTGTTTTTTCAGGGCTTACCAAACAACAAGTGGCGCATTACTTTCATCAACAAGAACTACGAGCTGTGCGACACGTATCCCACGGTGCTGGCCGTGCCCTTTAAGTCTAAAGAGGAGGACCTGAGGAGAGTGGCGTCCTTCCGGTCTAAAGGCCGTATCCCTGTGAGTAAATGTGGGACGGGGCATGCCGGCGTGTCCCACAGCTAAGCGCTTGATATTTCGTTGGCTGACTCTGCCGCAGGTCCTGTCGTGGATACACCGCGAGAATCAGGCAGTGATTGCGCGCTGCAGCCAGCCATTGGTGGGCATGTCCGGGAAAAGGAGCAAGGACGACGAGCGCTACATGGACCTGATCAGGGACGCCAATGACACCGCCAAGCTCACCATTTACGACGCTCGCCCCAACGTCAACGCCGTGGCCAACAAGGTAGCGAAAATCTTCCCCCAACGCCTTTGCTGTCTTCCCTCCTTGACCCTTGACCCTGACATCTCCTTTCGCAGGCCACGGGAGGTGGCTACGAAGGAGACGAGTACCACAACGCCGAGCTGGTCTTCCTGGACATCCACAACATCCACGTCATGCGGGAGTCCCTGAAGAAGCTCAAAGACATCGTGTACCCCACCGTGGAGGAATCCCACTGGCTGTCCAGTCTGGAATCCACGCACTGGCTAGAACACATCAAGGTCATTCAGCGTTCTGATCTTTCTTCTGAGCAATCGCCAAAATCAAGAATCTGTACTGTTGGCTTGGTGGCGAAAAAAATTATTTGTAGGCATCGTTTCTTAAATTCACATTGTGTATAGTAGGAAACAATTTTCTTGCCAAGCAACATCTTCAATGGGGCAATTTCAAACAGAAATGTTGCGTTTTGCGTGTGTGTAGTTTGTATTGTCAGGAGCCATCCAAGTGGCAGACAAAGTATCCAGCGGCAACTCTGTGGTGGTCCATTGTAGCGACGGCTGGGATAGGACGGCTCAGCTGACGTCTTTGGCTATGCTCATGCTCGACAGCCACTACCGCACGCTCAAAGGACTGCAGGTCAGTCGGCGCGCCGTGTCTCGCCCGCTTTATCACCGTCTGGCGGTGATGAAACACGTCCCACGTTTGTCTTTCCAGGTGCTCATCGAGAAGGAGTGGATCAGTTTTGGACACAAGTTCGCATCCGTAAGGAATTTTTTCACTCGTCCTTCCAAAGTGCCGCAGTGGATGCATATTTGGTTTTACAAAAATCTGTCTGGGTTTATGTATGCATGTGTGTGTGTGTAGAGGATAGGTCACGGTGACAAGAACCATGCCGATCAAGACAGGTCGCCCATCTTTGTTCAGTTCATGGACTGCATTTGGCAGATGACCAAGCAGGTATGAGCATCACCTCTTTTAGCAAAATGCGCGTCGACAGTGCGTGTCAATTCGTATCTGGAAATGTCTTTTTATTTGTGAAAACTCTCGTGTATTTTGGCCACAGATTCTCCACGCTTTGCTTTTTAGCCAAGGGTTCATATCGCTGGTCAAAATGTGATCAAGTACGTTTTTTCACAAATTGATGCAGTTGGTTAGTTCCCATGGTGTGTATTAAAAAAAAAATACAAATGTTTGACCAATATAAAGTGATGAAAATGACTTGCTCTCTTACGACGCAATGCTAATGAATGTTATTCTCCTACGTTTTTTTTTTCTGTATTTTTTTGTTTCTTGAAAAGTGATGCTTTCGGGCGTGCAAGTGATAAATATGTTTGACTTGATTTTAAAACATAATCTAAAGTCATGTGGGTCGCTGCCTCTGCAGTTCCCCACGGCCTTCGAGTTCAACGAGCGCCTCCTGCTGACCATCCTGGACCACCTTTACAGCTGCCGCTTCGGGACCTTCCTGTACAACTGCGAGAGTGCGCGAGAGCTCAACGTGAGCATGACGACGGAGGGCACATTGAGCGTCGGCCCGCTAAAGCAGCTGACCGAGCGTGCGCTTGTCTTTCGCTGACAGGCCCTGCGTCAGAAGACGGTGTCGCTGTGGTCGTTGGTCAACAGTAAGACGGACGTTTATTTGAACCCTTTCTACACACCCGAGTCAGGTAGGGTCCTCTATCCGGTGGCCAGCATGCGCCACCTTGAGCTGTGGGTCACCTACTACATACGCTGGAACCCACGCATCCAGCAGCAGGTGGGAAACAACGCACACACGCCAGACAAACTCACTGTGCCTGTGTGTCGCGTATGATCATATTTGTTATTCTGTGTGTGGGTGGCAACAGCAGAGTCCAGTGGAGCAGCGTTACCTGGAGCTGCTGGCACTCCGCGACGAGTACATCAAGAAGCTGGAGGAACTGCAGCTTTCCGACTCATCGGCGCCCCCTTTAGCACGGATGGCCAACAGCGGCTCCAGCGCCAACACCTCGTCTTCGTCCACGTCGTCCCCCACGCCGCAGCAGCAGTACACACACCTACACACGCCGTTCTGAGGGGCACCCTCGGAGGCGTACGTGCACACATGCACTGCTGGTGTCTGTGCAGTGCTAACAAAGAACGCTAACAGGACTTTTTATAGATAGCAGGTGATTATGTATGCAATATGGCACCATGCAGCCTTGTCACCACACAGACACATAAACACACTCACACACAAGCCTTAAAGACGATAGCTGGCTTTCATTCCAAGGGCTTGAAAACACACACAGGTCATGAAGCCAGCGTGCAGACTGAAGTACACACTAAAATCTCACACACACACACACACACACACACTATTTCAAGTCGGGGTGAGCATGCAGAGTTGAGGTGCAGCAGAAAAGAGGAGTCACGAGAAGGTTGGAATCATGCTCGTCTGTTCGGTTGCCGTTTCCACCCTTGGCTCGCGAGCGATCGTACAAGACAACGACACGTCGTCACATCCTGGTCAGATGCGGACATTTTCCCGCGCTAACAGAGCCTCGCTAGAGATGCTATGCTAATGTTAATGTTCAGAATTGCGTGTGTTCTCCAACTGACGGGTTTCCTTATGTCTTAGCAGCTATTCCGATTTCGCAGGAGAAATGTCCGTGACTTGAAGTCCTGCTGTCCTTTAACGCAATAACGGTCGTTTCCGGAGCCAAAAAAGCAAATCGGCGACACCCCCGCCGAGCTCTTCGGATGGTCGAGCGTCGTCCAATTGTGTGCCTTGATCCCCCCCCCAACCCCCATGCGCTTCACACGGGACGCCTCGTTGTCGTTCTGAGGCTCCCCAATCGCGCTTTGGTTTCCACTCAAGTCGACAGGGTATGGCTCGTGTGAGCCTGTCAATCACAATGTCCCAAAAGGCCAAAGTGCCTAAGGGGACAGTCTAAAACGGTGGTCCCCAACCTTTTTCGTGCCACCAATCGGTTCAGACAACTACTTTTTTTTTTTTTTTTTTTGTGGGTCGGCAACTATTTGTCGTTCTCACGGTTCTACGTTGTTTTCAAATTACCTGTTTTAAAGCATCTGTACGGATAACTAGACAGTACATCATTTTATTACCATTGCATGTTGTTAACATCTGAGTGATGAAAAGAGGGTGATTGATTGCTGCTGTGGGTCAATAACGGGCACGGCTTGTTGGTGTCGGCTAAGCACCGCTCACATTGTAATGTTTCCCACGTCATTACTTGGGCAGTGCAAATGATTCAACAGGATTGTTGTCTTCAACGGCTTCATTCGCTCAATGTCACTCTTGAGAAATTGCCACACAACCGATGGCGAGGAAATTCATTTAGTCATTGTTTGCATCTTAGTATTATTTTCTTACCGAGCTGCGGATTGAAGGTTGGGGACCACTGCTCAAAGATGCGTAACTTAAAGAACTTTAACGTTGCTTCATGTCCAAACACAGTGATTAATTATCACCAAATACATGTGGATATCTATACTCAACACCCGGTCCACCTCTGAAAGTACGATCGTCCCAGGTTTATGAATTTTGTGGACCTGAAGCCTTTACTTTATAGCGACTCTCCTTGGTGGGTAAAACGCCTCACAAGTGTGCATCGTGATCCTCAAAGGTAGAAGCGGACATAAGTAAAGATGTCAACATTTTTGTGTCGCTGGACAGTAAGTAAGCGCCGTGAACGTTTTTAAAACTGTCCCAGTCAAGTGTACTTCTTGTGTCCCGTCTTTCACCGTGTTCGACAATTTGCTCTTATTCGGAGAGAGAGGTTCTCCTCCCGTTAGTCTTTGGACGTCCATGCTCTTTTCCCCGGCATCCGTCCTGAAAAGCTCGCCAACAGGGTAATGCGACCGATCGAGATGCTTTCTTGAGCTTTTTGGAGGGGGGGGGGGGGGACATCCACTTCAGATGAAAATCTATTTTTCTTTGCTTCTTTTCTATCAGCGCCAGGATCAGGATGTGATTACCTCAGTCCAAAGCTATTTTGCGCTCTCAAGCTCGCTTACTTGTAAAACACAATCATTTATCGAGTGTCAAATCTTTTACCTTTATGGGGGAAATGAAGGGAATGGTTGCCTTTTTTTTTTTTGTGTGGGAAGCTTTTGTATACTACTCGACTTAACTTGACGTGTCTTTTTTTGTGGTTTGCTTCCTTTGCTGCTCTTTGTTTTTCACAAAAGGGAAGAGGAAAACAAGAGCGCCATCAATCCTCTTCACAACTGCTTGGTTCTGTAAATATTGATTAAATTAATTTAAGATTGACGTGTGACGTGTATCTGTCACGTGACTTGCGAATGGGATGCTGCGTTCCGTTCCGGATCGGCGGGGACAAAGCGCCTGTCGCCTTCGAGCATCATCTTTGCCCGCATTTTCTCCTCTGATAAACCTCACGTCAATCTCGGCGATTCTCTTCGTCTTCGTCCGCCCTCTTGTTTGCATTTTTGGTGCGCTTGGCTTGGACCTAAAACGTCGTGTCGGCGGAACCCGAACCGAACCGTGCCCCGCCCCCTTGGCCCAAAAGATACACCTGCGGTAGAAGCAAAAGCTCGGTCGGGATGGCGGACGGAGTCGGAACCGGGGCTGGCCCAAATGGAACTTGGAGTTCGGCCGCCGTCAGCAGCGAAAGTGGACCCGAACTAGACAGGTTATCACATTCCACTTCCTTCCGCTTCAGACGCTTCTAATTATTTCATGGCTATATTTGGTTTATTAATTAAAGTTTAAACCTCCCAAACATAGCCTCGTGTAGTCTGGAATCATTTTTTAGTGAAAACATGTTTGACGAGAGATGGCGTGGCTTGAGGCTCGTCGATCTTGAAAACCAACCTGACAAACGTTTAGCATGTTAGCTTAGTCCGTTGCCGCAAACACGAATCAAATGTCTGTATTTGTGCGCGTTGGGCGCGCGCACGCGCGTGTGAGCGCGCATATGGGGATGTTTAAGTCACAAAGAGAAGCGTTTGAATGTAAATGTCTTCCTATGTGAGCGCGTGTCACAAATAAGCAGCGTTTAAAGCGCGCGCGCGTGTGTTTTGTTTAGTCCATCAGGCGGTCACGTGGAGTGGTGTAAACAATTGATCGCCGCCACCTTGTCCAGTCACATATCGGCGTCCTGTGACGTCACCAAGGTAGAACACACATGTTGATGTTTGTAGTTGTGATTGTGTGTACACGCTCTATTTGCTGCCATTGGGACGCGTGTTCCCCTTCTTTCGTTTCTGTCTCCGTCTCAATGTGTCTTTTGCTGACCCTTTTGGTCCACACACGCACGGCAGGATTCTGCGGATGAGAGTCTCCGTTACCACGGAGAAGACGACACCGATCATCCAGCCAACGCTTTGGCAAGTGTCTGCTTCTCTTTTTCTGGCCTTTCTCTTTACGCTGCTTCTCATTTCTCTACTGCATGGCTTCTCACACGTTTGGGATCCAATGACCTTTTTCCAAGCCCCCCCCCCCCACACACACACACACACAATCCTAGCCAATTACTTGTAATACAGAAATGCAGAGCATTTATTGATTGATTGTCACTTACTGTAATTATTTGATCAAAATTTTGGTTAGAAAAGTGGTAGGAAAGGACCTGCAGGGCAATTGGTTGCCGACATCATATGATGGGTTGAATGGCATGAAAATGGAATTTTGATTTTTTTTTTTAGTGTGAACGTAGAATTAAGATGCTCACTGACTGCTCCTGTCTTTTGCGTTTGTTGCACACACAGAATCCTCCAGCACTGAGGCTGAAAATGAGTGAAAAAGCGACTGCAGTTCCTCTCCTGCCTGGGGAAAACATCCAAATGACAAGTGAGTTTCACCACTGACATTTTATTCTTTTTGTGACTGACTGTCTCTTTTCTCTACTTGTGCAGTCGAGGACGTGACGTACATTTGTCCCTTTAGCGGCCTGTTCAACGGATCTCTGACGATTACTGACTACAAGCTCTACTTCGGCAGCACAGAAAGGGTATAGCACACAACTCTATCTATTTAGAGACTGCACTTTTTAAATTAAACAGCTTTTGGATTTTTTTTTTAAAGAAATTATAGCACAATGTACAGTCGTCATTGATTTTCATGTTACAAAAGCAGCCCAGCCTTTTGTGATAAATCCTTAAGCCTCTCGATAAACGTTAGAGTTTTTGAAGCACGCCTATTAGCTTTTGGTTCGTCCACTTGCTCTGCTTTCCGCTGTCAAATGATTTCTTTGAATTCAGGAACGTCCGTTTGTGCTGGCCGTCAACCTGGGCGTCATCAGCCGACTGGAGACGGTGGGCATCCCCGACCGAGGTGACAACTCTGAGGGACTAGAGCTGGTCTGCAAGGTAACAAGCGCCGTTCAAACATGGCCGACCCGCGCCTAAACACTTCATTGTGTCCACCCAGGACTTGAGAAGCCTGAAGTTCGCCTACAAGATGGGGGCGGGCCAAGTGAATGTGGCGGAGACGCTGGCCTCGCGAGCTTTCCCGCTGTCCCGCCAGCTGGTCAGTTGAAAGACGTTCCGTTGAAAGACCGTCGCAATCAATGTCACTGTCTCTCTTTTGCACACAGACGTTATTCACCTTCCGCTACGAGCAGCGCTTCCCCACGGATGGCTGGAAGGTGTACGAGCCGTTGGCGGAGTGGCGACGACAGGTAAGAACGCACCTCAACGAGCGGCCTGCCGCGTCTTCACGATAATGAGAGTCCTCAAATATTTCAAGCACAAAGTTCTTCATTCAAATGTCTTTCTGGATTCATTCATTCATGTTTCGCCGACTTCGGGTGAGGCATTTCAAGTGAGCGGGGCACTTTCCGTTTTGCGTCACTCAGGGCCTCCCCAATGAGACCTGGACCATCAGCCGACTGAACGCGTCCTACCAGCTGTGCGACACGTACCCCGCCGTCCTGGTGGTCCCTGCCAACGTCCCGGACGAGGACATCAAGCGGGTGGCGGCCTTCCGAGCCAAGCGCCGCATTCCGGTGGGCACTCATGAACCACGACTCGTAGTTCGTACTTTTTAACGTCCTCCAATAGTGGCAACAATTAACACGTTAGCAAAAAGAATGAGTCATGACTGTCCCAAAAGATCCCCGGAGCAATGAAGGGGACGGATATCGCATAGATGTGTTCTTAACCCTTTGTGAATAACGACTGATATTAGTGCCGCTCTGATGAGATTAGACGAGTTTGATTAGCCATGGAACAAATTCAACTTGTATGTCAGGGTCCTATATTTTCACAAACAGATGTTTGGTCGCCTCACAGGTCTGTTATTTGCACCCCCGTTTGGCCAATGGGACGTGTTGAAAAATGACGTGCGCTCTCTCGTCACGGTGGACAGGTGCTGTCGTGGCTCCACCCCGAATCGCAGGCGGCCCTGGTGCGCTGCGGCCAGCCGCTGGTGGGCCCGGCCGACCGCCGCTGCAAAGAGGACGAGCGCCTCCTCCAGACCATCATGGACGCCAACGCGCACTCTCACAAGCTCAGCATCTTCGACGCCCGACAATTTAGTGTCGCCCGCAGCAACAAAGTACGCCAATTGCACATCGTACACGCCACGGTGCTACCCGACCGAACGGGCTGCCGACTGAAAATCGCTGGCACAAAAGGGTTGCGATCAGTGCAAATGGCTGGCGGGGAACGCGGTGAAGGCACACATCCCGACACCGGACGCTCATCGGCGACACTCGACTGCTCTTGCAGGCGAAGGACGGCGGCTACGAGAGCGAGAGCGTCTACGCCAACGTGGAGCTCAACTTCCTGGAGATCCCCAACATCCACGTGATGCGCGAGGCCCTCAGGAAGTTGAAGGACATGCTTTACCCCGACATTCACCAAGCGCGATGGCACTCCAACCTCGACCACACCCACTGGCTCCACTACATTCAGGTACGCGCACACCATCGTACCAAATTCGAAAGGAGGATAATTATTTTAAAGTTAGTCGTCAAATTCGGAAAACATCAGCTTGTCTTTCCACCCTTGCAGCGATTAAAATTTTTTTTTGAACACATTGTACACGTTTGTTAGCTGCTGCTGTGCGGGGCGTCCCAGATGGCGTCCAAACTGGAGCGCGCAAAGACGTCAGTGGTGGTCCACTGCAGCGACGGCTGGGACAGGACGGCTCAGCTGACGTCTCTGACCATGCTCATGTTGGACGGCCACTACCGCACGCTCCGAGGATTCCAGGTCCGGCCGTGCCCGGCGTGGCCGCGTCTCATGCACGCTTTGTCCTCATCTTCCATCTTTTTCTTTTTGCAGGTTCTTGTGGAGAAGGAGTGGATCAGATTTGGACACAAGTTTGCTGCTGTAAGAACACTTCGTACACATGGCAAAACCTAAAATTACAGTTAGACTTTAACAGCCGTTAGAGACGTGGTGCCCATTTCTTTCTGCGTTACACCAAAGTTGGACATTTTTGACCTGAGGTATGTGATTACTAGCTGCAAATATTTGGAGTCACATTTTTTCTATATCATCACAATGGCGGTCAGAGCTTTTAATTCTTCCAAAGCCCAGTTCGGGATTTTGTCGTTTTATTTGCACACTGATCTTCGTATGTACTTCAATTATTGTTATCTAGCGTTTTAAATAATCTTGTGTCTTTTGCACGTGTCGCGTCGTCAGCGGGTGGGCCACGGCGAAGATGACCACGGCGACTCAGAGCGCTCGCCTCTCTTCGTTCAGTTCGTGGACTGTGTGTGGCAGATGACCCGGCAGGTGCGCAGACGCTCAAGTCAAAGTCTCCTGGACTTGCCGCCGTGACCTCTTGTGATCTGTGCCTCCAGTTTCCGGCGGCTTTTGAGTTCAACGAGCTTTTCCTGCTCACGCTTCTGGACCACCTGTACAGCTGCCTCTTCGGAACCTTCCTGTGCAACAGCGAGCAAGAGCGCATGGCCCAGGTGAGATCCGGCCAGCGTGCGGTTTGACGGCACCGTTTCGCTAACTCTGGTTGGTCCTCCTTAGGAGCTCCAGACCCGGACGGCATCGCTGTGGTCCTACATCAACAGGTAAGCGTCGACTTTTCTCAGACGGCTCATTGGTGACCTCAATTGACTCGCGTTTTCTCGTGTCCATCTCAGTCAGCCCGAGGAATTTGGCAACCCGCTGTACGTCCACGAGCACAACAGCGTGCTCTACCCGTTGGCGTCCTCCAGGCATCTGGAACTTTGGACCGCTTACTACGCACGATGGAACCCTCGCATGAGACCGCAGGTGGGCACCGCTTTCTTCCACACTTCCGTCACGGCTGCAATGTTAGAGAATCTGGTGGCGGCGTGCATTGAGACACAAATGTGGTCAGGGGGAAGAAATTGGACCGATGTAAGAACCTCTTTTTGGTTCTATAGCTCTGCAAAATGTTGTTGGTCCATGTGGAGAATGAAGATGAATAATTTGGCTTTGCAGGTGGCGCAGCATCAGATGCTGAAGGACCTGTTGCTGTTGCGGGTCCAACTTGAGCAGAGGGTGGAGGAGCTGCGGAGAGAGGTCCAAGCCAACTCTCCGGCAGTGTCGCCCGAACACGCCGCCGGGACAGCCGCGACCGCCGCAGTCTGAGGCAAATACGCACGCACCGTCCACGTGGGTGTGATGTACGTCGAACTCGGGTTTACTTTTTGAGGCACCGGTTTAGCCCTCCCACACACCTTCACCTATGCTTGAAATTGGGCGACTGTGGCGAAAATATCTCAGGGCCTTGTTGCGATGTGTTTCGGGTGCTGAGAGAACATTTGGACGTTTTGTCGAAAAACATTCACCCAGTTGAACCTTTCACGACCGTTTTCCAAAGAACGTCAAGCCAACGAGACTTCTTCGTCCTCTCAAATGCCACAGGGATTAAAAAGCAATGTTATAAAAACCTGATGACAGAAAAAAAAGTTCCAATGTTTCCCAGGTATCCGAAATATTTTGATTAAAAATGTCAAGGTTTAATGAGGAAAGTAATTGATATTTTAAAGTTTTATATAAAAGTAGAACTTATCTGCAAAAGCTAATATCGACAGCACTTATTGGTCCTCACATATAGGTATGAACTTTTGGAAATGATTGAATTTCTTGCCGACTATTTTGCGAGGGCGCAAGCTTGAGAAGCATCAATGTGATCGATTCGCTCTCCATTCTTTTTGCTCCAATTGTGGCCTTTTTCATTCTCTTGATTTTTAGATGAATGACGCTGTACGAAATGATGCAATCACTTTAACGCCAGGACAAAAAAAAAAGGTCCCACTCTCATTCCTGGTTTTGTCAAACTTTTATTTAGCTTCTGCACTCTGTTAGCGTGGAGTGAAAGCTTTACAGATGCACTTGTTCACGTCAAAACATTCCGCTGTCAGTCTCGAAACATTCTTTTTGATATTAATGATTATTATTATTATTGTTGTCTTTGTGAGAGGTTAATATGATGGAATAGTTGTTGAGGTCATTTTGGAAAAGAGCACATCAAATATGAGCACGAAGCATTGCGGTCAGATAAGACAAGAGTAAAAGCCAAGCGCACGCACACATTTGTCCAGTTTGAGAATCGGGAAGAAATGTACAAGTGAGCTCCCTTTACAACCAAGTAACACAAAAAATTAAAATTAAATAAAAAATGCTACACTATATCAGAGAAAAGTAATCGAATGATTGAAAGAAAACGTCACATTTTTGCAGGATGCTCGAAAGCTTGATGTCAGTCAACTCAACTATTTGTAGAATAGAATAGAATAGAAATCCCTTTATTGTCATTGTACTCAAGTGTGCAACGAGATTAGAGGGCTCCCCTCTCCAGTGCAATACAACAATAATACAGACAAATATATAAATTAGATAAATAAAGAAGACAGTGCAATGGAATTCAGTACTGAATAGGGCATATAGAAACACATCACAATGCTGTTTTGCGAGGTTGTGTATAAAATCCTCCATTTTCCATTTAATAAAACCAAAAATGTGCATGGTGACGCTCATGTGTGTGTTGTGCGTGTGCAACCCGGTCACCGTTTCAGTGCTTTCTGTATTTGCGCGTCGTCACACGACGTTGCGGGCGATGCCCGGTTCAGCACTGGCCCGGTCCAGAAGAGTCTGCTGCACTGCGGCACATCAAACGAAATGAAATCAACTCAAGTCCACTTTGATCCGTTGCTGGTCTTTCTAATACAGTTATGCCTGAAGATACGAGTTGTATTTGTTTCATGGCCACTCATCCTACTGCTGTGCTCATCTTGACCACACGGGGGCAGCAGATGGTCTGATAAACTGTTCATTGAGGCGCTGCGAATCCCACTGGAGTTGCCGCTTCTTTTGTGCAGCCTGCTATACTTTATTGAGGTGCCTCAACTCCTCTCAGCTCATCACTGCGGCACTGTTGGTTGTTTTACACGAAGGATAAAAAAATGGCTTGTTACATGTAGCTGCACTGTTTGTGTTCAGATGTTGCATAAAGGGTTCAAGCACTGCAATATAGAAGCTAATTAGCATGAAGCTAACAGAAGCTGTGTAGTGGTTTTAAATACACAAAGCCTCATTTTTATTTTTCTCAGAAATTTCAAGTGGGAGTGGCATTCAATAGTTATTGATCAAAGTGTAACTTGTTGCGAAATGACTTGAATGGAGTTCACCCGCAACATATGGCGCTTGCATCGTAAATTAAAGCAAGAATCGGCCTCATCTCGGAATATTCAAGTCCGGCCACTCATATCTCAAGGCAACACTGTATACAGAATGGCAACCAGAAAAGCAATAAATTTTTTGAATATTTAACTAGAATTTGTTGCTCTATGTCTGACTTTAAAAAAAAAAAAGAAGCTTTCAGTCTTCCTGACTGTTGTAGTTACCTTGTGGTTCTGTCGCCAGCACTGAGTCCGGAGCGTCAGCCTTCACCATCTCCGCGTTCAGACTCTCTGTCACCGCCACACAAGTGTAAAGCGTCGGTACGGCAAAATGTGCATGAGTGCGGGAGTGTATGTGTGTGTCTTACGCTGGATGCCGAAGCACAATTTTTTCTTCTGGTATGAAATGTAGCTGCTGATGGCACCCACCAGCGCTATTCCCACCGCGCTCACAATGCCCGCGACGGTGCCAATCTCTGCGGTGGTCTCTGTGTGCACACACAGCGTAGTCAGCGTTGCGCATCCCTTAGTCAAACGCATCCAAGTTGTCTACGGCAGTCTTACCGGTGTTGTCGCCACGTTGGTTGACGTGATCGCGATCGCCGCCGCTCGGTCGTCCGCCTGAATACACGCAAAACCGTCAGCGCCGCTGCACCCGTTTGTCACACGTTCGTCTGGACAAGCAAACGTTGGCGGTTGTCACCTTTGCCTTTGTCGGGTTTGTAGCTGTCGTCTTTGCTGACGTCAATCAGGTCGCTGTCGGAAAATCCTCCTGCGAGCACACAAAGGAAAACGTCGCCGTGGATCAGAGGTGTAACAGAAGGCTGCCTCATGCATATGCGTAGCATTGAATGCAGCCAAGAACTCAATCAGGAAAAAGTGCAGGGGAAAAAAAAAAGAGGAACTGCGTTTGTTAACCTTTGACCTTAACCCTAAACCTGGATGACCCACCTCCAGGCCGGCCCCCCTTGTCCTTGTTGGGGGTGATGTCGTTGTTGGGGTCCAGAGCGTCTGCCAGGTCAAAGTCGTCCGCGGCTGCCGGAGTTCAAAATGAGGAATGGGTGGAAACGGGACAAAAGCCAAAAGAAGCAAAACGGCGCGCTACGTGGCTGCATGCTGAACAAAACCTGACGTCGGCTTACCTGTTTTGCCTTTGGATTTGACCGGAGCCTTGGTACCTGCAGGGAACGGCGTGACACATGGCTGGCATGTATTACTACTGGATTATTCGGATTATGATCTAGCTTGTTTGTTACCTGGCAATGGCGCCGGTGTGGCTGTGATCAACAGAAACAACATGAATCAGAAGCATCACATGCGTGCGCAACACATTTGCTAAGATTTTTCACATTTGCTACGTGCTTAAATACATATATAAACTCCACACAGTAAGGCCGGAGCTGGAATCAAACCCTGCACCTCTGAACTGTAAGACCATCGTGCTAACCAGTCGCCGTGTCACCCTGCATTAATTTCATTATAATGTAATAAATTTCACGTTAAAACATGATGAGTTTGACCCCATTGGGGAAAAACAAGTCTTTCTAGTTCGGGTGACAAGTAATCAGAGTGCTTGTGTCTTAAATTGAAGTTCCCAGCAATATAACCAGGAACTACACTGCTCTTCTATATTTTAGAAAAATATTAAAAGAAAACAAGCATAAATCGCTTCATTTGGTTTTGCTCATTGTGGAAGTAAAATTGATCAATTTATACTAAAAAGTGGTAGATTTTTTTTCCCTCTCATTTCTGGCGTGCCCCACTGTGTGTGAGGACCTACATTGCGGGTTGGCGGCGTCCAGAGCGTCGGCCAAGTCGAGACCCTGAGGCCGCACTGCAACAACGACAAAAAAAAAAAAAAATCCAAATCAGCCTTCCAGAAAACACTGGCGTTTTACGACTCACAAAAGGACGACAAAGGGGCTTTTGTGCGCCTTCTTGCAACCCACGCGGGACACAACGTGAGTGACAATGTTTTTCATTCACCTTCTATTGACCATTAATGTTCTTACCATCATCATTATTATGACTGTATGTGCATTTTAGCCACCTTTGAGTAAACTTTAAAAAAAAAAATTAAAAAGTCACCAACTTAAACCATAAAAAATGTTAATCGTTGTCGACTCAACAATGGGTAAGAGAATGAGGTGCCCCACAATGAATGGGCCGGACCGGACCGTTATTTTTGTTGTGGGCCTGCGCTGCGACACAAACTAGGCAGTACGCATGCGCACGGCAACCGGCGCCTCTTTTTGTTTCTTATTAATGTTATTTACATTACCTTGCACAACGAGCGTCATCATTATCATCATCATCATCATCGTCGTCGCCAGGAGCAGCGGCGAACCTCCGAGAGCAGGCGCCATGACCGAACCGAACCAAGAGGTCCACGAGTCCCCGGACGTATCAAGTTGGAGCTTTTAAGGGGCGTGCCCAAATGCCCACCCTGCCGCTTCCGTTACGTCCTTACAAAATAAAAGCTGTTGTGGCTTTAGTTCCGTAGACAAAATAAGAAACATTGTTATTGTTCGGTCATGCACTGTAGAAGGAACTCTCCGAATGAATGACAATTTTAGTCGGCAAAAATTTGGAAATAACTTTTGGCGGTCAAGTTTATCATCAAACTCATACTACTACACTACTTATACTGTTAGCCTAATAGCATAGTAACGATTGCCATTTTAACTGACTGTCATTTGCTAAACAACTGGATTATACTTTGCTGTTTTTTTTCTTTTTTTTCTTTTTTCTAAAAACGTTTTAAAAAACGACCAAGGGAATTGTGCTGTTAGGTTAACAATATGCAGTTGGGATGTGAAAAAACGCTGCAAGAATAGTCAGCAGCATTTTATCACCTTTTTTCTATTTCTTTTCTCAGCTTGTCCCATCACGTGCATGTTTACATAGTCGTAGCTGTCGTTCACGGCGTGTGGGCGTGGCTTATGTCATTGGCGACTGAAAGGAGTCCAAAAGCGGGACACAAGCCCGAAGAATGTCACAAGCGAGCCAGTCCCGACCCGAGCGGCATCAACGAAATGGGCGACAAAGAGGCCACCAGGTACCTTCCAAACACTTTCCGCCTCTTTATTTTGCTTAGCTTTTTCTTTTGCTTGCGCTCCTTGCTGCCTGCTGACCAATATGAAGTGCTGTTTGCATGTTTTGCTCCCAATGCAACTTGTGGCTTTTCCAGCACAACATGAAATAACTTCCTCAAGCCGAAAATGCAGCTGGAGCAAGAGTAGCGGCGCATCCACTCCATTTGGGAGCAAATTACCAATTAAAAAAATAAAATAAAATAAGAGAACCATAACAAATTTAACCCGCTGATCAGGTGATTGGGTCGGAGGTGCTAAGTTTGCACTTCCAGCTGTTTCAGGCACTTCATTGGATAGGGTGGGATTGCTAGGAAACTGGAAAGCCCCAAAGCACATGGTGTGTACTCTAAGTCTTTAGAACAGTTTTTCAAACTTAATTGAGTACGTCAGGCATCTTTGATGTCATGGCTCGCACAGTTTGAGGTGCCCTTGATGGCCTTTGGCCACCGGGGAATATGATAAATTGCACAAATCTAAGGTGTTCACCAACTCCAGAAAGCCCCCATCAACATGCACGTTCAACCTTCCGAAATTGTCATGCTCCAAAAACAATGGCTTCCTGTTTAACGAGCGGATGTGCTCCCAATCTGCTCACTTGCAGTTTTCCCCCTGCTCACCTCTTTGTTTTTTTGGGGGGGGTCTGACTCGTTCTTCCTCGACACTCAGCATCACGAGAGGCAGGAAATGTGACGAGGTGCACATTTCCAGATTTGTTTGCCATCACGTGTCCACGAAAGAGTTCTCGAGGTCAACCACTGCTAGCAGGAGGCTGTAAGAGTTGTGTGAAAGCTAAAGAAGGATGACCAGCTGGCGAGCGACATAGAGTATCGTCGTCATCTGTATTATAATTCGTTCTTAAATACTCTTGTAACGATCATGTACGTGTGTCCATATAATTCTAACAACTGCTTTAGAATGTGTATTTCCTCATTATTATTAATAACACCAAATGTGCATCCATGAAAGTGTCTTGTGGAAAACACATTTGAGCAAGTGTTGCTCGTCTCCTTCCAGAGTCTACAAGAAGAGCAGCCCCAACGGCAAGGTAGGCTGAACGCCTCCGCCGCCGCCGACGCCGCCCTATGCAGGTGAGCCCTGACGATTCTCCACTCCACAGCTCAGCGTTTATCTGGGCAAGCGTGACTTTGTTGACCATTTGGATCATGTGGATGCAGTGGGTGAGTGTACACATCCGCGCACATGCACAAAAAAACTTGCAAAGTGACGTCGAGATGTTTGCCGGCGCAGACGGAGTAGTCCTGGTGGATCCTGAATATCTGCAAGATCGCAAAGGTAAAAAAAAGCAGCATGCAGTTCTCCAACTTTTTCCACCAACAGCAAGATGCAAAAGTCTTACAGGCTAAACAATATTGGATGCTCTTGTATAACATACACAGTTTGAACAATAATGCCACACTTGCCTAAAAAAAAATTAAAGAGCGCTGAAATCATGATTAAAAAATATTGCAGCTAAACTTTAAAATTGTGTCTAAATAAGTTTCAAAACAAGTAGTTCTTCAACATTAAAAGTTAATGTTTCGTACTATCCGTAAGAACATTGATGGAAGTTAAATACAACTGAATTGTAAGTAGGCAGTGATTACTTTTGCGTACCACTAGAGGGAGCCAGTGTACCGCTAGAGGTAGCGCCGCCTGAGAGTAACTGTTCTATATTCCTAGCTTGACCGGCTTTTTTTTTTTTTTTTTTTTTTTTTTAATCACAAAACCTTGGCTTTTGAACAGGGGTGTGTAGACTTTTTCTAGTCACTGTCGATGCTATACGTTTGCCTCAAAAGACTCCAAGCTCAAGTACACTTCAGTCGTCTTGAACGCTCAAGCACATTTTTCACAATCTACAACTTGGTGTGAAAACATGGAGGCATTGTTCATCATGACAACAAAGTCAAACATTTGTGCCGGCAGTGTTCGTGAGCCTGGCGTGCGCGTTTCGTTACGGACGGGAGGATGTGGACGTCCTGGGACTGTCCTTCCGGAAGGATCTCTACATCAGCGTTTTCCAGGCCTTCCCTCGCACTCTGGATCAGAAGCCGTTGAGTTCCCTCCAGGAGAAGCTCCTGCGCAAGCTGGGCCAACACGCGCACCCCTTCTGCTTCAGCGTAAAGGCCACCGAGTCACGTCAAGCACCAGGGGCTGCTTCTCGGGGCGGAGCCTAACGCACTACCAATGCGTTCAGATCCCGCAGAACCTGCCCTGCTCGGTCACCCTTCAGCCCGGACCTGAGGACACAGGCAAAGCGTGCGGCGTGGATTTTGAGCTGCAGGCCTATTGCGCCAAGACGGCTGGGGAGAGGATCCATCAGAGGTTGCCCGGAATGGATGACATCGGCGGCGGCGTGGACCACAACTACTTGCTGCTATTTTTCTGTTTTGTTCCAGGAACTCTGTGCATCTGGTGATCCGGAAGGTGCAGTACGCCCCGGAGAAGAAAGGCCCTCAGCCCACCGCGGAGAGCAGCCGAAGCTTCCTGATGTCCGAGAGGCCGCTGCACCTCGAGGTGTCGCTGGACAAGGAGGTGACCCGCTTTGGAAACTAGCCATCGGAATTGAGAATCGACGTTTTGCCAAACCCAAAGGCTCTTGTTGCCTACGGGCCGGGGCTTCACGGTTCCTTCTGTTCAAGCTCCCGATCGAGAGCCAACTTTTTAAATTCTGTACAATCCTCCCATGTCAAGTTTCCAACTTCCAAATTCTGAACTTGATCGACCTTTCTCCTGTGCTCTACCGCCGCAGCTGTACTACCACGGCGAGCCCATCAGCGTGAATGTGCACGTCTCCAACAACTCCAGCAAGACGGTGAGGAAGGTGAAGATCGCAGGTGAGCGGCCGACAGTTGCATGCGTGTCGCCGTCGCGGCTTGACGCTGTTCCCTTGCGCCTTCGCAGTACGCCAGTATGCCGACATCTGCCTGTTCTCCAAGGCCCAGTACAAATGTCCCGTGGCCCAACTGGAGGCCGAGTGAGTACACGCAACCCGTGCTTTACGAAAACATTAGTGTGGTGCTAAAAAATTGGGAGCAAGGGCAAATTTGCCTCCAAAATTGTGGCTTCCCACCAAAATTTCCACCTTCTTACTGACTTTTGGCGCGCCCTCTTACTAGACATGTCGACCCAATTTTATGGTGATCGGCGAAACGGCCTTCAAGTGACAATTTGACCGCAGCTATCCTCGCGGTGCGCGCGTGACCACGTGTGCTTGTTTTCCTCGTGACCGTCGATCAGCGAGCAGGTCTGCGCCAGTTCCACCTCGTGCCAGGTGTACACGCTGACGCCCTGCATGGGTACCAATCGCCAGAAGAGAGGCCTGGCGCTGGATGGCAAACTCAAGCACCAAGACACCAACCTGGCCTCCAGCACCATGTACGTGCACACACACACACACACATGCGCTACTCGCACATCGCCACCCTTTTGCCTTAGGACGGCTCTTTGTGTTGCAGAATGACGGAAGGTTGCAACAAGGAGATGTTGGGCATCGTGGTGTCCTACCGCGTCAAAGTCAAACTGGTGGTGTCTCGTGGCGGGTATGTCACCACCTCATGTATGGTATCGTTCCCGGCCGGGGCTGGGATATTTTTCGTTATAGTTGTTTTTTAGTTCATTTTGCCTTTTATTTTATAACTTTGTTTTGTATTTAGAACCAGTTTAGTCATTTTTATTTTGGGGAAAATTATGTTTTAAATTTAGTTTTTTTTTTTTTCTTTTATTAGTTTCAGCAGTATTTATGTATGATTAGTCGGGTGCAAAAAAAGAAAATATGGGTAGTAAACAGCTACAATTCTCAAACATTTTAACCTTTCTTCTTTATGCGCATTCAGAAATCCTGAAATAAATACTTAAAGCGGAAGTGCGCTTTGTCCAATTGTCAAAAAATGACATTCAGTTTAATATGAATATGTGTGTGCGTGCGCAGGGACATGGCAGTGGAGCTTCCTTTTGTTCTGATGCATCCCAAACCCAGCGACCTGGAACCAGGTGACACACATTTCAATCATTGTGATTAATCTGCATAAACTGTCAGGATTAAAACGCAATTCCATTTGTGGTGTTTACAGCGGCTCCAGCAGCCGACGCCGACCTCCTCACTTTTGATAGCGAGTAAGAAAGCGTCGCCGAGCTCGTGTCTGGGTAGCAACCTGACGAGAGCCTGTCAAAATGCAGAGTGCGGTCGCAATGGCCACACTTCAACTTCATGCGTCCAAATGACAGCAACGTTTTGAACTTTTCCCAGAAAAATTCATAAAATAGCACAAATGGAAGTCATCAATCTGGAATTTATTTAAGGAGCATTTTTGTGAAAATTACACAAAGATGGTGGCGGTCTCTTGTCACTTTGCTACTAATACTGGAGTTTTTCTTGGCAGCATCACCTTCTTGTTCTTTTGTGCAGCTCTTCCTCTCAAGCCGACGAGCTGGTGTTCCAAGACTTTGGTCGCTTGAATTTAGCCGGGGCCGAAGGTGGGGCTGAGGTCGACCCCCTGTGTTAGATGTTGCCATGGTTACAGTCGGAGCGCAGCAGTCTTGACAATGTGTTTATTTGTCCACAAATATTTTTAATGGCTGAGCAGAGAATGTGGATACATTCCAATCCTTCACCAGATCCTTACGCACACACTGGAGTCCAAAGGCATTGACGGTCCCATTGCTGTCTTGTTCAAATGTTCATACAAATAAAGGTGAAGCAAACAATTTGGCCTCTGTTCATGTTTGCTGCGATGGCGGCGGCTCCAACATGACCTCACAGGTCCGTCCCAGTTCTCCCAGTTTGACTTTGGCATACTCGGCTCTGTTGAGCGCCATCTGACAGTCCTTCCTGGACGAATAGGTGGAGCCCTCGTGAGGTTGGCCCGTGGCAACCTGAAGGAGTGACGGGACAAGTCCACGTTACGTTAAAGCATGAAAATGTGGCGTGTGCGCATGCAGTACCTGTGTCAGGTAGCGGATTTGGCCGCTCAGTTCACTCTCCACTCTGTTGACGGAGCTCTGGAACTGGACCAGCTGTCTGTCCAGCAGGCTGGCGTTGTGTTTGTCTTTGGAAAGTTCCATCACAATGTTTCCTGTACAAAAACGCAATGATCACTATTTCAGTGCTGGGCTTTCACGTCAACAAATTTACCAAAAAAAAAAAGCAAAAAAAGCACTGGATCACAGAACTTGATAGCAGTTTCATTAGAGTGTGAATCTTGCCCATAGTTAGCTACAATACCCCAGGTTCTACTTGATTACATCTCAAGAACACAAAACTATCAACAACTGACTGTGAGCTTGAGCTGTGAACGAAATTCATTATTTGTATTATTATTGATTGGAGTAGCTCTTTAATAATTAAATACCCTCGTGCAATGTTCAAATGGTGGTGAAAGAATTTAATATTTAACACACTTTCTCTCGTACGGTACCATACATTGTGCAAACGTGATCTATGAAAACAAAGGACGATTCGCAACACTGAGTTACATTTTTTAAATGAAATTCGCTATATAATTAAAGCTGCCTTCCTGTGACGTCACACCGGCGTCATCATAGCCAATGTTGGCGCTTGACGGTTTTCGATCATTGTACTTTGAAACGGCAGAAAATAAAGACAATTTAAAACTCCGATGTTAGATGCACTCAAAAGCTAAACTACCCAAAAAAGTATTTTTGGCTCTGACCGGCACATTGCAGGACCATCGCGATTTCTTTCTCAACCTCCTCCAGAGCTCGCAGGCGTTCGTTCGCCATGAACAAGGAGAAGAAGGATGCGGAGCACTTTAATTTTGGAGGAGAGGGTCGTCGTGAGGTAGCAAATGCTGCGGCGCCGAAGAGGAAAAGCGAGAACCAAGAAGCCATACTACGCATGCGTACATCGTTCGCCATCTTATTGTTTTTCTACGGGTCGCCTTTTAAGACAAAATTGTCCGACTGTAAAATATTAAATTTGATTGATGGGAATATATCAACTAGTAATCTCAATTCAATGTACACTTACTTTATCGTTATACGGATAAATTACCGTTCAAGCAACAGAATATTCGGAGAACCACATGGTGATCATATTTGTATGTTTGTGTGTAAATCGAACCGAGAAGATATTTTTTTCGGGAAATATACTCCAGAATTTGGTGTGCCGTTTCGTGTGTCTGATATGTCTGGGCTCACTGACCAAGAGATCCCCACACGTTATCATTATGTCTAATTAAATACAATTTATGAGACAGCAATTATAATTGGTGGGATGAAATTGATGCACCTTTTGTTGTAATAATTTTCTCTATGTAGAAATTTCTACAATTAAAATCTTGGTTTTGATGATGATGGTAACGAGATACCTTTTTGTTGCATGGAAAAGAAATAAAACTATTTAACACTGGCAATACAACCATAGAAACAATCACTTTCGAGTTGTTATATGCCAAACATAAACGGACAAAATAACTAATCGAACAAGACAGAAATTAAAATAAAATAGGTAATAAAGGACGGAATTTTATTGGTAGTGCTTCTTAATTTATTGACCGATGAATGCCGTTTTTGTTTTGTTTTTGTGCGGAGGGCTGCGCTAAATAACGTCACGCGGTGATCGGTCGCGTGTTAGTGACGTCGCCTTGGCAGACAGGCAAGCAGGCAAGATGTCGGCGTCGGCTTGGCTGCATGGCCCGCCTGCTGGGCGTTTGACTGAAGGTTTCTTGTCGGTTCTGAAGGAGCAGCGTCCCGAATATTTACCCGGCCTGCTGGACAGCTACCGAGAGCATGGCGTCTTCCGCACGCAGGTACGTGGCGAACGCCCGCCTGCCGACCAGCGACAGAACGTGCACTAGCTTCCCCGCTAGCTGCCTGCTAACCTGTTCGCTTTTGTTATTCAGAAGGAAAAAGTACTCATCCGATCCACATTAGGACAAGATACTTATGAAAAAAGGCTCACACATTAAAATGATTTGAGTAAAAGCACAGGAGTACAGACTGTAAAACGTGCACATGTACAAAAGTAAAGAAAAGCGTCGCTGCATACCAAATGATTGTCTGGATCTTTTCTTCTTGCGTTCGCATTGCGAAGAAAAAATAGTCCTGTTATATCGCATTTTGGGATTAACATGGAAACTTTTCGTAATACTGGGTATCTTTGTGATCTAACAGTTGGTAGTGGGCTTGAGTAGAGATGTCCCCATTCATTTTGGTCACAACTGATTTTTGACAGTGTTCAGTTGGATTCGTTCAGTTAAGCTTTTTCAACTGCCCAGTCCAGGAAACGAAGTTTTTTTTTTTTTAATAATTTGTATGGAACCCATTATCAGATTTTTGTTTATTTTTGGCATTGTACTGTGGTTCAAGTGATCATTCCAACCGCACTTGTCATTTTGACGGACTGTCATTTTTAGGAAATCTTGTTACTGTTCGAAAGTCTGGCATGATGAATGATTGTGAATGCATTTACTGCGTTCATAATCATTCATTCATTTCTAGCTAGTGGACATTTTCAGGAACAATTGCGGTCGACACTTTGAAATGACCCATCTTGACAGACTGTTTTTGTTGTTATATTAGGAAATCAGGTTGTTATTTCGAGGCACACCGCACCCACAAATTGTATCAAGTCAAGTCAAGTCAATTTTATTTGTATAGCCCTTAATCACAGACAGTCTCAAAGGGCTTTACATAGCCACAATCGACATCCCCGATCTTAACCCCCAGGAGGGCAAGGAAAAACTCACAAAACCTCATTAGGGGAAAAGTGAGAAACCTTGAGAAGGGACCACAGATGGGGGAATCCCCCTTCCAGGATGACCAGGCTGCAATGGATGCCAACTGGGCAACATTTGACACATACAATGATGCTATGCAATAATAGATGAGATAATATAAGAGTCAATTGAATGAAGTGCTGCAGGAAGATGACTTCAGTGGAGTGGGTCCTCATCCAGGGCCGTAATATCCATGGCAGCATATCCGAAGATGAGCCTTCAATCTTGTACCAGTCAGTTGGTGTAAATTCAGTACAGCCACTTCCAAGTATCACTCTTTTGGGACCCTCATGACCATGCAATAAAGTTGAGATTTATTCAAGTCACTCCGAGTGCTTAGCCAGCATAACCAAAATGTGAAGTACACCGCTGCGTAAGCGGTTCAAAGCACGCATCTGCTTTCCAAATGCAGGGAGTAAAAAAACAGAATTGGTTAGAAATATGAGAATAAAAGAGCCGAGACCTGAGAAATCTACTTGCGGTAAGTAGACTAATTTGTACTTGGCAGCTGGATCACTTGTGCTTTGTGCTGCTGATGTGGTTTTCGGTTTGAGTTGTAACCAAACCCCATGTGCACAGGGCGCCAGCGCCGTCGGCGGTCTGCTTGGGTTTAGCAACGCCAAGCTGGCCTCCAGCAAAACAAAGTAAGTGTGATCTTCCTAATCAAGGTATATCACAGTGGTGCTCGGAACTGCAAGTCATTTGCTTGTGTGCAGGTTTGAGGGGTTGTGTCTCCTCGCCATGCTGGTTCAGGACAGTTCATCTGAGCTGTTCCAGCAACACTGTCTCTCCTGGCTGCGCTCGCTGCAACAAGTTATACAGGTGACACTCAATGTGTGTCAGTCGCTGTCGGCCACATCTGGAAGGTTGTTTCCTCAAAAGCTCTTCTCCAGTCGCAGGCCTCCATTCACACCATCCAGCTGGCCGTGACCATCTTGAAGGACTTGCTGCAGTATTCGTCTCAGCTGGCGGAGCTGGCGCGGGAGGTGGGCCTCAACTGCATCCTGGGCATCCTCACATCACTGCTGGGTCTGAAGACGGAGGTGAGCAACGATGCAAGACTGCGCCACATCACGTCTGTGTGCAGTCATTCACCCAAAGAAAGAGAAAATAAAATAGTTTGTTTTCCACTGAAGCTATTATAAACCCCTGATTGTAGTCGTCTTGTGATGTCAGTGTGAGCTGGCGGCCATGGAGGGCATGACGGCGTGTATGACCTACTACCCCCGAGCGTGTGGATCCTTGAGGGTAACGCGCGTGATATTGCCATTTATTTCCTTGGTCATCATTGTTCAATACCTGGGTTGATGAATTATTTTCAGGACAAGCTAGGAGCCTACTTCCTCTCCAAAATGGACAGCTCCAACAAGAAAAGCCAAGAGGTTTGTCCTCCCGTCGTCAGGCCGTCACGACTACCATTGATGCGCTGCGTCAAATTATGCAAGTGTTGTGCTCCTGTCAGATGGCTTGTCAGTGCTTCGGCCGCCTTCCCTGCCTGGGCGGCCTGATGGACCGAGCGTCGGGCGCCGGCCGAGCCGACCGGTGGAGCGATCAGGTTCATTGCCTGCTGGCCTCGGCCAATAGCGCGCTGGCTCACCTCTATCACGGCTCCGAAACGGGTACGTGCTCCTGCGGCATGCTCGGGCCTTATTGCGTCTGTCTGACATTTGCGTGTGTTGAAACGTTGTCGCCATGTGCCGCCGCAGACAGGACGGCGCAATACGAAGGTCCCGGGATGGAGCTGGCATTTCCGCATGTCGACCAATCGGATGCCCTGCTGCCGCTGCATCTTCAGCGCAGATACATGGCCGTGTGTCTTGCGCTCAAACACACCCTCAGGTACCGATGACAGGCAAATCTAAACTAGTACTGTCAAAAGCAATAGATGGCATTCTTACAGCAGAGCTGCAAATAATGAGCGGCGGGTTCAATGTAGTGAACTTTTGCAAATGGTGTGAACTTCACGTGCCTGCAGGGTTGATCCGGCGTCGGCTGTGCGTCTGCCCGTCAGGCCCATTCTCAACCTGGTGTGTCGAGCTCTCGCCGTCAGCGCCAAAAGCATTGTGAGCATCCGCGCGCTCCACACTGACTCTTCGGTGAACCCACATGTCATCCGCATCCGTTTTGCTTTTCACATCAGAATTTAACCGGCGACGGCAGCGTGAGACTGATGCTCCTGCCTGCTATCCACACTAGCACGCTGGAGGTCTTATCTGCGCTCTTCACAGTGTAAGTTGAAAGGTGCACGCAGGCCTTGTGAAAAGCGCTCAGGCACTAAGATGTGATCTTTGTCACTGCAGCGTGCGGAGCAGTATGGTGCAGTATGCTGCGGTACTCCAGAGGCTCTTTTCCCAAACGCTGAGCGCATGGACGCCTCCGCCCGAAGCTAACCCCGGGCAGCAGAGAGCCTACAGGTACGTGAGCGTGGGACTCTTGATCACATTGCAAATTTGATACGGGAATTTTTTATAAAAAGTGTGCATAAAGTGGAAATTTATGGCTTGAAATTGAGTAGAATAAATACGCAAAATGCATATCATAGACATTAGTAAATTGTCAGCAAAATTATACTTTTAAAAACAATGATGTTCCCGCTGCATTTTCTTACAAATTGATGTCATTGTGCACCGTGGACCACAATGAAATCCCAACGTCCCCTTTTAATCCTGCAGTTCAGTGCGCGTGTCCGTGTACAGAAGCCTGGAAGCATGGGTGCAGGTGGCCGGAGCGTCTGCCGGCATCCTCCAAGGGAGCCCCGGCCACACGGAGCTGCTTTTTTCCCACCTCCTCGGTGACATCACACCCGGGGCCGAGTCCATCAAGGTGTTGTTGCATTTGTTTTTATAGTGAGCACTCAGCATCACTAAAACGGGGCCGTGTCCTTTCCTGTTCCCGCAGCTCCGCGCAGGCTTGTCGGCCGATGTGGTTCCCGGAGGCAAACCGGGCCCTCGCAGGACCAAACCGTTGGTCATGGCCGATGCGGTCGGGCCCTCCCTCCAGAGAAAAGGTGACATTTTGGCCAACCAGGATACCTGCCTTTCAGCTCTCAGGGGTAAGTTGCTCAAACATTTGCTCGTCATCTTCCGACGATTTCAATCATTTTCTTTTCCCGCAAAGCCCTAAGACAAATCATATTGACCAGCGGAACCCTCTTAAAGGATGAGCTACACAAGGTAATTGTTTCACATTGAGACAGACTGACAATGGTACACTCATCTGTCAGCTTCAATGACCGTTTTGAAAGCGAGAGGGTTCTAATATTTAACGGCACGTATTTTGTGCGGTAGCGTCTCCATGAGGTTCTGCTGCCACTGTGCGTGCGCTTGCAGCAGCAGCAACAGTCCAGCTGCAACGGCGCCCCTGAGTCTGCAGGGGGCATCAGTGGGCAGTATGGCGGCGCCCTCACACGGCGGGAACTCTACAGGTGCGCTACTCAACACACCCTGAATATAAACAGGAACAAATTTAAAAAAGTAACAGTTTGCTGAGAGCAGCCGGCATGTAGCGCCGCCCTTGCTGGTACGCCAAGTGCCAACATGGTGCTACACTGAAAATTGGGACCTTTCAAAACCTTAAAAGCTTAAAATTCTGCAATAATGGTGTGTTTTGCTAACTTGGCTTGCATGTGTGTGTGTATCATGTGTATGGACTCTCAGGTTGTTGCTGGCACTTGTCCTGGTCCCGTCCCCCACGTGGCCTCCACCGCTCACCTGCGCCGTGTCCATTTTCAGCAAAGGACGCGCAGACCGGAATCTCAAGGTTGGACGTTGCTGCGGATTTTGTAGCTGTTTTAATGAGAAGCGTACTCATTCTGCTGTCCTCGCTCCCTTTCAGGTGTCTTCGTTTTGTAGTGAGGCGCTCACCATGTGTAACGCCCTGGTCCACCCACGCGCTCCATCCATCGCCATCCCCTTACCACCCCTCACCGTGAAGGCCACCCCTTCAGCTCCAGTCGTCCCGTCGTCTCAGGGCCCGACCCCCGGCCTCCCGTTGCCCACCCTCCTCGGAGGCCCCGGCTCCTCGGGACCCTTCCCCGCTCGCCATTCACTCGCTCTGCTGAGCTCCTTGGAGAACCACTTGTCTCTGGTTCCGGGCCACGTCTCAGGAGACGCTATCCTGTCCCCGCACGCGCACCACCAGCCCGAGCCGGCCGGCCTGGGCCCCCCGGAGGGGCAGAGACCGGTTTTTGTGCGCTATGACAAAGAGGAAGCCGAGGACGTGGAGATCTCGCTGGCCAGCGATTCCGACGACAGCGTAGTCATCGTTCCTCCGGGGATGCTCGCCCCGGAGATGCGCGAGCCCGTCGAGGCTTCTGCGGCCCCGCCTCAGAACCCGGCAAGTACTGTTGCTGCGCCCACGGGTGGTGCCACGGAGCCCGTGGCGGTGGCTCCCACACCCACAGGGGGGGTTTCCCTCCCCAATGACCTGGCCGCCTCTGCCGCATCCCCACTTTCCGCCGCCCCCATCAACTCTTTTGCTCCTTCCACTTCCTCGGTGGTCTCCCTTGTCCCGCCGGGCGGCGAAGGCGAGACAACGACCATCAGACCTCAGCTCCAGCAGATGCTGATGCAGCCCTCAGCCCCCGGAGCCCTGGGACTGCCCCTCCAGATTCAGCAGCTTCAGAATCAGCTGGGCACCCCACAGGGAAGGCTGCCCACCGTCTCCAACAACGAAGACTCGGCTGTCATCAACATCAACAGCACGGACGACGAGGACGAAGAGGAAGACATGGAGGATGATGAAGAACTGGAGGAGGATGAGGACGAGGACGAGGAAGTCAGCGAGTATTACGAGGGCGAGGAGTTTGACGAAGAAGGGGAGGAGCTAAAGGAGGACGAAGATGAGGATGAGGAAGAGGAGGACGAGGAAGAAGAGGGCGGCGAAAGCGGGCCGATGCCTCCGTTAGAGGGAGCGGAGGACAAGGCGAACGTGGGCGGCATCGTGGAGGAGGAGGTGCTCCGGACAGATGGAGCGCCGGCTGCCTCGAGCGCGGACGGTGAAGCCGTGGGAGGCATCCAGGAGATCCAGCTCAGCAGAGGCGACGTCGCCGACGAGCGCGCCAGGGTGCAGGAGGTGGAGAGCATTGGAGTCCTGGAGGGAGCAAGAGAAGATGAAGAGGAGGAGAGTGAGAGGATGGACGACCCCACCATGCCTCAGATCCTGTGCGTGACCGGAGGCGCGCCCGAGGATGGGGAAGAGCCGGTCGACGACGAGACGACCGAAGCGGTGACCTTTAGGCATAAGCCGCCGGTCGCCGAGCTTCAACCGCCACTGCAGGTATGCAAAAACAAGGCAGTGTATGGGAAAAATGCTTACAACACGGGACCCAAACCTGTCTGCCACTACTCATTGATAGGAAGAGTTTCAACTGTAAACACGCCAGTTCAACGCTGATCCCCAAACACCTTTGTCATTTGAAACTCAACCTACCTCTGCCTCCAAAATACATTCGATTGAGAAATGATGCCGCCCAGATTTAAATTAGCTTCTTTGTGACATACAGAGATTGTCTCGCAGTTGATATAATTTACTTCAGCATGTTTCCCTGACACCAGATCCTGTAGTACGTATTTGGGAAGGGATTTCATCTTGTAGCGTCTTGCACAGGAAGAAAGAGCACAAATTTGTGGCCTTTATTGTACTGGGTTATTCAAGACTTTTCAACCCGTATAACTAATTGATCAGCAAGGTCACGTCAAATCAGAAACTCCACAATAAGGCGATATAAAATGTGTTTGATGATTGGACTCTCCAGCAGGAAGCAACGTTGGCCCCCCCGCAGGAAGCGAGCCCCAGCGACGACCAGCCTCCCGTCCTGCAAAACGAACTCCTGGCGGGCCCTCCTGAAGACAGCGGACCACCGCCTTCGGAACCCGCCGCCTTGTCAGGGCCCGAAGGGCATCCCCACGAGGAAGAAAAGGAACAAGACGCACAGCGTGCGATGATGGAGAGAGATGCGGAAGAGAGCGAAGGGGACGACGAGGGGAAAGGAGTTAAGCGCAAGAGAGACGACGCACACCTGGACGAAGAGGCGGGACCAAGCATGGACAAGAAAAAGGTTAACCTTACACCATTTCCTCCAGTCGGTTTCAGTTTGATTTGAATTGGGGGGAAAAAGGCAAACACAAATCATTGAGGGGGGCGAATGACAAGTGGATCATTTATACACATTTGAAAACGTAGTTTTTATTTGCCTTGTAATGATGCTGGAACTTGTGCTAGTAAGAGTAAAAAGAAATGATTTGCCTGCATCACAGGCAACATTAAACATTTGCATTTTGTCTCCCTCAGGTGCATGACGATGCCATCGCCTCCATGTTGGCCGATTTCGTCCCCTGCCCTCCTGACGAGGAGGAGGTTAGGGCCTCTGGGTCGAACCCTTGACAAACAACTGTTGTGCATCATCTGCTCATCCATTTCTTTGACTGTGTCAGTGTCGATCCAACTAAACTAGTGAGGCGGAGGTGTCCGTTTCATGTACAAGATCAGAATGTTAAGCCTTATTGTTACACAGATTGTGAATATTGTGCTACAGTTATGACTTTCTTGAGTTGAGGCTACTTTTATGTTCTGTCGTCACCACCTATGTGCTTTCATATAAAAGAGTAAAATCATTGAAAAAAATGACTGTCGACTTATTTGCCCTTATTTCCATACAATAAGTCCACAATTGAAGAGTTACTTTGCAGTACTGACGTTATGGATAAAGTACTCTAAAACCGTTCCAAGATGGCGTCCGCGTATGCGTGTGACGTCTTACTCGCTGCCGGTTTACTTCCGGGTTCAGCGTCTAGTGGGCGTGCCATGGGGCCAATGTCCACCGAGCTTGCTTGCTCACAGTCAACGTTCACATCAAGTCGACTGTCCTCAGGTAGGATGAACCAAAGACACGTGAGAAGGCATTTTGAACCTTATTTGCTATTTTGCGCCTCTCTGATTTATTTAGATTTAATCTTGTATCGAACAGGCAAAACGAAAACGCACCGAAAAGTAAACAAAGGCACACTATACAAAGTGTTGTAGGGGGGAGAAGAAATCAAAAGTTTATCTTGTCTTGCCACCTCCTTACATTCTAAATCGTTCCATAAACTTATTGTGCGTGAATATAAGTGTTTGCTTTTGTAGCGTGTTTGGCGTGAAGGCTGTCGCTGGGCTTTGCTGCTTTGATAGGAATAATTGTGTATAATCCTCATTTTGTCATCGTTTTGACATGAAAGCAGTTTGCCAAGCAACAGACCTTGAACTATGCTCTGCATTGAAAACCTGAAGGCCAAATGGCGAGCAACCTGCGTTCAACGAGGTCAATCATTTAAGATTAAAAAAAAATAAGTAACAAGAGAAGGACATTTCTGTGGAGCTTGCGTGTGATTGCTGAGGCTCTGGCGCTGAAATATCTCTATATATTTAAAACATTTGGAAAACTGACACTTTCGCAAGAGATTAATTATAATTTTGAGAATATTTGGCAGTATTACGGGCTAAAATGGCTTTGAAGATGAGCAAGTTTTGTTGAATGTTTTTTTTTTATTTCATGTGGAAAATGTGGAACTATTGAATAATGATGAATTTGCAAATGTAAATGTTTTGTGAATAATTATTTGTGAAGTTAGAAGACGATGAAGCAGCAAGTGGCTGACCTCCCTAGCGGGCCGCTGGACATCTACAGACGAAAAGCTTCTTTCCCATGGAAGGACATGGTTGTGTTTCTGGACGGAGAAGAGGCGATGGCGTTTAAGGTACGTCGAGGTACATGTGGTCTCCTTCTGAGGTCACGTTTTTTGTTCTGTTGTGCCGCAGCAACGAGTCTTCACGGCGTTGGAGAATGACCCGCTTTTCTCCAGGACGCCGGGTGAAGACCTCCCTTTGGAGAGACTGCGGGAACTCAACTTCCTCAGGTAACAGGTGGACTATACATTTATTTTGCACAAGTCGCTGACGTAGGGAAACGTACAGGGTGAAGCAGCTGTTCCGCTATGACTTCCTGACCAATGAGGAGGCCATGGCCGACCCGTGGAAGACGGTGGTCCTCAACAACTGCTTGGGAATGTTCGACTGGTCCTTGGCAGCCAAGTACTTCCTCAGCAAAGGCGTGAGTACACTTCTTGATAAAACACCTTTTCCAGACTGGCTTTGAGGAAAGAGGGGTCTTTGACCATTCCTCTCCTCTTTCGCCCGCCACATCAACAGGTTGTAAATGGGGTTGAGGTCTGGGGACTGACCCTGCTATGGGAGGAGCTTTATTCCGTGTCTGGTGTACCTTGTCTACCATTATCTAATCTTAACCAGGGGTGCCAATAATTATGGATGGCGCTGTAGATAATTTTTTAAAAAATGTTTTCCACCTCCCACATGCTTGAAACCTTTTTTTTTTTTGGTATGGTACTCCTTCAAATTTGTTCTCACTCTCACACTCGTGCATGCAGTTCGAGAGCTGTTTGACACCCCCAGTTGATGTTTAGCTACTGTAAAAACTGACGCATAATATTTAAAAATTTAATTTTAAGATTTATATTATCACACCGAGTTCAACCAACCAAGTCTGCTAGCTTGATGATAACATATAATGTGAAACGCCATAGACAGGCTAACAGACGTTAGCATCAATTTCCCGGCGATTCCGACACTTCAAACAACTGCACTTTGTCACCACTTGTTAAATGTCTTGGGTTGTGGTTCAGATGTTCGCAAGGACGGTCGCCAGTAGCGGCTCATCCCGACACCGCAAGTTTGTGGACGCCGCGGACGACATGACGGTAAGCGCCGTCCGCTGTCATCTTCATGTCATGTCAAACACACGCCATCTGGCCGTAACGCGCTCGTTCTCTCCGTTTTCTTGGAGGCGTACGGATGCTTCGCACTGACCGAGCTGAGTCACGGCAGCAACACCAGAGCCATGAGGACTACCGCCACTTACGAGCCGTCCACACAGGTGCGAAAACGCTCACTGCCGTAAGTCACTTAGCGCCCAGACATGACCCAAAGGTATATCGCTCGCCTCCGTGATCCTTTGCAGGAGTTTATCATCAACTCTCCGGATTTCGAGGCAGCCAAGTTTTGGGTGGGCAACCTAGGGAAGACGGCCACCCACGCGCTGGTGTTGGCGCAGCTCTACACGGCGGACGGCGCCTGTCACGGCCTGCACTCCTTCGTGGTACCGGTACGCTGGCTCCTCTTGAGCTTTGTATCTCTGTGTTGCTTGAATGCAAATGTAAGTGAACGTTAAACGCAGGTGAGAGATCCCAAGACACTCCTGGCTCTGCCTGGCGTGATGGTCGGCGATATGGGCAAGAAGCTGGGCCAGAACGGACTGGATAACGGGTACGTTCACACGCATCGGGGGTCCAGGACCGTGCACTTTCCTTTTGTTCATCATAGACGTGCAATAATTCATCCATAAATTGTCGGCTATTAAATTAATTTATTTTGAGTCTTTAGTGTTTTTTAATTTTTGACAAATTTTTCGGTGCGGAATCCAAAACTCATCTCAGATTTTCAAGTTCTCAAGCCCAAGGGTCCTCAGGAAAGCGAGCACTAATCCTCTTAAGTCTTACAATGCTCGCTCGCGTTTTTTTTTTGTTTTTTTTTTGCAGACATCGATAGTACTAACTATTGGGAACTGCACGCACCTCTCACTGTCTCAATTGTGATTAGTTGCCACGCAGCTGGAGATAAGTAATCAACTGGCAAGTTTTACTACAACATATCAGTGGAATTTTGCTTATCTGGTAAATTGTGGAGAAAAAAAATTACATGCTACAAAAAAACTTGCTGGAATTTTAGAATTAACATACCAATTTGACTTTTCGTCAGCTTAAAAATCAAACGTAATTAATTCTTTTTTTTTTTTTACAAATTTGTAATTGTTTAGAAATCTTCTTTAACCAGTTGTCTTCCAAAATGTCACCCTCTTAGAGTAAATGTTTTCTCCTTTCTGTCCCGCTTCATTTTGGTTGTTTGCAAATGACGATGACTGACTTATCGTGAGTGATTGCGTGCAGGTTTGCTCTTTTCCACAACGTGAGGATCCCGCGGGAGAATCTCCTGAACAAGACCGGAGACGTAACCCCCGCCGGTACTTACGTGACGCCTTTCCAGGTAAACGCCGTTCACCTCTCGATCCACTTGGGCCGCCGCCCCCGAGGTCAAAATGTTTGTGCTTGTGAAGGACCCCGACAAGCGTTTCGGGGCATCCCTGGGCGCCCTCTCCGGAGGCCGAGTGTCCATTGCCAGGATGGCCCTGGTCAACCTCAAGCTGGCCCTGACCGTGGCGGTCCGCTTCTCCGCCACTAGGAGGCAGTTCGGGCCCAAGGACGGCCAGGAGCTTCCAGTGATAGAGTACCAGCTGCAGGTGAGAGGCCAAAGCTGCTTTCACACTCTTTGGCTTAATCGCTATACGGCGGTGCCTTCAGTTACCAGTTTCATTTTATTTTATTTTTTTCTCCTTCGACTTCTGAGTGCAGCCTTGAGATATGAGCGATGTATGCTGACATAGAGCTCAAACTTACTTCACAATAGAAACAGTTTATGGCAAATAATCAAAAGTTTTTGAAAAAGAGAAGCATCAAACTGTTTGCTGCCACTCCCAATTGAAGTTTCCTCACAAACTAAACGGAACACAGACGATTGGAGTCACTCAGAGAAGTTGTAGAAGAAAGTTTATTTTTGGCTCATGTCCGCATGACTACATTTTACTCTACTGCCTCCTGGTGGCCAGGATGGGAACACCCGGAGAACTTTTAATTTGTGATAATGTATTTAATCATGCTTTTTTTTTTTAATTAAATACCGTGTTGTTTCTCCTTATTAAAAAAAACTAAAATTTGGGATTGACTGTTGGCGGTGCTGTAATGGAATTATAGCATCTCCTTACTTTTCAATGGGCAAAGATGATTTGTGAGTTTTCAGCGTTGCGAGCGCAGATCGAGAAATAAATCGATGTAATTCCCAGCGCTGCCGTGGGCTTGACGTTTTCCGTTTTGTGTCTTTGCAGCAATGGCGTCTGATTCCATACCTGGCGGCGGCGTACGCTCTGGAGCGCTTCTCCAAATCTCTCTTCAGCAACTTCGTGGAGTTTAGCATGGGGCAAATGATGCGTGACCACTCGGAAAAACAGGTGCTTTCATTGGCCGCCAAAAAATAGCGCGCTTCACGCAAGTGCCAGCCGAGTTAGAACATTGAGGATACTGAGGATCCAAACTCCTCTTTCCACTTTTCTCAAGCGATTTAAAGCTTTCAGGACATGGTGCAAACTATTTTTCATACATCTTCACAATTGGCTGATTCACACGAAAATGTTTAAAGATATTTGATATATTTGCCACTTTTCCAAGTGTTTTATTATTTTGCGAGATCTTAGTAGCGGCATGAGAATTGGCTGCTATCGCTGTGGATTTTTTTTTTTCTTCCTAATGTGGAACAACCATTTCAAAGGCATGTGAAATAATTCTCCTGTTACTGATTGGAGAGTCGGACTAATGAATGATGAATCATTGACTCATTCCTGACTACCTGATGCTTCAGAAAGATTATTAGGGAAGTATCGAGGTCATTGATGGACAACGTAACCGCTACTAAGTGGCCACATAAGGTGTTAGGTGTTTGACAAAAGTGCCATTTCAAATATGGAAAGAATGCCTGCTGGTTCACGAATAGCCAAAAATACCTGCGTATAATTGATGCTGATTGAAATGCATTGGGGGGAAAAAAAAATCTTTTAAACACAAGAAAATCCACCCAAAACGGGCTTGGCTCCACGAAAATGAAATACATCCAAAAATTTAGAAGAAAAAAAATGACAAACGATCCACGGGTGCTGCAACATTTTCATAATTTCACCCCCCAAAAATGTCTTCTCACACAACATGTTACTACTTTCTGAGCGATTTTTTTTTTTCTTTATCAAATTTCCTCAAATTGGCGTGAACATGGCAGATGTGCTTTTAGTTGACTGAGAACACATATGTGTTTGGCAGGCCGAGCTGGGGAGGGAGCTCCACGCGCTGGCTTGCTCCGGCAAGCCCTTGGCCTCGTGGACGGCTCAGCGCGGGATCCAGGAGTGCCGCGAGGCATGCGGCGGTCACGGTTACCTGGCCAGTGAGTAATTTCTGACCTCTTGGCGGCACACGTGTCACTTGCATCACGTGCGCCTCCTCCTGCTTTGCGAACAGTGAACCGGCTTGGCAATCTACGCGACGACAACGATCCCAACTGCACTTACGAGGGGGACAACAACGTGTTACTGCAGCAAACGAGCAATTACCTGATGGCGTGGATGGACGCCAAGCGACGCGGTCAGTCTTCAACCTCTTCTTCTTTTTAATAGCACTTCCAGGTTTGCCTGTCTTGTCAATAATCAGGATGCAAAAGAAACAAATGAAAAACTGTGAAGACCGAGTGTCAGCGCGCCTTCTTGCGGCGTGACGACATCCTGTATCAGTCGCAAGCTGAGGGCTCCCTCGCATCTTTCACGAGCCATCCGTAACCTGCTCAAAATGACTCTATGACACATTTTGGTCCCGCTGATCCACAAATTGTCGTCATCTTGTTTTGTCACGACATCCCACGAATAAAAATGCCACCAAAAGTACTGAAGAGGGAAATTCTTGCTAATTTTGGCTTGTTTGAGTGGCAAGCGGTTCTATTTGCTTGGCCGGGGGGTGTCAAACTCCTTTTTGTGGTGGGCGACATTGTAGTTACGGCAGCCCACAGGTGGGATCCGTTCTGACGATATAACCAATTTAGGATTACGTATACAGTACATAACAAATAAAAAGCCAAGGATTATAGTTTGTTCAAGTGACCGTAAAAATGAAACACAAACATTTAGAAAATTTGGCACCGATTTTTAGCGAAGAACATGGAAGTTGACAAATCTTGTCTTGCTTTTACGGGCCACTTGAAAGGATGTGGCGGGCCGGAATTGGCCCCCCGGCCTTGAGTTTGACACCTGTGGCATAGACTAGTCGTAAAAAGCTGAGAATGAAATTTGTATAATAATTGGAACTGTGGTGTTTACTGTTGTGTGCGTGTGCTTTCTTTGATAATGACGCACCAACTTTTATTTTTGCTTTCCTGAAAAGTGAGCATTTTTGCCAAAGCAAGATTTCTTTGATTGCCATCTTTAAATTTAGAGGTTTTGTTTTCACTGTGAATAAGGTTGTCTTGAGTTTGTGCCGCTGTTGATGCTGAGTGCACTTTCAGACGGCGTGCGCATCCAGTCCCCTCTTCACAGCGTGGACTTCCTGGACGATTTCCACAAAATCCGAAACGGCGCTTTCGTGGCGCGCACGCTCGACGACTGCATGGACTCCGCAGGTACTTTTCTACTTCAGCAAGGTGATCCAAAGAACGGCCATGTGGATTTATTGCTTGATATCGTCCCCGTCAGTGGCGTTGGCGGCGTACAAGTGGCTGGTGTGCTTCCTCCTGGAGGAGAGTCACCAGCGGCTGCAGAAGCTGCGGTCTTCGGGCCAAGATGACTTTCAAGCTCGGAACAATAGCCAGGCAGGAGAAATTCTTCTTCTTACTGCTCCGCAATGTTTCATTCCAATCATTGCGATTCCTTTTTGGCTCCTACTACTTTTGTCAAAGCATTTGAATTTCTTCATAGTCACAAAATGCGGGACATTCGGGTTTGCTTGTTGGCGCTGACGTCACTGCTTTCCGCCATTTTGTTTTGATACTCAACTTAGAATAGATCTCACGTGATGTGTATATGGTTTGATGAATCGATATTGGGCTATGAAAAGGAAAATCGATTAAAAACGATATATATTTTTTTAAACCCAGCCCTCTTCTGCATTTTCCTTGACTGCAGTCTCAAAAACTAAAAACTACACAATTTCCCGCTATCTTTTAAATGACGCTTTCCTCAGTCTCTCTATTTAATTTTTTTTTTCATTTGAATGAATGAATGAATCATTTCCTACACAAGCGGCTCTCTGCTGCATTTTATAATCTTGCTGAGTCAGCAAGTGGCCGTTGTCACTGTGTTAAGGAATGTCCGTGCGTCCAGGTGTACTACTGCCGCGACCTGGCCATGGCCTACATCGAACACTGCTGCCTCCAGAGGTTCCACGAGTGGATTCGACACGACGACACGCCGAGCCAGCTGCGAGCGGTCCTCCAGAAGCTTTGTGCGCTTTATGGACTGTGGAGTCTCAGCGGCCACATGGGCACTCTGTACCAAGGTGCGTGCGCGCACCCACGCGACATAGCTCCATTTCCAGGCGAACCCTCAAAAGACAGTGGAGAGAATTGTCACAAATAAGAAGACTCTCTTGCTTCTTCAACTGATTGTGCTTGATGCATTCCTCCAGGTTTTTTCTGCCCCCAAGTTCTCAACCGACAACCGCGGTTGACTTCTTGCCTGTCGTGTAGTCAGCTTGAAAATGCGTAACAAGCCTATTTCTGCAAAGTCGGGAAGTCAGCACTAAAAAGTACCCCATTTTCTCAATGTAGGGAGCAAAAATCAAATAGCGTCTGAAAAGAAATCCTCATGGCAAGTACAGCTACCTGGAAATTGGGCTCATGTGTGGTAAAGGAAGTGCTTGGTTACTTCCCGACACTACAAATGAATCGATTTCCAAGATGAGAAATCATACAGAAAGATTTGGATGGAAATGCTTTCCAGTAAGATGCAGCATGCAACTTGAAGCATTTCTTAGCGGCATTTGATCACTGCCGGAAAAGACAAAACGAGAGCGCTTTAAGATCTGCCAGGTCAATACGTTTCACAACGACCTGGAATCTGGTGATGATGCAATGAGGATTTGTGAAATGGCTGGCGAGAATCCTCTACAGGCTATTTATTTATATATATTTTTTTTTTTGTTGAGAGAAACGCTCAGACGGCTTTTAATAATTTTCCTTACCCATCAACAAGCAACATGAGCACAGTCAAGCTTTTGTGTGCAGGTGCTTTTCTGAGCGGAAGGGAGCCGGCCCACTTGATCCAGTCGGCCATTCTTACGCTCTGCGCACAGGTCCTGCACGCCCCCCCCCTCATCATCATCATCATGATGATGATACATCATTTCAATCAAAGCATTAAAGGCAGGCTGCTGTGAAAGTCGAGTAAAGTCCAGTTGTTTGCAGCTGAAGGACGATGCGGTGGCGCTGGTGGATGTGATGGCCCCCCCGGACTTTATCCTCAACTCCCCCATCGGCAACGCTGACGGACAGGCAAGTTGCTCGATACGTGCGTGTGTGTGTTTTCTTCAGCAAGTCCGAACAAAAATTTGCTGTTCATAATAGACAATACAGAATTGCCCCCTCCATCGTGGGCGGGGCTTACATGAAATTTACATCTGGAAATAACCTAATTAAACACACCCCCATCTTGTTTTTAGAGCATTTACTGCACCTTAAAAAATTTGAAGGTCTTGAAAAACACTATTAAAACGTTCAAAGCAAACACCTAAATTTAAGTTACAAGTTGAAAATACAGATCTCAAAAGTAAAAAGTCATTGCAAAAAAAAAATTTGCTCACGTCGCGACTACTTGAGTCTCGTTATTTTTACACAGTTGCTACCTGCAAACGCACGCGCGCATATTAAGTGATGCAAATTTGTCCTTGCGGCCGCAGCTATACAAGAACCTTTGGTCCACGGTGATGCAAGGCCACCAGGTGCTGGAGCGGCCGTCCTGGTGGAAAGAGTTCTGCGCCGACAAGCCCGCCGTGGGATCACTGCGGCCCAAACTCTAGACGGCTGGCGTGCATACTCGCTACACTCATTCGCTCCGTTTTTGTGCCTTGGCTTCCACTCTGCTGCAGTCTCCGCAAAAACACGGTTTAGGAATGGGACTAAATGCTATTAACAATGTGACAAGTGGGCGTCGTCCTTTGGAGAATTTTCCCCCAAAACATGAACTGTAACATATACTTCACCTATTTTGCTGGCCACAATGTTCTCCTCATCGAAAAGTATCCTGTTTAGGTTATTTGAGTGTACTTTTTCTGGCCATTTGAAACATCACTTTGATGTTTCAAAATCTGGGAACCGCTCGATATTTCGGCCCATACGAGCTTTGTTGCTGAAGATTTTTAATTGAAACTCGGCCTTTGAGAAATAATGAACTTATACTGTTTGCCTCTGGCTCCATTTTTTTTTCCACAAGCCGTTCTCCCATAATGACATATTGAGCTCCATTGTATTCTTGTCCTAAGTGTCCATTCCGAACTCAACATTTTGACACACGGCCATTTTGGGGGGGCTTGCCACGTTGCTAATTCTAATCATTTGGATGTTCAGCGTAAGAACTGATTGCTACGCAGCACAATTAGTATCAAAGCCATAATTTATTCCTTAGTCGATGCTCCACTATGGCTGTCCTCACTATTGTACAGTCGTCCCCGCACATCTGAAAACAAAACACAGCAGCTTTTCTGCACCTGATTTGTTTGGTAAAATGAGTCGAGGAATGTATATTTTTGTTCATTGACATCAGGAATTAATACATGTGAATGTATGTACGTACGTATGTATGGGGTGTGTGTGTGTGTATTGGCTTCTCTCTCTTACGATCTCTGTAACTATCTCGATCTCTCTCTATATATTTCTCTCTCCGTCGCTTGCTCTCTCTATATCTATCTCTATATGTCTATCTCTATATTTCTATCCTAATCTTTACCACTATCTTTCGCTCTCTCTCTCTCTCTCCCCCCATCTAATCTATCTCTTTATCTGTCTCTGATTATAGTTTACGAATCAGTGGCTTATCAATAAAATAATTTGATCAATGCTGTTTTGGCGTATTGTCTTCTTGTTGCTTATTTGGAGGGAATAGCCTGAAGAAAAGTGTGTTGACACTCCTCGTGAGTCAGAAGCCTTTTTTTTTTTTTTGCGGTCACTTATCCGGCCTGGCGGGTCAAAGTAAGTTCATGCCGTCTGGAAAGGAAACGCTTTGTATGTGGTACGTTAAACATATCCGATCCGTATCACGAAATTGTATCAATTCCAGCTGCGGTCATCTTGCAAGGAAAGGATGGCACTTCCCCGAACCCTTGAGATTAAGCCCCGTAGCAGAAATGCAGATGGTGTGAATTTCATGAGCGACATCCCAAGGAATGTTAGTTCTGTGATGGACACGAGGGTAGAAAAAAATTAGTCACGTGAGGCGAGTCAAAGCAAAATAAACTAAGAGCTGACGACCAATGGATTTATTGACACTTGAGCTTTCGCTTCAAAACAAGTGTGATGGAAATCTTGAACGAGCCGTAAATAAGCACTTGTCCGTATCTCCACAAATCTTGCTTTTCACAGCTGGTGCTGAAGATGTGAGCTGGCTTTTCTCCTCAACGCAGCCCGGACTAGGAAGAGGCTCCCTGATCCCCTCCGAGCTGCTCCTGTTCATGAGGTCATTGAGAAAGCAACACGGTTATCTGTCGGTAGCGGCGACTCAAAATGATGGCAGTGTGGTTTACCAAGTGTTTTGTGGCGGTGAGTCCTCACCAGTGATGTCGTTAATGAATGACTGATAGATAAAATTACGTGGCTTGCGGCACGTGGTGGGGAATGCTTCTCAACGAGACAGCGAGCCACAAATCCCCTTTAGGAGTCGGCAACTTGTCAAACAAGGGGTGGATAGTGAGAGGATTCTATCTTGATTAAAACGTTAGGTTGGGAAATAATTTTAGAAGCAAAATTAGGCACTGCGTTTATTTACTTGTAAGTGCGGACTGTTATGTCGTACCTCTATTTGATTTGGTGGCATTTGTTGACATTGCTTCTGCTTTTACTGCACAATACTGAATGTGATTTTTTTAAAATGGAGTACAAGAGAATTATCTAAAAAAATCCACTAATAAAAATTAAAATGAAGGCTTTTGGGGCAAGACAAAAAAAACCCAGTAAACTCAAGGCAATGTCAGAGCTAACTATATTGAAAAATCCCAAACGATTATAACGTTTAAGTTTTGCAACTTTTTTCATTTGGGATTTTTCTCATGTGGATGATGCTGCTCATTCTTGGAATCTTTGGAGATGCTGATGACACTCCACAACAGTAGGAGGAGCTGTTCAGCTGTTTTTTTTTATTATTATTTTTTTTTCTTTATTGCAAACTGCAGAAAATACAACAATTAGACAAATGTAAAAGTCATTATAGTAAATCGAACAATTGGACAAGAAAACGATCATGAATATAGTGGAAAAGAATAATATAACTATTAAGTAAAAATACAGATAGATTAACGGAGAAATAGAAACAAATAAAATAAATAAATAAAGAATAAATAAAGATATTAGGAAACAACTTGCTTGGGGCAGAAAAAATAGGACTATATAAACACCTTCAAGTTTTTGCAGATCTCTATTGTTTTAAAACAAGCAATTACTTTGCCTTAAGCCGGCTTCATCATTGACGTTCCAGTTGCACAGGGCACGTTTAGAAGCCTTTGTTTTATTTTTTCATTTTTATTTTAGATGACATGAAATTCCCGTTTGAGAGTCGCACGCCTCGAGTGTTACAGTAACTTATGTGTCACATGACTACTGCACGCAGCCTGTTGAAGACTGGCGCTATTTCGGCACGAGCGGATGTCAGAAAGCTGTGTAGCTCCAGTTAAGCACCTCCAGCATTTTTAGTGGTATTATACTACATAAATTATTTTCTCAGCTCCGTTATGTAGCGGTTGAGCCCCGATTTAGCGAAGGTTGAGGAAAAACCCAAACGTTGAAGCCTGCTTCTAGGGGCACATCTATGGTGCTTTGCGTGGTATGTTAGCATTATGCTAAGCATCTGATTTGACGGAATGAATTGTTTTTGAATGTACATTGAGTTTGAATATATGTTGTTTTATTCTCTCAACGAGTCACGTCAATCAGGATTGACAAACTAATTTGGGGACTATGCAAGCAAAGATTCTTGTTTTTGTTTCTCAAAGTGATGTTTTTTTTAAGTTGCAGTGTGAAGTGTGTCAGAGAGATCTTTGTATGGGGGATTTATCTGTTGTGGTTGGTTATGGGACACCGCACACAAGAAAGAGGGTCACTCTTATCAACGACTGTAGCTTTTTAACTTGGTAAGATGTTTGTGTTCAGGCATATTGCGGCTCACCGTGGTGTATTGCATGATGACGTCCGGTTCAATGTTGAAGAGCAGGTCGTCATTGTCCCGCCTGACCTCCAGGAGGAGGGCCGTCTCCTCCCGCAGCGCCTTCTGCAGCTGAGCCGTGCTCACCACAGGCCGACCGTTCAGCTTGACGATGATGTCGCCGTCTCTGATGCCGCCTCTGGTAGCACAAAGAAGAGGAGTCGAATACTCGAGGGGTTCCAGATTCCGGACGGTACTTTGCTGAACCCTGTCCAGCTCAATCTGTTCATTTTCATGAAGATGAACACACACACGCGCACACACTTTGGAGCTTTCGTATGCTGACGAATGGCCGTCTTACTTCTGCGCCGGAGAGTGCGGCACCACCTCATGGACGTAGATGCCACCGCCAGGCACGTCGGGGAAGTCCGGCCTCTGTTGTCGTAGTTCCTCAACGAGCCTGCCGAACGAGCTGCGTTGAGAAGACGCGAGCGATTCCCGATGGTCACAGTAGAAGAGTGTCGGGCGGCGGCACTTACGCCGGCGTGATGGTGAGCATCCTGATGCCGATGTAACGTTTCTTGACCGGCCTGACATCTGAAGGAGACGGACGGGGTTGCGGAGGAGCGTTTGACGTCTCACCTTTGCCGTGCTTGTCCAGCGAGTCGTTGAGAAAGCGAATAATCCTATCCGAAGGGATGGCAAAGGAGATTCCCGCTGCGACCTTCAGGGTATTGATGCCGATCACCTCGCCATCCTAAAAAGCAGAGACGCTCAGCTTGCTTTGTTTGGATGTGATGACACCAAAGAAATGTCTTACCAAATTGACCAAAGGCCCTCCAGAATTGCCAAACTGTGAAGGAGAAGAAAAACAAGAAAGGTGAGGCGTTTTCTCGCCACTCCCAACGCCTTTGGACTCTCACGTTGATGATGGCGTCCGTCTGAACGTAGTCCATGTCCGAGTCCCTGAGGCCCAGTTCCTTGCCGTCCCGCTGCGCCGTGCTGACGATGCCGGTGGTAACCGTGTTCTGGAGGGCGAAGGGGCTACCGATGGCCACCACAAACTCTCCGGGCCTCAAGTCGGCGCTGTGACCCAGAAGCAGGACGGGGAGCTCGCTCTGGGATGGGAAACGGCGAAACTCAAACTGGCCCTTGGCTTCAACCACGCCGGCCTGACTCCAAATTCAAAACTAACCTGAGGGTTAATTTTGATGGTCGCAATGTCTGATTTCTTGTCGATGTCTCTGATGCTGGCTTCATAAACATCGCCGTTATGCATCTGGACCTTCGAGAGATGACAGTGCTGTCAGTGGATTGATGTGCTTCTCGGTGGCCTTTTTTGTTTAATTTTTTTTTCGTGTATGTGTGTGTACCTTCAGGTGCTGGCGAGCCGACAGAGGCGAGTTGCTCGAGACCACGTGAGCGTTGGTCACAATCAACCCGTGCTGTGACATGACAAAGCCCGAGCCGCTCGACAGGGGGATGTTGCGACCGAAGAGGGGATGCCTCGGGTGAGAACGCGCACACGTCAACACACATGCACACACACCCCCACGCGCAGCCATTAGTCTATACCTGAGGAACAGTTCTATGTGGACCACCGCCGGGGCGATTTTCTCCACCACGTCGGCGATGAAGTTGAACTTGTATCGAGGACTGGCAGCGTTTGCTGTGCCGACAGTAACGAGAGTACCTGGGCGGGGGAAGTACATGTGTAAAAATGGGTTGCGTTCAGCGTTGAGGAATCCATCACACTTTTACCCAAATGCTGTGACCATCAACACAATTGCCACTTGGCCTCAGATCAGTCGTTGGAAAGCGCGCGTGCACGCACACACGCACACACACAGATAGCAAGGAAGGAAACAGGAAATCCTTCCAGCCCAAAATTGTGGCCGACTGGCCTTATGTTTGCCTTTAATCACTAACCCTCTATTTTGTCTGGCGTACACACATACACAAGCACACACACAGTGTCACTGGTGCGTTGCATATGTAAAGGGCGTGGTGAACTAAAAATATCGGACTTTTTCTTGCTAAATCTTGCCGGTGTAGATTTTTAGGGTTGGGAAGCAAATCACGAGCAACATTGTTGAAGTCCTTGTAAAGTGAAAATAGATGTACTTTATAAATTTGATATACCGCAGACAAGAATGCTGAATGATTCTCTTGAAAGGTCCGTCTTGAAAATAGCCTTGCAAGTGTATCTGCAATTAAATTGACACTTTTCCCTCCTTCGGCCAATGTGGTTTAAAAAAAAAAAAAAAAAGGCAAGAATATATTTTAGATTTTCGAACGCTCGCCAACGCTTTCTGGTGTGTTGATTCCGCATAGCACTGCTCCCTCACAAGTGAGTATCCAATCACAAGACACGTTCATCACTTTCGACGTGATGCCAGTAAGAAGGCCTTATGGTCATCAACTCGTGATCTGATTGGCTATCGCAACTGTTTATCAACTATAACCGCCCCTTCACTCACACGGAACAGACGCCCGCACGATTGTATCTGAAGGCCTCGGACAAATAGGGTGTGCTACTGGTATAAAATCTGCCTGGCCACACAAACCAGCTTAATTCTGATTGGATTAAAAACTCTGACCTAAAAAAATAAAACACCGGGATATAATATGATTTCTTGATCGTGTTAGGCCAGCAGAGAAGGTCTGAGCGCCCGCCACTGATATATTGAAACTCTTGAGCTGTGGAATTTACTGAATGTTCAAGGCGCTAGTCACCAGCTCCTAAAACTAGCAGGCTTCCAAGGCTCCTCTAACCCGGCAAAAGGGCGGCATCACCTCTTGAATTTGTAAATAACGATGCACCGAAGACGCGTTTTGAAGGTGAAGGCTTAGTTAAAATAACCAAGTAACTCGCTATTGCGCCAGAAAACCGCTGATGTGAAGGAAGGTGCTCAAGTTCATAAAACAGTGGAGGGAGGGCCGCTCGCTGCATCACCGCGCGCCGTTTCAGCCACGGCCAAAAAATGAGCAAAGCCGAAATTGGTGAAAAACAGGATAACGCAATTGAGTAAGACATCGCTGTCGGTCTTTGCACATCTTGAGTTGTTATCTCCAAGCGCGTGGAATTAATTTAGAAACATCTCTGAATTCACTTAACAGGGTCTTTAATTTCAAAATCTCCCAAACTCCTTTTTTTCCCCACCTTCTTCAACTAAAGTAAAACATGAATGCAGCGTAGCATGCAGCTAAAGAGATCTGAAGCAACGCGATACATGCACAGGCCAGGATTCAAGTTGGCTCGGGGGGCCCGCCCGTTCCAAACGAGGATGACATCAGCCGTCTTCGGTGACTTTTGGGGAAGGTTCTCAGTCGTCCCTGAAGTTTTCTTTGCTTTCTTGCTCCTTTGAATGCGTCAGTGAGCAGAAGAATGGCTTGCGCGTCATTGTGGAATGTGCCAAAACAAATGTGTGAGGCAGCTGTTGCAGCCCCTCCGCAAAAACACCGCGTCTCTGGAATAACAGCCATTCCCAGCTAGTGGGAGACTCAACTGCAAGCGCAGAGATGAAAAATTCCTTTAAACAATCAAGTCCTGCCTCATGGCAGACAGTCCAGTTAACTTTTGTAACAATCTTAAAAAAGTGCTGAGCTGACCAGGCCAAGTTCAGTGGGTGAATACATTGAGATGATTATTTCCAAAATTTTTTTCACTTTCTTCTCATTTTCCGGCCGCCACTGAAGCATTGTGTGTGTGTTTTGTGCAATGATATTTTCGGTCAACAATAAATGGAGATGTGTTTTGTGTTTTGCCGCTCTTCCTACCTCCGCTGCTGTGACAGGTTCCTGGCAGGGCCTGGCTGATGGGCTGGAGCCCCCGCTGCCTCGCCCTCCTGCCGGCAGCCCTCAGCTGGCACGCGTTGGCGTACGTCTTCCCGTCGCTGCCGCACACCTCCCGGCTCAGCTTGCAGCGGCACAAACCCCGCGGCGACAGCGGCAGCCGGAGTCCGGCGTCCGGACGTCGGCACTCCAGGCCGTCTCCGCAAGCCGGGCCATCCCGGCCGCCGCACGGTTCGCCCTCGCCAGCTGCGCACACCAAGCAGCAGTTGCAGCGGTCAGGCACGTAGCCGTCGGGGCAGCTGGGGCTCGGGCAGGCGCTCACGTCGCACCTCGTCGGACACTCTGCTCCCCGGGATGCTTTCGGGCCAAGCAGCACCAACGCCCACACCAACAGCAACATCTGCATTTTGGCTCAACTTACAGACGCACAAAGTGAGTTGCCGGTGGTGATTGAGGTGGTGGTGTCCTTTCTCCTGCCAAATGCATCCTCGAGCAGCCTCGGGATTTGTTGAGGAATCGGCTTTGTCCCGTCTCTGCAGCGGGAAACTTCCATCCCGCAGTTCGAGGGGAGGAGGAGGCGGAGGCGGCCCTGGAGGAGGAGCGACAGAGGTGCTGTTTTCAAGTCTCCGCTTTCACTTCTGTGCAGTCCTGCAGCCTGTGTGGTTGACTTTCAACGCCACCGAAAAAGCAGCAGGCTGCGCACAACTCCGCCTTTATCCAAACACGAGTTCAGATTTTGGTCTTTGAAATGCTCCCCATGCAACACTTTTCAAATGACTTTAGCCGCAACCTTCCTTTGTTTCCCTTTGGGGGTTTTACAACGTAAACTGACCAAAGCTGTCCCTTTATGCCGTCTGGATAAAGCGAGAAGTTGGATTGTGAATCAAGTTTTCAGTCAATGCAGGCTCCTGACGAAGTCATGTGCATTCGCGTGGGCATTTCAGTCAAAAATCAACAGCCGCATTTAAAACTTTCATTTTTTCATTCATTTATCAAACTAATAATTTGTTCATAGAATTAGTTTAATAAAATACAGAATTCTAAGTAAGGTTTTTTTTTCTGTAAATGGTGTTAAAAAGGGCCCGGCGTTTGAGTGGTTAGCACATCCGCCTCACAGTTCAGAAGGCCAGGGTTCGATTCCGATTACATGTTCTCCCTGTGTCTGCGTGGGTTTTCTCCGGGTATTCCAGTTCCCTCCCACGTTCCATCAACTTAGGTTGATCAAACACTCGAAATGGACCCTTTGTGTGCCCTACGATTGGCTGGCAACCAGTTCAGGACGTACCCCGCCAACTACCCGGCAGCTGGGATAGGCTCCAGCACACCCGCGACCCTCGTGAGGAGAAGCGGATCAGATAATGGATGGATTGATCTTGTTAAAAAGGGGCTATTTCATTATGAGATGATAGTTTTGAAATCTTCTTCCTGAGCCGTCACTATCGGTTGGTGATTGTTTACTGAAGACATTTGGCTTTCGCATCAAAAGTCGAATATCAGATAAAAGTTGAGAATTCCAGCTTTTATTACATTTTATTTACATTTAGCTGTGTTAAAACAACTCGGACAGACAGAGTGTGTTAAGTTCGAAGACACTTTTCAAGTGTGTTTTTTCAAAAATATTGGAAAGGGCATTATTAAATGAACTTAAAGTGAATAACGTTGTATAATTAGTGCCATAAACCTGACTTGCAATAACGGCATGAAGCCTGCAGGCTGCGACTGTTGCATTCTAAATTTCACCCCCCCCCCCCCCCTCACCCCCCCAGGCCTTTACCGCAGCGTCTTTCAGTTCTTGTTTGTTTCCATAGGTGTTTGCCTTTCCAGTCTCCTCTTCATGGGGTAAGTTGCATGCTCTATTGGGTAAAGGTTTGGTGGTTAACTTGCTCAGTCGAAAACCTTCCACTTTTTTTAACCGCTGATGAATTCATTAGTTGTGTTGCCAGTTTGATTTGAGGTCATTGCCTTGTTGCATGATGACGCTTCTGCCGATTTGTTTGGTTGCATTTCTCTGTTAACTTCCAGCCCAAATGGTCATTTATCATCAATAATCATTCAGCCCCATTGCCAATACTTTTGCTCAGTTGGAAGGCGGGTGTCTTCAAACGAAAGGGTCTCTGACCTGAATTGTTCAAAGGGATGCACAAATTAACATTGACACTTATATAATGACGTCAGTACTAAAATGTCCCCCCCTAAAAGACTCTGTACTGATTTTAAGTTTTTTTTTTTAATTATTTATTTATTTATTTATTTTTTGTGATGAGATTTACAGCAAATTGGCACACCCCCTTTTGGAGCTGAGCTTGTTATTTTTTTTCCCGGTTTCGGCATCTACGTCACAGCAGGGATGCAAGTGAGGTAATATTGCTTGAATTGTCAGTTCTGTTGTCTAAAACGGCGACCGATCGCCCCCAAAATGCAAATGCACAGTACTACTCTTGTCCACTTCAACCTGCGAATGTAATAAAGCGTTCCGCACAATAGTTTCCATTTATTGACTTCAAAAGTGAGCTTATGTGATCCCTTCCACAAAATCCAAAATACCGTGCCGATCGTTTCTCCACTTACACAAACTGAAGCGGACAAGTGCATGAATGCTCGCTTGAACTCCGACTGGTTATATTTCGGATATCGAGCTACGCTAAATTTGTGTCAACTCAAAGGAGGTAGACGCCAGCTGACAGCGGCCAATAATGTCTCATTTCACTTTCCTGATCTAAAAATATACAAACTGAGCTTGTTAGTAAAAAAATGAGCCAACTTGGCTGGACCGATACTTTAACGCATTTCAATGTGAACATGAAATAAAAGCTGAAATTTGAGAATTTTTCATCTGAAACCATATTGTCTTCGGTTATGCGACACAAGCAAAGGAATCGACCTTGGCGGAACCAACTGTAGATCCAGATTTATAGTCGAGTGCACAAAAGCAAGCATGTAGCCAAACATAGAAATGTAGAAAATACCTCCGTGTGCTATTGCAAACATTTATTTTATGATTTTTTTTTTTTTTTTTTTGCTCGCTCTCACTTGTGATTCTTTGCAGTATTATCTTTTTGTCTAATCCACTTGAAAATGACCTCACTTTTCCTCAAGTGTTTGTGTTGCCATAAAAATAAAAGTATCAGAGGGTTGGTTGTGTATATATGGCGTGTGCCAGCACATGCTTTCAATTCATGACGGATGATGACTCATTAATAAACCTCTGGGCGTCAGTTGCCTCACTTGCCTTTTGTTAGATGCCAACAGAAATATTTTTGTCACGATAGTGTAATGATGGGCGGTCCATTTGGTGCGTGGACCTTCAGTGATGAGTTATATCACCTATTAAGACGTGGATGAAGTTGAATAATGTCATGTAACTGGAGCACTTGACAATATTTGTCTAATAATTTGACCCCCCCAAAAAATTGACAAAATAATTGTGGGCCGGCGAAGCTGAAATGTGATGGGTGGTAAAGAAACAGGCCTGTTGCTGATCTAGTTCACGTTCCATGAGCTGACATTATCGTTTGTGAATGTTCTCCAGGGGCAGTCGGTTGACATGGCAACACAAGGGAGGCTTCAGCCATCTGATTGCGCCGAAAAAAATCAAATAAAAATCAACCTTGCACATACAGCAACTGGTGACAGTGCAAGAACTGCCGCTTCTCCTCACAAGGGTCGCGGGCGTACCGGTGCCTATCCCAGCCGTCTTCGGGCGGTAGACAGGGTACACCCTGGACTGGTTGCTAGCCAATCGCAGGGCACACAAAGACGAACAACAACTCGTGCTCACAATCACACCTAGTGGCAATTTTATAGTTTTCAATCACCCTATCATGCGTGTTTTTGGAATACGGCAGGAAACCGGAGTACCCGGAGAAACTACTATAGTGCCCGTTAGCACCAACTGCCACCAATGTGCTGTTGAGCGCTGTTGGAGCTTGTGGGAGAAAAAAAAACAAGCCGAGAATAGTCAGCTTTTTCATTTAAAGTAAAAACGGAGCGGAACAAACTCCCAACTGGGCATTGGCAAGCATTCTGCACAGAAACATTCATGGTCAGTAGTGTCTGAGGGTTTGGGTGCAAAGTGCATTTTCTTGATTGTCTTTCGCACATGGTCCCGACCAAATAAAATAAATCAACAAATGTGGTACAAAGCAATGATCACATACTTTCCTACAACGTAAATGACAAACCAAGAGAGAATAAATCATTTCTTCAGCAAAGGCACAGTAAGACAAGAGATCCAATAAAATAGCTTCCTTATAAGAAAAGTGTTGTTGCTGCCGGCGGGTCGTTAAGGTGCTTGATCTTGAAAGGGCGGCGGTAGCGGTGACAGTCAAGCGTCCCACGACGACCTGATCTGCGGCCTGTGGATCCTCATCTGTGAGGCGAGCGTAGAACACGTGGACGTCTCGCAAGCAATCGCGGAACTGGCCGGACGTTTCGTCGGACTTACTTGATCGGAGGGAGAGAATCTGTTGTGGTGAAGCGAGGTGTCGTTCCCGCGGGCCGCTCCGTCCAGCCTGTACATGCTCATGGCCGGGCTGGACCGAGCCGACTGTCTGGAATCGGTGTGTTGGCGCGTCGGCGGTGTCCGCGGCGGCGCGCCGTAGGCGAACGACGGGTTCAGGTGTCCTGAAACAAGTGAGCTTGTTGGCTGCAGTATTCCTCCGTTATTTGAAATGATATATTTTGAGCTATGTTTTAGTCCCGCGCTTTCAATGTCGAACCACTTTGTGACACAATATGGCACACGACTCTGGAGGCTACTGGCTGATGGAGCGTAAATAAGCACAAAGAAGGCATGGCGGAGAAGGTCCCCAACTCATTGCTGTTGCGCAATCTTTGTGAGCATTGTGCGCTGCGTTTGCATGTGTTGCTGCTCCATCTGTGGTAAAGTCGCAGTCATTCGAAGGTTCACAATTAACGTTTTACTGTGGTCTTTTCTGTGGTGTACAATGATTAGGAAAGATTTGCTGTGGTAAAAGCAGAGGTGTTTTTGTTGTTATTGCTGCAATGGTATGAAACGTCTTGCTCATGTTACAGTCCAGTCACGAAGCGTTTTAGCTTGAAGTGACAGAATGATTTGCTTACCAACATTTAACGTGCCTGTCGAGAGTTTCTCGGATCGGGACCACTCAACTTCTTCGTTCAGCCAATTGTTCACCAGCTTCTTTTTCATGTCTTTTTTCCTGGAGGTAGTGATTAGCACCATGTTTGTGAAATCTGACATGTACACACGTTAAACTCAAAGAAAACACATAGACATGCTAAGATGGAAACCTAAAAGTAGAGTGCACAGAAACGTAGAGAGAGCAGCAAATTTTCGCAGGAATACTGATTTGCTCATGCTGAAGTAAAATACCAAATAATTAGGGGAAATGTAGAATGTGAGCATGGAAAAGTTAAAAAAAAAAAATCAAATCATCGTTTTAATAGAATGACAGTTGCTATAACCATTTGCATTGAAAGGTCCTACTTCCGGTTTAAGCTAAGCGCTTTTATTCTGAATGCGAATTTCCTGTTTAGTACAGTTCCCACGTAAGGTAACTTAACGAAGAGTACGGCGAAGAGTTTCATATTCCGCGTCAGAAGACGAACATTTCTTTTACTCGCACCCCCTCCGAAGCGGCAAAAGGTGTGTAAATGATTTATATTAGTATTTTGTGTTTGTAAATATTGAGTGTTGAACTATGTCAACTAATTGTTTGCGGGTGTTTAAAAATGTGCTTCAGCTCTTGCGATAATTAGGGTCGAAGGTTACACGGTTATGGACGAATGTTGCTCAATAAATAAACCACAAAATCATCAGTAAAGTCTCATCCTTGTTCGGAGGGCATGCTACAATCAGTGTGATGGATGATTTTACTTCGCTTCTCTATTTCTAAATTGTTCAAAAGCGCACAGAAAAAATTAGGGGTGCAACAAAAACGGTTTGAACCTGCAAATCCTTTTTTGATTTAAAAGATGCGAGTGTATCAAATCGAAACTCGTTTAATCGTCTCACTTTGAAATGTATCGACATTTATATCTTAGAAGGACATTGGCAATTTACAGTGCTGACGAGTATATTAAAAAAAAGTTTTTGCGTCATACCCACTCGAACTAAGTAGTACCATATCGAAATAAATCGGAATCAAACTGAATCGTCCTTGAATCGTTTCGCACCTCCCGTACGGAAAATCATATCGAATCGTCTTTTCCGGAGAGATGCACACCCTCAGTGTAACACACAGGAAAACATTTACCGGAGAATGCAAAGTGCGAATATCCCTGAATGAGCTGCTGATTTCGAGGTTGGAATGCTACAAATCAGTTGAGAAGTGATAATTCAAAATTTGGTAGACATTTTTAATTTAGTTGTGATTATTATGTCACAAAATATGGATTTTTTTTTTAATCAAATTTGAGGGCGGGGCACTAATAATAAATAAATAAATAAATACAGAAATGAATGAATGGTTTCCTGGATGTCCTCTATGAGCTGAATATTTTGACGAATGAAATGGTGTGAATCAGTTGAGAAATCTTTTGAAACTTTTGAAGTCATTTGAAAAGATTTGAGTGCAGAATGTTTCATACAATAACACCATTGTAGTGGTTTTAGCCCGCCTTACCTGCTTTGCTCTTTCTTGTTTATGATCACGTACGCGATCAAGCCCGCTACGGTGGCGAGGAGACAAGCCAGAGTGACCACCAAACCGGCATAGAAGGCCACATGTTGGATGGGGAGTTTGCAGTCATTGCCAAAGTACCACGTGGTACTCAAAGCCTGGCATCTGAAAACAGGCGCAAAGACCAACTGAGAATGTAGTGGTAGTCATACGCGAGCACCTACAGTGAAGACAAATGAAAGACTCTTCCAGGACTGACTCGCAAACAGCGCCGACATCCCTGAAGACTCTGCACACGCCTTTGTTGTAGCACGTGAGCATGCCTTGGCCGTATAACGTTTGGCATCGAGTGACGCACACCAGGATTTGGTTGTGGGGCACGGCCTTGTAGTGCCGGGCCAGGTCCGGATCCTTCACTACTGATCCGCAAAGAGCTGGAGGGAGAAGACAAGAAAAGGGCCGGCGATCATTGCCACGCTTCACGCTCGCCGTTGACTGAAATGTACGTACTGTTCGGATTCACTTCAGTCTCAGCCACAGTCGGTTTCTCTGTCACATTGTAGGGACAATCTGAAAAGTGAAGTGTTTTTATTATTCAGTATGTCATTTGTCTAATATGTCTGCTTCATTGCGCCAGCATAAATTCATTCATATATTCCACGGGGGCTTGGTCCCGTGAGGGTTGTTGTAGTTGCCAGGTGTGTTGAGGAAACCTTTTGACTTATAGGTGAATCTTCTTCAACGAGCAACACAACCTGGGTCACTCTGAATCCTTCTTTTCGGGTAGTTAGATACTTGCTAGACTTGCTGGAGCCAATCGTCCCGCCCCCGCGGTGACAAATTTGATTGTGGATCATTCAGAGTGTAGCAGCCCACCTGTTGTGCAGTCCTTAAGCGTCGTCACAGCCGCACTGACAGCCTGCACTTCTTTCTTATATTCTTCCTCAGCGTTGGCGTTGTTTGGGAGCAACAAAACCACATTGTGGCCGACGTTGATGCTGAAACGCAATGCAGAGCTGAAAACATCTCAACACGATTGGATGATGGACCTGTTTTTTGAGGGCGGTTCACTCTCCAGGCAAAAAGGGGAAAAAAAAAATTTGGAACGCGTATGATTAGCGTTGCTAGTATTGTTGTTGGAGTCAATTGGAAGAACTGGCCATAGACGAAGTACAAAATGGCGACCAAGTCATTTGTGTTGCAATCCACACATATTGTTTACCATCCGTGTGTGTGTGTGCGCGCTTGTGCGTGTGTGTTTTTTCCACTGCCCAATTACCCATGTGGTCTTGGTGTGACTCTGCGGTCGGCCGTGCCATCAACAGCTAATCTGCGCTGCAATAAAGATAATGCTGTATTATTGTTCTTATCTACCAAGGCTGATGTGATATCTAAGTTGAAAGTTGATTGGTCGGCTTTACCTGCACCACTCCAGTGGCGGAACGTCTCACCAAAGCTGGCGTGTTGGCTTGGCTGAGAGAAACAAACACAAGCGTTTAGCCTTTGGTGTTACCGCGTGACAAGAAAACATTTGCCGGGACTGGCTTTACCTGACACTGGTCACCACCACCCTGTCAAAGTTTTTCAGATTATTTCCTCGGTAAAAGTCCTCCATCTGAAAGAGGAACAATGTAATCACCACCCTCACAAATTCTTCCGATACACTCGATGTGAGTACGATTCCTTTGATTTCTTTTTTTTTAGTATAAATGTTCAAAGCTAAGTGGGATATTTGCTCAGTTACCGTATAGGTGTGAAAAACGCACAAAATGCCGCTCCTCTCTTTTCAATGAACCTTTGAAAATCGAAAATTGCTTTCCTGGCACAAGGCATACAGATGGGATTTAGCTCCAAAGATGGAATCTGTATCTCTGCTCTTGAGTTGAATGTTTTCTGAATGTGATCCCAGACATGCAAATCAACTAGACTGAACTAAACTGAAGGCTGTTGGAACAGCACAAACTCGACGAGTAGAGTCAAATAGTGACTGCAGACAAAGCACATCTCATCTCGTGATTATCTCCTGAGCTGGTAAGGTATATGCAATTTATGTATGAAAAGTGCTATATAAATAAAATTTGATTTGATTTGAACAATGTGATTTGTTCACCTTATCAGTAAATTCCTTCTCAAATTCTTTGTATTCCTTTGACTCTGTGTTGTCAAAATTGGGGTCGTATTTCTGGTCGAGCACCATTTGAATTTTCACCTCCCGCTCGATGTCATCTGCAATTAAAAAGGCAACGCAATCAGGGCAAGGCAAAGCATAGTAGCAAAAGGCTGCATGTTCTTGACGGGCTAGTACATACCTAATTCCAGGCTTTCCTTCACGAACTGGCAAACATCTCCAAAGAACCCGTTGGTACAGTTGCAGATTTTTCCAGTGAATGTTCCTCCGTTTAGGCAATAAAGGACCTTTATTGTTGTTGTTGGCCCAGGAGCGGTGGTCTGCGCCTGCTCGGTTGTGGCCGGGCCGGTGGTCTGCGCCTGCTCGGTGGTGGCCGGGCCGGTGGTCTGCGCCTGATCGGTTGTGGCCGGGCCGGTGGTCTGCGCCTCTTCGGTTGTGGCCGGGCCGGTGGTCTGCGCCTGTTCGGTTGTGGCCGGGCCGGTGGTCTGCGCCTGCTCGGTGGTGGCCGGGCCGGTGGTCTGCGCCTGCTCGGTTGTGGCCGGGCCGGTGGTCTGCGCCTCCTCGGTTGTGGCCGGTCCGGTGGTCTGCGCCTCCTCGGTTGTGGCCGGTCCGGTGGTCTGCGCCTCTTCGGTTGTGGCCGGTCCGGTGGTCTGCGTCAGCCCGGTAGTGGCCGGGCCGGTGGTCTGCGCCTGCTCGGTTGTGGCCGGGCCGGTGGTTTGCGCTTCTTCGGTTGTGGCCGGGCCGGTGGGCTGCGCTTCTTCAGTTGTGGCCGGGCCGTTGGTCTGCGCCTGCTCGGTTGTGGCCGGGCCGGTGGTCTGCGCCTGCTCGGTTGTGGCCGGGCCGGTGGTCTGCGCTTCTTCAGTTGTGGCCGGGCCGGTGGTCTGCGCTTGCTCGGTTGTGGCCGGGCCGGTGGTTTGCGCTTCTTCGGTTGTGGCCGGGCCGGTGGGCTGCGCTTCTTCAGTTGTGGCCGGGCCGGTGGTCTGCGCCTGCTCGGTTGTGTCCGGGCCGGTGGTCTGCGCCTCTTCAGTTGTGGCCGGGCCGGTGGTCTGCGCCTGCTCGGTTGTGGCCGGGCCGGTGGTTTGCGCTTCTTCGGTTGTGGCCGGGCCGGTGGGCTGCGCTTCTTCAGTTGTGGCCGGGCCGGTGGTCTGCGCCTGCTCGGTTGTGTCCGGGCCGGTGGTCTGCGCCTCTTCAGTTGTGGCCGGGCCGGTGGTCTGCGCCTGCTCGGTTGTGGCCGGGCCGGTGGTCTGCGCTTCTTCAGTTGTGGCCGGGCCGGTGGTCTGCGCTTCTTCAGTTGTGGCCGGGCCGGTGGTCTGCGCCTGCTCGGTTGTGGCCGGGCCGGTGGTCTGCGCCTCCTCGGTTGTGGCCGGGCCGGTGGTCTGCGCCTCCTCGGTTGTGGACGGACCGGTGGTCTGCGCCTGCTCGGTTGTGGCCGGGCCGGTGGTCTGCGTCTGCCCGGTAGTGGCCGGGCCGGTGGTCTGCGCTTCTTCAGTTGTGGCCGGGCCGGCGGTCTGCGCTTCTTCAGTTGTGGCCGGGCCGGTGGTCTGCGCCTGCTCGGTTGTGGCCGGGACGGTGGTCTGCGCCTGCTCGGTTGTGGCCGGGCCGGTGCTCTGCGCCTGCTCGGTTGTGGCCGGGCCGGTGGTCTGCGCCTGCTCGGTTGTGGCCGGGCCGGTGGTCTGCGCCTGCTCTGTTGTGGCCGGGCTGGTGGTCTGCGCTTCTTCGGTTGTGGCCGGGCCGGTGGTCTGCGACTCTTCGGTTGAGGCCGGGCCGGTGGTCTGCGCCTCTTCGGTTGTGGCCGGGCCGGTGGTCTGCGCCTCTTCGGTTGTGGCCGGGCCGGTGGTCTGCGCCTGGTCGGTTGTGGCCGGGCCGGTGGTCTGCGCCTCTTCGGTTGTGGCCGGGCCGGTGGTCTGCGCTTCTTCAGTTGTGGCCGGGGCGGTGGTCTGCGCTTCTTCAGTTGTGGCCGGGGCGGTGGTCTGCGCCTGCTCGGTTGTGGCCGGGCCGGTGGTCTGCGCCTGCTCGGTTGTGGCCGGGCCGGTGGTCTGCGCCTGCTCGGTTGTGGCCGGGCCGGTGGTCTGCGCCTCTTCAGTTGTGGCCGGGCCGGTGGTCTGCGCCTGCTCGGTTGTGGCCGGGCCGGTGGTCTGCGCCTCTTCAGTTGCGGCCGGGCCGGTGGTCTGCGCCTGCTCGGTTGCGGCCGGGCCGGTGGTCTGCGCCTGCTCGGTTGTGGCCGGGCCGGTGGTCTGCGCTTCTTCAGTTGTGGCCGGGCCGGTGGTCTGCGCCTGCTCGGTTGTGGCCGGGCCGGTGGTCTGCGCCTGCTCGGTTGTGGCCGGGCCGGTGGTCTGCGCCTGCTCGGTTGTGGCCGGGCCGGTGGTCTGCGCCTCTTCGGTTGTGGCCGGGCCGGTGGTCTGCGCCTGCTCGGTTGTGGCCGGGCCGGTGGTCTGCGCCTGCTCGGTTGTGGCCGGGCCGGTGGTCTGCGCTTCTTCAGTTGTGGCCGGGCCAGTGGTCTGCGCCTCCTCGGTTGTGGACGGACCGGTGGTCTGCGCCTGCTCGGTTGTGGCCGGGCCGGTGGTCTGCGTCTGCTCGGTTGTGGCCGGGCCGGTGGTCTGCACTTCTTCGGTTGTGGCCGGGCCGGTGGTCTGCGCCTGCTCGGTTGTGGCCGGGCCGGTGGTCTGCGCTTCTTCAGTTGTGGCCGGGCCGGTGGTCTGCGCCTCCTCGGTTGTGGACGGACCGGTGGTCTGCGCCTGCTCGGTTGTGGCCGGGCCGGTGGTCTGCGTCTGCTCGGTTGTGGCCGGGCCGGTGGTCTGCACTTCTTCGGTTGTGGCCGGGCCGGTGGTCTGCGCCTGCTCGGTTGTGGCCGGGCCGGTGGTCTGCACTTCTTCGGTTGTGGCCGGGCCGGTGGTCTGCGCCTGCTCGGTTGTGGCCGGGCCGGTGGTCTGCGACTGCTCGGTTGTGGCCGGGCCGGTGGTCTGCGCCTCTTCAGTTGTGGCCGGGCCGGTGGCCTGCGCCTGCTCGGTGGTGGCCGGGCCGGTGGTCGGCGCCTGCTCGGTTGTTGCCGAGCCGGTGGTCTGCGCCTCCTCGGTTGTGGCCGGGCCGGTGGTTTGCGCCTGCTCGGTTGTGGCCGGGCCGGTTGTCTGCGTCTCTTCGGTTGTGGCCGGTCTGGTGGTCTGCGTCTCTTCGGTTGTGGCCGGGCCGGTGGTCTGCGCCTCCTCGGTTGTGGCCGGGCCGGTGGTCTGCGCCTCCTCGGTTGTGGCCGGGCCGGTGGTCTGCGCTTCCTCGGTTGTGGCCGGGCCGGTGGTCTGCGCCTGCTCGGTTGTGGCCGGGCCGGTTGTCTGCGTCTCTTCGGTTGTGGCCGGTCTGGTGGTCTGCGTCTCTTCGGTTGTGGCCGGGCCGGTGGTCTGTGCTTCTTCGGTTGTGGCCGGGCCGGTGGTCTGCGCTTCTTCGGTTGTGGCCGGGCCGGTGGTCTGCGCCTCTTCGGTTGTGGCCGGGCCGGTGGTCTGCGCCTGCTCGGTTGTGGCCGGGCCGGTGGTCTGCGCTTCTTCGGTTGTGGCCGGGCCGTTGCTCTGCACCTGCGCGGTTGTGGCCGGGCCAGTGGCCTTGCCCTCCTCTCGCATTACTGTAACGGCTGAGATGGCATTTTCCAGTACATTGAAGATTTCTGTAGGATGAGGAGCTGGAAGTAGAACAGTCGTGTATTCATGAGCCTGAACTTATTACTTTAGTACTGCATTTATGAAAGGAAAATTGGTAGCAGAGATGAGCATTTCGTCCCTTGGACGGACGCCCATTTTTGGGACGGAGAATGAGAAGTTGAATCAGAAAGGATGGACCAAACAAGACCGAAAGTGAATGATCATCCCGCCATTTAATCGTCCCTAATCGGGTCAAGTACCACATGTATAGAATTAAAATATTTGTGCTCGGAGAATGAAATATTTTAATGCTCTCTCTCTCTGTCTAATTCTTTCTCTCTCCCTCTGTCTCTCTCTCTTTCTCTCTGTCTCTCTTTCTCCCAGGTTGCCCACGTCACGGATGGAGGACGGGCCGGCAAAATTGTGTGACACGCCCATCTATGAGTGGTACTGTTGACACATTTCAACATCAGGTGCTTCATGTTTCTTTTTGAATACATACATGAGTACAGAATCTATTAGTCTTATTGTATACCACTAGAGGCAGCAATGTCAAGATATGAGGGTAAGAACAATGGTAAAAGATTTAGGATTGTGAGCTGCTTTCTATGAGGCTTCAGGAGCAGTAAGCTTGTCCATTCTTGGAACATCGTGACTACACAACAGTTAGTCAAAGGGATGTGTTGAATGACCAACCTTCGTATAGCTTCCTACATAATATCCCCAAAAGGCAAAATTCGCAAGTTTGTGTGCAATTTAAACTGCTCATTTTTATTAATGATGCAAATTCCTAAATAACTCATGCTGTTGAAATAGGCAGAGGAAGAGTTGTTATTCCTTGAAGACTTATTTCATTTGACATTTATTATAGAGGAGATAAATACAGCACTCCTCCTGACGCTAATAAGATTTTTCTTTTCGAAAAATGGCGATCTACTGTTTGTTGATTTAGTGTTATTTTATGTGAAGTTGTCAATACTGAGAGAAAGAAAAAGACCAAATCAGTAATTCTACTTTTACCCCAATAAATAAATAAAATAATTCAATTGAAAGTATTGAAAAAATTGGTCATCAAACGATGGGAATTAATTTTTTCAAATTCAAATGTAAAGAACTAAATGTACTCAAGAATGAAAAATATGCTTCCTCGTACAGTGAATCAAATATTGAACAAGTCAATATTTGATGATATGATATTATAAAAATCACAGTTTGATTAGTTCGATAAATTATTATAGAACATTCATAAGCAATCAAATTCACATTATCGGGACAGTACAATACAAGCCATTAACACAATAAAAGAAAAAAACAGAGCAAGCTTATCAACTCAATAAAGAACAAAAATGGAAATTTAGTTGTCAATGAAAAGGAAAAAAATCGACTTGATTAGAGGACTGTGTGCCGATTCATACATTTCTTTTCTGATTTCAATGCAATGGAAACACTTCACATCAATTCCACCACATATGAGTTTTGTAACATAGCTTATGTTTATTTCAAACTGTTTCCAGCCCGAAACAGCCTTTCCCTTTGTCACGTTTGACACTCAACAGAAAAGAATGGTCGCGAGAAAAAGCATGGGCTCAAAACTTACCGGTGGCAGAAGACAAGCCGACGAGGAGGGCAGCAAGAATTACGATAGAAGACGACGCCATGAGCGAGACTTTACATCCCTGTCACTGTTGCTGAATGACACAAGATGTGAGCTGCTTGGACTTTGGCATGACGTCTCAGAACATTTGCTTTGTCCTCCACCCACAGTCAAGGTGTGGAAAAAGCACCGTCACCGATAAATAAGATAAGGCCGGAGAGAAGTCCTGCACGGGGGCCGGGATTGCCACGCTGTTGCACTCTGCCCCCTCACGCCTGGATAGCAGGAAGCGTCACTCAGCCAGCCAACACTTTTACAAGTGGTAAAATTCAACCCGCTGATTTCCCATTTGTTATTTGCAACATTTTCTCAAAACGGAACATGTTGGTAGTGGCCTCTGTCCAACAAGGACGTTAAATCAAAGATTGCTTCCAGTCATGCAAAGTATTAAACGTTCTGTTGTTAAATGGGTGGAATGAATCACTTGGTTTACTTTGTGATGACCAAAAGTCGTAAAGTGGTAAAAATGTTCCAACGCCTCATTGCAGGCTGCCTTCGACGCACCGCATTAGATTATTGCTGTGTTTTATATGCACCGCAGCGTGGATGCCATAATCAATACCTCGTAATGTCTTTTTGGTGGTGATATTCAGTTGTCACAATGAGTCGTATTCATGAGTGATGGAGAACAAGCTCGTGAAGATCGGCCTTTGGACTAAGTCGTTTTTAATCGAGCCAAGAACCAACAGCAATACAACAGTGAAATGATACAAAATGTACGAATCCAACAAAAATGTCGTGTGCGTAAAAGCGATGTGAAATCCTATCTATGTTTCAGCAGATCCAGTGGAATCATGAAAGGGTTGAGGGGGGGACACAGTCCCGTCCACGCTGGTTCGCCGCTTTCTGATGATGGCCCTGCGACGTTCCGTTGAGGTTCCTGATCGCTTCCTCGCCGCTGACTCTCGAGCTCCGTCAGCACTTTTCGGGCCTTCTCGGAGTTCTCCGCTTCAGACAAATTTTGGTGTGCCTGCGGGATAGAGAGGAGGGCTGCAATTACTTCACATTGGTCATCTGTGTTCTTAGTGCTGGTCCTGTCCTTGTCGTGGGAGTGACTCCACCTGGATTAGATGTCTGTGCAGGCTTCGGCAGCGGAGGTGGCCCAGTTCCTCCGGGAGAGACATCACCAGGTCCAAGACGACGGCGCTCTCTAAGGAACAGGACAACAGAATTGACGCCGACGGTAAAAGAACTATCGATAAAGATGCTGAGTAGAAAAAGGCTCTCGTAAATGTACAAGCACTGATTCAACTTGTTTGTTAAAAAAAAAGTACAGACTGAAATGGACAGTACAAAACTTAAAACGGATCTGAAAATGATCTAGATTTTGGCATTGGGTTGGTCGCTCGCTCGCACTCACCTGTTGCCGTGAGCACACACTCGCTCTCCGGTTTGTACAGGCCACTCATGTAGTTGTAAATCCTCTCAAAGTCTACCGCAAAGTCCTCGGAGGAAGTCAGACCTGAAACGCTCGGCTGCTCAACCGGCACCACCGGGCTTGGCGCCGGATCCGCGCTGGTTACTGGACTCTTTAACGTCGCTTGAAGAGACAGAAAGAGCCAAATGTGCTGTTACAAGACATTCGGTCTCGATCCCCATCTGCAGCCACATCCTGGTCCAGACCTTGGGTCGGGGCTAGTCGGACAGAGGCGGTGCAACTTCTTTTGTCGCGTTGCGCTGCGTCAAGCTGCGGTGGTTGGCAGTTTCTGAGGGTTTGAGGCTCCGTGGACGCCACGGTCCACATCTGTCGGCATGAAAACTTTGGTGAGCAACACGCACATTCGTCCAAGTGTCATTTTGCCCGCAGCACCTGAGAGAAAGCCTTGGAAAGCGGACCGTCGGAGTTCCCGGACACAGCCCTGGCCAAACGGGTCCACATCTCAATGGGCGTCATTGCCTTCTTGTCCGCCAAAGTCTTGGTCTTCATCTCCAAGATGGCGCCAGAGATCACCTTGTTCTGGAGGCATTCCACCACAGACTGGATCTACAAAGACCAAAGCAGTGTTGGGATACTTGCAAAGCATTAAACGGAGCACCATCTCTCTCTCTACATACATATACATTATATATATATATATATATATATATATATATATATATATATATATATATATATATATATATATATATATATATAATACATATATATATATAGACACTGAAAAACAATTTTTTTTTTTTTTGTCGCACCTCTGTTACTTATTGGGTCATCGCCCACTGTATGTGCTCCATATGGATCTGCATTCTCCCTTGCTGGTTTGTTACTTGCTCTTTGTGCTTCCAAGTAGAACTGCTAGACAGTTGTAACGCTGCTTGTTTTTCTCTCTCTCTCTCTCTCTCTTCTGATCTGTCTGGCCTGCTTTTATGTGACTAAAGTGTCTTTTCTCATTTCAGCAATAGTTGGCGGCCATGTTCCCCGAGGTCCAACAAAAATGGCAAGGCTCTCTACCCAGGTGTCCTCTGAAGTGTGAGTTTCCTTTTGCTCCTGTTTCTGTTGCCTAGGACTTGCTCATATGAGTTTCAGTTGGTCTTTGAATACATGAGAAGGGAGCTTCTGTTTTTAGTGATTTGGTATTACATTCGCTTTAGTGAACTATAGTTTAATTGAATTATAGAGCTCTGTGTAGTAGTGAAATGGCCTTTTAGCATCCCACAATGCATAGGACTGAACAACTGTCACTGGCAAATCTAATCTATCCTGTGATGCGTTGCACCCATCTAGCAAATTGATTATTTTCCATTTCGAGGGTATTGTTTGATTTTCGTCACGAGACAAATTCATACATTGTGGCGCTAAAATATTAAACTCATTAGTGCATGTTTTGCATTTCAAAAAAACGTCCACTCGACGTTGTAATTATGCGACATCAGTGACGTCATGACTGTCGTCCGAGAGACGTTCCAAAACTATTTTCAGTTACCTAACCAACAATTTCTGCGAAGCGATAAGGAAACAAGTGGAGAGATGATTGGCAAAAGAGCCCACGGGTGAATGTGTGCACACGACAGCGCAACCCCACCAAGTGCTGTTTTGTCGGAACAGCACCTTGGAAGACTGGACCGTAGCGAACCTCACAATCGGAGCGAGAAGGGACATCCTTCTTGAGCAGACTGTAGTCGATGTTGCCCAGCGATCCTCCGCTGCGGGAGCAGCTCTGCCGCCTGAGGGCGTCTAGTAGCATCTTCTGCTCCTTTCGGGACCACGAACAGACTCGCTTGGATTGGGGGGGCTCAGGGTTCGGGCTCAGAGTCCGAACCGGTTTGTTGCGCGTGCGAGAAGGCGGCTTCATGTCGACTCGAGTGCGCTCAAGGATGCAAATCGATCAGACGAGCTTAAAACCATCGACCCACTGATGTGTCACCGACCGACTTCCTGTTTTGTAAGTGACGTCACGATTACTTCCGATGGTTTCATCCCAACGATCTCTGGCTCTAATCAAGAAGTGCCTACCAAAATAAAGACAACAAAATATTTAGTGTTAAAGGGAAATTCCACCTAAGTTGGCCTTTTCCATTCTTTTATTTTGTTTTTCTCTCGATAGGGTAATCAACGTCCGCATGGCAATTTTTTACACTGCCATTAACGTGAAAAGCGTGTTAAATATTGATATTGACTTTGACTACAGTGCTCACTGGAAATATGCGATGTTATTTTTCAGTAATTATAGCAATAATATCAGTATTTGACGTGAATTTAATAAATATTGTTCCAAAATTATATATCCAGCAGTCATACAATCAGGCTTTGATTCCTCCATCACAGTCTGGTTTGGTGCCACCGCACATGAGAGAAATTATTGTATAAGAACATACCTAAAACTACTCGCGTATGTGCTTTGTTTATTCTTTTATTTGTCTGTTTTGTTTTTGATACCTTCAATAAAGTTTGTTTTAAAAAGTCTCTTCCGTCTTACTTCTCGGGTTCCGTAGTTATATCATTTCCTGTAGCAAGATGGCGGCCATGAGGAGCGGCCTGACTCCAGCTTGTGTCGTGGGACGGTTCGTCCTCACACAAAGTGCCAAACCCAAAGCGGGCGGGCAAACTCGGTCGGACATTTGGAAGCACGTATGTTTCACTCGCTCTTCTACTTGATGCCGTTCCATTCTTGTATGTGGAAGAAGGCCGAAGCGTTCATTTTAGCTGGCTAGCATCATAGGTCGTCAGTCTGACTGTGACTTTGACAGGAACATGCGACAGCAGCACCACACTGTACTCAACTAAATCCGTGCAGGTTTTGGATGTGAAATATTGACTGTTTACGGCTCTGCTGCCACCTGATGCAAGTTTCTCCATCATTCTAACCATATTCGGACACAGCTAATTTACTGGCGGAAGATTATTGCGTTCACACTATAAAAATAGGTTATAGTATAATACATTCCACATTAAAATGTGATAGGTTTATTGGTTTCATGTGAAATGTAACCCTAATCCTTGATACTGAACTTTAAAAAAAAGTTATTCCCCAGGATTTAAGTCAGTGGAAGTCATTGATCAGATTTTTGGTTTTGTTGGACTATGATGGACACAATGCTGCTGAGTCGAGGAACAACATTTAATCAACAACTAATCCATTATCAAAAAAAATATTTTTTTTTATAATTGAATCATTTAGATACCTTTTTAAAGTTAAAATTGTCCAAATGTTCTGAATTTCAGCTTCTCAACAGATCTGATTTCTGTAGTCCCCCATGAAAGCAGACTTTTTTTTTTTTTGACTCAAAATAAAACACAAGTTTTTACTGTGGATAACAATGATCAACAGTTTCCTTTTTTCTGCCATGTTATGAACTAATCCAACTGAATCATAATTTATATGTTCATGCATATTCTCCACTGTCAATTTTAAATAATGTAATGCTTTTGAATAAATGGTTGGAAATTTAAATTTGTTTCTTTTAAAACAGATTCATCGACTAATCGAGAGAGTAATCACTTATTTAAATAATCATTAGTTGTAGCCCTATTGCTCAAACCGGAACCGGTTCAACTGAGAGGTGCACTTATTGAAATTCTGCAGCTACAATGTCAAGCGTATCATAATCATCTTTTTGCCAATTTTCTGAAAATGTTTGCAAAGCAACTGCAGAGATCCTGCTTACCTTAACTCGTTGCTCTTCCTCCCACCAAACTAGCGATGGCTCCAAAGGTCTCATGTGCACACGGCATTGGACCTAAACAGTTGGGCCACCGGCGTCACATCTTCGCTGCGCAGGCGGCGCCATGAGAAGCTGCTCTGGTGTTCCGTGAGACACAACAGCACCCAGGTCAGTTGGCAAACTTGAGACTGACTCGCTCACAAGTATTCATAAGCACTGAATTTTCACCATGGTTGTTTTTGCTGAACACAGATGGTGACTGAGGGCGGCCCCCCGGTGGCAGTCAACAGCACCCCTGTCCTTCAACAAACGATCCCCGAACAGGTGGATAGAACGACATCAATAGTCAGACAAACTGGCCAAAGTGTCACCTCACAAGTGGCCATTGCTTCCAGGTCCCGCTTGGGCCTGTTTCTGTGGCGACAGGAGACGAACCTGCCCCGTGCTTGACGCAGGCAGCTGCAGACGCCGCAGAGGTCCTACAGGCTGCCATTCCAGAAGCCCGACTGGCCGAGCTGGGCTTGGCTGGCCACACTCCGGTGGGTGTCATCCAGAACCTGCTAGAGTTCATGCACATGGACGTGGGCCTACCCTGGTGGGGAGCCATTGTTGTCGGTAAGCAACCGAAACCACGCAAACAACAACTTGTATATCTTGGAAATTAGAAAATGGGTTAATAGCCTTGTCGTTATTATAAAAATGACTTTTAGGAAGTGGAAGTACTGTCGTACACCAACTAAATACCTGTCAAAGGTTCGGTGATTGAAACAAGGTGTACTGTTTGTGTCGCCAGGGACAGTGTTGGCTCGCCTGGCCGTCTTTCCCGTCATCGTCAAGGGCCAGCGGGAGGCGGCCAAACTCAACAACGTCATGCCAGAGATGACCCGGCTCAGCAGCAGGATGACCGAGGCCAAACAGAGCGGGAACAAGTTTGAATGTAAACATGGCGGTGCTCCGCTACTGTCTAGTTTGCTCCGCTTGTGTTTTGCACACACTCACGTTCATGCTGGTCCTTCGCAGTCGCCAAAGCCTACACCGATCTCACCTTGTTCCAGAAGAAGCACGACATCAACCCCCTCCGCGGTTTCCTGGTTCCTCTGGTGCAAGTCGGTATCAGTCTTGAAATGTTTGTATTAGCCACTGGCTGGAGTTGTTGTTTTTTTCTATCTGTCTGACGTTTGTCCGACTCCCTAGGCGCCCATCTTCATCTCCTTCTTCATGGCGCTGAGGAAGATGTCGTACTTGCCGGTGCCCAGCATGCAGACGGGAGGCGCGTTGTGGTTTCCGGATCTAACAGCGGCCGATCCTTTTTATCTCCTGCCTCTGGCCGTCACGGGAACCATGTTCTTCATTCTGGAGGTACGAGTCCCTGATGCCAACTCCATACTGTCAGCACGTTCAGCTTGTTCTCTATTGCGCTTAGCTCGGCGCAGAGTCGGGTGTGGACAACCCCAACCTGCGCGCCATGAAGACAGTGTTCCGGATCATGCCCTTCGTCATCCTCCCGCTCACCATCAACTTCCCCACGGTGAGGTCGTCATTGCCGCCGTCGCCTTTCTTGTTCTTGCACCTGGACTGGAAATGAAGGGTGAGCCGTCCCCTATGTTGTGTCCTCAGGCCGTGTTCACCTACTGGCTCACCTCCAACAGCTTCTCCTTGGCTCAAGTGGCGCTGCTCAGACACCCGCTGGTCAGAGACAAGCTGCGCATCCCGGAGAGGATCCAGCACTCGGCCTCGGACCTGCCTCAGAACGACGGCTTCATCACGAGCATGAAGAAAGGTTAGTTGAAATGCGGCGTTAGCTTGACTAATTTCTTCCACAACTGAGCTCATTTACTCATATCGCAAATTGCCATTAACATGCAGACGCCGTGGCCTTCTCTGCTGCTGTCTAGTTTTAGCGTACCTCCAATTTTTGGTGGGAAACCCACTCTTAAGTCAAGCATTTTACTGCACCCAGGTAATATTTTTCAGGCATTGCTGTGCTTTACATTGGAATCTGTTATTTTTTTTAAATTTTATTTTTGCTCCCCTTTATTTGAAATCTGTGGAACATTGCAAGAACATCAGGCATGGTGCATCTGGGTTGGCAGACTGGGGTGGTGGGGCCCCTTTTTAAGAAAGGATCTGAGAGTGTCTTACAACTACAGGAGAGCCACTAATCAAGCCCAATGAGGTGTTTCGGGCATCTGGTCAAGATGTCTCGTGGATGTCTCACATGCCCCACTAGGGCAGAGGTCCTGGTAATGATCCAGGATACACTAAAGCGACTAATCGTCCTGCTTCCGCGTCTAGCTTCGTCCTTTTAAAGTGCCCCTGCATTTCACCAGTCAGTTACTTGTTCATGTTTCAAATTCACCTTTTCCACACAAGCATGTACAATTAATAAGAGTGAAAGCTTTGTTCTGTGGACAGAGGTGTTTTGTGTTACAGTTGCTCCTGTGGTCTCTTCTTGTGGCACGGCGTCTTTGATGCTCATCTCATCTTTTGCCACGTGTGTTGTCAGGCCCGTTAAATATTTGCTCTGTGCCTTCCAGGATGGAAAAATGCGCAGTTGGCTCAGCAGCTGGAAGAGCGAGACAGACGCATCAAAAATCATCTGGACCTCGCCGCCAAAGGTAAGTGCCCCTTGTCCTTATTCTGTCCTGACATACACCAGGAAATGAAATTGAAAACAGACTTATCTGTTTGTTCAGTTTTGAAAATGCTCTTATCTGTAAAGTGTTTCTGACAAAAGGAAAAGAACTAATATATTTATCAGGAAACTGTGCAAACAATAATGGCAGTTAAGAATTCTTCGAGTCGTTTAATATGTGATGTTTCATTGTCTTATTCTAAAAGGTGTGTCTTTTATTTTGAAGGGTCGCTTCGTATTTCCTTTTCCTGTTTAGCGTTTTCGTTCGTCTTTCAGCTCATAGCGGCCCAGTAGTCAATGACGATATACTTTATATATATATATATGCCTTGACTTCTATTGATTGTGTTTATAAATAGGTTAATTGTGCCATCTTGTGGCCTAACTGTGCAAACAATAACGGCAGTGCTTGTTTTTCGTATTAAGTGTCGCCTGACATTTTCCAAAGCAAAATGTAAATAAAAAAAAAAAAGCCTCTATGAAATGCAAAGATTTTTTGTAAAAAAAAAAAAAAAAAAAGAAAATACATGTAAGATGAAGAATACATTATACTATGCTTGCTTGGGTGTCTTGAAAGGCACTATATTGTAGAAATCAAATTTAATTATGTGCTCAGATGTCAGTCTGTGATCTTTTCATTTGCACATATAAATAAATACACATGATAATACACATAAATCCAGCAGCTGGAATCGCGGGTTTGTCCCTGGTGCAGAAGCAGCTGAGCCGAGAACAAAAGAATAATCATTTTGTTGCCAAATTGTACTTGTACTTTCATCGGGGTGAGTGAGCGTGATTTGTCATCGATAGCGGGTGAGTTTTTTTTTTTCCCTCTCTCACTATGTTGGACTTTGCAATGTAAGGAGCAAGCTAGCAAGTGCTCGATTTACCCTCACTGGCAGGAGTTAGTCGTCTCTGTGATTAGTCATATGGACCTCAAGCTGTTGCTAGGTGGACGTCACTCAAGGTTACATTTTCCGAAGCTGCACAATTAATTAAATTTTAATCGTGATCATGATTTTGGCTGCTACAATTAGATTAAGCTGACGAATTGAAGATTGGCGCTGTGATAAATGATTTAAAATGCTGACTCTGCATGTTTTACTTTGTTAACTAGTAGTAAAACAAACACCAGAGGGCAAACGCATGGTTAAAGCTATAATATAATAAAATGCGAGCACCCCCTGACTGAAGAAAGAGAATCATGTCGGGAGAAGAAAGTGCAGCAAATATTGGAGATGAGGAGCATCATGGTGAGCAGCTTGTGCCTCGAAAGGATCAACATCAATTTTATTTATTAATTTTTTTATTTTTTAAATTTATTCTTATTCCAAGTTTGCCGTTGCTTTTAAAACTCTTATTAGTGCCATAAATATACAAATGTTTTTATGATGATAACCATGATGACAATGTTTAATCAATGAGTCCTAAATTGTCTTAATCTTTTTCTTTGTTCCTAAGGTCCACTAAGGCAGACATTTACCCACAATCCTCTGCAACAGACCCCTACGCCATCCTCCAAAAATAAGGCCACAAGCAAGACAAGGCCGTGGAAGGACATCATGTGATGAAGTGTGTCCTGTACATATTTATTGATAAATGTTGTCACCGTGTATGGATTCTATTTACATTAAAATGGAAAAGCACTTGACACAAATCCTTTCTCATTGTTTTATTATAAATAGCTCCAGCAGCACTCAGTGTTGGAGAGACAATGAATAACAGTGACTGGAGTGGCAGAATAATTGTCATCTCATAGAAGTAGTACATTTAAAAATAGATCTCTCAAGTCAAAATCTGGAAACTAACTTTCTCCACAAGAGGTGCGTGCGTATTCAATCATTGTGATCAACGTCCATTTCTGTTAAAACCGAGAAGCACACCTTCTGGATGAGCACCCCGGACTGAGCTGAAAAACATTAGCACATACAGCAGCTGGGTTAGAGGCACACTAAATTGTGAAGGGGTTTCTCGTTCACCTTTGATATATTGTGAAAATGGAGAACTTTGGGAGATGGGTTCTTTTCTTGGCGCTGTTGAGCAGTGTTATTATGTTTCGGGAATTTTAATTATAGGTTTCATTTTTGAATTGAAGTCACTGATGGTGTAGTGGTACACTCGCCCGAGTTGCGTGCGGGCAGCGTGGGTTCAGTTCCCACTCAGTGACGGTGTCTATGTCTTCCCTGTGACTGGCTGGCGACCAGTTCAGGGTGTAGTGCGCCTTTCGCCCGTAGTCAGCTGGGATAGGCTCCAGCACCCTCCCGCGACCCGGTACAGGATAAGCCGTGTGGATAATGACATGACATTTTTGAGTTTTCAGTGCAGGTTTATGTTTTTTTATTAGTTTTATTTTATTTTTTTTTAAAACCCAGTTTAGTTTTAGTATTAGGTTTTTTTTTTCTCTTGGAAATGTTTTACTTATGTGCAACATTAGAAACATAATCAGAGTACAGTTTAACAGTCCACAGACTTTGAATTACACTAAGTTTAGTCCATAATACCCGGTTAGGGTTCAATGGATGCTTCAAAAGTGAGATGCATGCATGCACCTTCATTAAACTGTTTGCCAAGTCGCCAACTTCTCAAGTGGATTTGTGGCTTGAATTTTTGTTGAGAATTAAACTGCATACTATTTTTTTTTTTAGATATATATACACTTTTTTTTTTATATTTTGGAACCAAAAAAAGGCAAACACTTCTTACCTAGCGTTGCGTTTTGGGCTGAGTTTAATGTCAAGTGCAGGTGAGCCATTTAATACAAAGCTGCACGCAAACTCGTCTCCGAGGAGCGAGGTCATCTGCTGGCTATTTTTTAGTGGCTGCTGCTTGATGGCGTCGCTTCTGTACAGCACACATTCAGAGGACTATAACTCACAGACGACTGTTCAACCTCCTTTTCCGGCCAACGGACGTGTAGTAATATCGAAATAAATATATTTAAAATCACCCCCAAAGGCTTGTGTAATAAAGTAATTTCCCCAGGCAAAAATGAAGGAAATGTTACCCTACAATTATATTTAAAATTAGTTTTAAGTATGTAAAAAGAAGTTTCAGTTTGTTTTCGTTCTTTAAAAGCATATTTTTATTTTATTTCTTTAACGAAAATATTTTTTTCAATTTTAGTTTGAATTATTTCCTTAGTTTACGTGAACAAAATTAACCTCGCTGTGGAGTCGAAAACCGCATATTACGACTGTCTGACGTTTATGTATGTTGATATTTGGGCTATTTAATGTTTGCCGTCGTATTCGCTTACCAATAATGCTTCGTAACCACACGGGCCTCTTGTGGGCTGGAGTGTAGCAGCAGAGGAAGTAAACAGGTACGCCGGACAGTGCGATGCCGATGCCAATCAAGGAGTTGACTGTGTCACTGTACAGGGGCACCACGACCAGGAAGACGGTGAGGAGGCAGAAAAGGATGGGATAGACGAGGCTGAGCTGCAAGAGAAGGTGGCATTTAGGGCTGGGAGAGCTTTTAGGACAGCCTTTGAACTGTTTCTTACCTTCAGTGGCCTCTTTCTGTCTGGCTGCTTCCAGCGCAGGTACAGTTGCCCTAGAATAGAAAGGCCTACAAAGAACCAGTAGCTGAAGCTGTAGTAGTTGATGAGCCTGAAGACGTCCTCCACACACAAGTAGATGAGCGCCATGACGCCCTGCAGGCAGAAGAGGAGGAGCCAAAAAATGTTTGAATGCAGCTATGAAGGGCATGAAGGGTGTGGTGGAGATGACGAACATTGAAGAGTAGCGCCGGGATGGGAGTGTAGCGGTCCACATGGATCATACACAGGTAGTCGGGCAGGTGGCCCTCTCTGGAGCCCACGAAGAACAGCCTTCACACACACACAACAAAATGGAATATAGACCACGTGAATGGCTGGTGGGATGGTGAGCTGCATCTCCTCACTCACCTGGAAGACGCCAGGATGGAGGCGTTGAGTCCTCCGAAGCAGGACAGAGCCACCGCCAAGGGGATGGTCCAGTTCATCACGCCAAACACCTGGTCTGCAAATGTCTATCGGTGGACACAAGCTTGATGTTAATGACCAAGATTATTTGGGCAAAGACTGAGAATTTTCACTCACCACAGCGACGGCGTCGCTGTCCAAGATGGCGTTCATGGGCAGGATGGCGTAGTAGGCTACGTTAGTCAAAATGTAGATGACCGTCACGATGGGCATGGAAATTGCGATAGCCAGTGGCAGATTCCTGCAAGCCAGTGGCACGTATTCTTGGTCATTTAATGTGTGAATATATTGGGATAGGGCGGGGCATTTCATCACCATCTTCTTATGAACACAAACAGGTTGAGTACATTGCAAATCGTCTCTGGCGTTCCCCATGGTTCTTGTCTAGGGACCCCCAATTTCTGCAGCATTTTCACTCCAGTGGATGACACCCAAGTCTACTTTTCTACCAAAGTTAAATCTACTATATTGACCCCTCTGTAAACATCTCCAGAAACTCCTCCAGCGACCACGTTGATTTTAGTTTCAGCTTCATGCTGTTATTGCTCCTCTGCCTGTCTGTCTGTCTTTCGTAACCCAGTCTGACAAGACTTGCCTCCACAACATTGACATTTTTAAATCTCATCAAATCTTCATGTGTACCTTTCTGGGTTCTTGATCTCCTCAGTGACAAAATTTAGCGTGTCCCATCCAGAGTAGGAGAATAAAGCCGAGTAAAGAGCCAAAGCGATGTCTCCGGGATCCTGAGACGATCCATCAAAGAGCCCCTCGAAGTTTTGTGTGTGACCTACGGAAAGCACCAAAAAAGTCTTTATGGCCACCATGCTGATGATCAATAAGCACGACCGAGCAGCAGTCATCTATTAACTCATTTACTGCCATTGACGGCTAAAGACGTCTCAGATCCTTATTTTTTTTTTCCACTCAGCTGGTAGTGAATGAGTTAAGAACCTTGGATTATCCTAACCAGGCCCGTGATGATGACCGCAATGAGGGCGATGACTTTGGCGTAGGTGAAGAAATCCTGCACCCTGGTTCCCCATTTCACATAGGCACAGTTGACAAAGGTTAACAAACCTGCGGGGACACGAAATGCTTTTTCAACACATTATGACAACAGGCATGCACACCCTCAAATCCCTCTACAAGATCCATCCGTGCTGACGTTTGCTCTGCGCTTCCGTGTCGTAGGAAGCGGTGCTGCTGACCGGAGCGTACAGGAAACAGCTGAGTTGCAGCGCATGCATTCAACACTATGCTGTTCTCCCTTCTCCCTCCCTGTCCTCGGCCACCCTCCTGAGTCACCAGAACTCACTAGCGCCCCCTTTGCTCCCCACCAAAGTCCCATGCCAACACTATCATCTTCCAGCATATTGACAGCTCCCGGTATTTTGAACCGTTTTATTTGGAACTCGGCAGGAAGGAGGCTTAAAGACAACAAGAGCCACGCCGAGGTCGTCCGAGAGGAGCGACATAAGCCGAGGCGTGTTGCTAGAGAAAAGAAAGAAGGCGCTCAGATTGCATTTCAGAAGACGGGAGATGCAGCCTGGTCCCTCACATGCTGATGGGAAGCTGCTGTATTAGTTTTGCACTTTATTCCCAATTCGGGGACTCACAATCAGTCATGTTTCTTCTTGTGTCTCGTATTAAAACTCGGATAGCACTTGCACGCCAACATATTTGGACAGTAAGCCAGACGGGCGAAAGGAAATTTGTGTCAGAAGCATGTCAACATTTCCACCATCAAGCAAGGCATCATTTACTATGAATGCTTCAAATTTTTGGGTGGTGGATTAAAATGGCCACTGCAAATGGAAATGTCTTTTCGAGGCTTCCCCCCCCCCCCCCCCCGCCCATCCAGCCTGTGACTTTTGTGGGATTCAGTCTGGGAATGCTCTTCATTGATTTGGCCTAAAAATGACCAGGACAAAGTGTGCCGGAGATTTCCACTTTAGCACCGAAGCAATCATTTGATGGCATCTGTTTAACACTGCGACACAAATAGTTGCGTTCCAAATGAATATTTTAAAGTTAAAGATACTTGGAAGACAAGACTGTTTTCCTGACTGTTGTGTCGGGGTCAGAGTCTCAGCTCAGTAAGGACTTTAACTTGCACCTATCAGCTCTCCTTATCACCCCGTGCGCGTGTGTGTGTGAGTGAATGTGATAAAAACGCTTTAAGGATGTGCAAGTGCTGCTACTTACAAAGTAATGGCATATAAAGGCTTATCTGTAAGACTTCCGCAACAAGTTCTGGCTTTGCGTCTGGGCCTCCGGTTGCCCAAGCATCGGCGCATTTTTTTGCTTAGCGAGCATGTCACGTGTGTTTCTTAATACTTGGGTCAGTTTGTCAGAGTTGCTCTTTTGTGTCGGCTTGGAAAGGTCAGCTGTTTCTTCAAGGAAGTTTTCTGCCGTTTCCACGGCAAAAAAAAAAAAAAAAGTAAAGAGCGTGACTCGTACTGGGATTTTTAAACCCGCAGCAGCTTCCTTCTTCCAATGCGGTTTCACTTCTGTGTAACGGGTGACGGGCGTCTACTTACATATGCATGCGGCCGCCAGCAGCCGGTTGGCCACGTACGGCGCTATGCAGGTGGGGAAGATGGGCTGCACCATGTAGTTGGAGAAGGTGATGGCGATGACGGCTTGGCTGGTGGGCTCGATGATGAGCAGTGACGTCCACAGGCGGATGAAGGCCAGGAAGCCCCCGAAAGCCTCCAGGATGTATGCATAGGAGGCCCCCGATTTGGTGATGGTGGTCCCCAGCTCCGCGTAGCACAGCGCCCCAAAGACAGAGAAGATGCCGCCGACCGTCCATACCACCAGAGACAGCCCATAGGAGGCGCTATGGATGAGGACACCCTTGGGTGATACGAAGATGCCCGAGCCGATCATGTTGCCCACGATCAAGCAAACCCCGTTGAGAAGGGAGATCTCCTTTTTCAACTTCATGGATTCCTGGGATTTTTCGGCCTTGACAGATGGGGGGCGGCCATCGGAAGGCTCTTCTGTCGAAAGCGGACTAAAAGACATCCTGTCTCTGTTTTTCTCAGTCAATTTTCTATCCAGTTGTCTGGTTAGGATCCGAACCCGCTCAAGCCGAATGGCTCGCCGAAACGTCTGTGGCTATCTGAGATGTTCTCCTGCCATCTGTGGAGAAAAACCCAAGTTCACATGAGGGATGCCGTTAACCATGGGGGACGGCATACGAAGTTTCATCTGCCGACGGTGTTCTTTTCGAACCGTTAACACTTTCACAGTGTCAGCATGCTGGCTACTCACGTGTTTTCCAAAGTTCATTATCAACAGCCCCCCCCCCCCCCACCAGCAGCAGGAACTACAAATGGAGCTTGATGACGACTCACACTTTCTTCACCCTCTCAATCTAAAATATTGCTCTGCTTCTTAGTATTTCCAGTCCATGAATGGATGAAGATTGCGAAAGTAAAACACGCCTCTCAACAGTTGACTAAAGTGGTCTGTTTTTCTCCACAAGCATTCTTTCAACAATGTCAAATAATGAGCAGAAAAAAAGTCCTGGGAGAGGAGAAGGAAGGTGTCGTTATGATGCGTTGGTTGAGGAGAAGCTGTTACCTTTCAGGAGTAGAAGAGGCGCAAGCCCAGGACTTTGTCTTTGCTTCTGATACAAGTGGTGCCACAGCCTCTCCGCGTACGCATGGGAGTAAGGTTCAAAGAAGGCGCTGATAAGTCCGCCCACTCAAGGTTAGATTCTCCCTTGGCTCTTTATCAGAGAAACAAAGACTGATCAATCCCCGTCATTGATCGCTCTCGGGATTCACATGGTACTTATTTCTCATCTGAAAATAGATGTCACTTTCATTGCTGGGATTCAGAGAGAGGAAAAAGTGATCCATGATCAAATTATTCAGAAAACATTTGAAAGCTTACCTTGTCACGTGTCCTTGTAAAAAAAAAAAAAGTGCAGTGTTGTTGCTGTGTGCTGAGCTGCTGTGTCCTCTTCCTCTGCTGCTTCCTCTTCCTCGTGCACTTGAGCCTTTTTATACACTCATGCTGTCTGCTTAGGAAAGGCGTGTGGTGTGTGGGTGTTGGGGGTAGGGGGCGCGGTAGTCACAATTAACTGTCTTTGTGTCTCCTGAGTGACTTTAATGAGATTATAGCACACATCAAAACTGACAAAATAATGGGCCACCGGGGGTCCTTTCACACAATTATTACTGCCACTCAGTTCAATGGAATTGTGTTTATCATCATTTTTACAGAAAAAGAACATAAAAGTCACAGTTCGGCATCCCAAGCAAAATACGCTTACAAATAATTTTATTCTGTACGTGTTTGTGTACTGAATAATTTCTGCGTAATTCTGTATAAAGCTGGGATACAGAATGATGGCGCCCTCTTGTGGTCCATCAAAATTGACAGCGATAAAATTAAATCAGTGATTCCCAACCAGTTCACAAAGTCTCATGGCACATTACCAAACAAATATGTGAGGAAAAAGTGGATATGCATCAATTATATAATTTCTTCCATCGATCAGAAGATCATTTGTTTGTTCTGTCTTTCACTCAAAGTCGCTGGCAAAGATAGATGGACAGACCAATAAAGTAAAATTTGATCATTTCCCATGCGCATCACAGCTGTCAAGGATTGTTTTGGGGTTTTATTTCCAATTGTCTTGTTATTTTGCAAATTCCTTCACTCAACACGTCTGCTTTGGATGCAGGTTGAAGTTGCGTGTTTGTGTGTATTCATTGACGATGACCGATTGTGTTGCATTGATCAATTGTTTATTGAAGTGACCGATGAACGCGTGATTGCGAAACATTTGATGGCGATCTCAGCGCTTTTGTTCCACTCGCTGTCCTGGACGTTCTTTCCCTTGGCGACCGGTTGCCATGTAGGCTGAAAACGGTGAGGATGAAAGACTGCTTTTTGGGGACAGCTGGGCCAGGTCCGTCCCTGCCTCCCCCCCATCCTGCTCCCAGTCACTCTGGAGGGGTCTGGGGTGGCTTGAAGGGGAGGGGGGGTGGTATTGTGTGGGGATTAGAGCTTCCTGTGTGTCAGCTCATTACACGGGTGGGATGGAAGGGGGGTTAAGGAGTGAAATGAAAGCGAAAATGAAAGAGTGTGCATGAAAAAGTATGACACAGAGAGGGGGAGTTGCAGGGGGGGTTAGGTGATGGCCTCTCCAGCTGCACACACAATCACGCCCTCACAGGCTTTGATTATCCTTCTCACACGCACTCACACATACACACACAGGGGAACATATTAAAAAAGACTGTGGGCAAGAAAAAGCTGAATTAGGTGCAGACAAAGGAACGCCCCCCCCGCCTCCCTCCCTCACCGCCCCTTCCCAATCCATTCACATTGAGCTTGCTCAAAAAAACTAAAAAAAAAAAAAACCCAGAATAAGAGACTGCTTTTTAAATCACAGCATATCATAGCAGTCCACAAATTATGCATGATGATGCCCTCTGGTGGTTGTTAGAAGTACATCGGCAACAACAGACTAATCTGATTAACTTCTGAGTGAAATCTTTATGCTCAAAAATTGGTTGAATAACTAGCCACAGGGGCGAGGCTATTCTAGCTAACGCAGTGTTCAATGACGGAGAGGAAACACAGTGCATCCGCTTTTCACGTGGCCATTGTTTTATTACCTTGTAAGGTTGCAAAGTTTTCAATCATTTGGCTGGACTGTCAAAAAGGGGGCATGGTTTGAGGGAGTCGGCTTGGGAGTTACGCGGTCAACAATCATCACAAAGTAGCATTATCCATTCATAGTGACACATTCTCGACTGGAGATGCTGGAGCGGCACACGCGTTCAGTAGCAGCGTCACAAATACACAGTGAAAAGAACAAAGCAAAGAAGAATGTGAAAGTAAGGTGTAGAAGGTCGGTTGTAATTTCAAGCGTGACCGTACAAAGGTTATACGGCTGCTTATGGTGTGCACTCGAGTCAAATATGTTGCTCGTGCTGTCCACTTTGTCGACGATAAGGCCTCAATGTGCTCTTTGAAAAACAACAAAACCAGTCTAAAGCGAGTGACTATAACACAAACTACAACTATCACCTGTATGAGATGACGGGACTAGAAAAAAAAGACATTGGCCTGTCAATAATACGTACTAAAGTATCTTATCCATAAGTTCAGCAAGCAGCCTCATCACAATGAAGCTTCGCTTCTGGATCTGCATCACCTTCCTTTTCTTCCTTGGAGCTTGGATCCTCAGCGTCACTCTTGTTACTTTGACCCTTGGAGGAAGTGGCCAAAGCAACAGGGTGAGTTTTCATGTGACCCTGCGAATGAGAAGCAGTCCTGCATTAAACTGCAACGTGCTAATAAATTTCTCAATGAAAAAGTTGTACCTTTAGGCCACTGCGGCTGGCGTACAGTTTTCCGCACTGGGAACAGCTGTAGGGTTTGTCCGTGCGGGGATGTTGGGAGCGCGCGCCCGACGCAGTGACGGGTGGCTCCGGGCTGTCTGAAGTCTCTTTTTCCGGTTCCGCTAGAGTAGGAGGTGGTGGCACCGTGAATGTGGTGTTGTCTCTCTCGCTGTCGCTCTGGGACACTTCCGGCGGGACGCTAATATCGGCTGCCGAGTTGCAAGTCGCTGGGCTCGCTGGAGGGCTGTGCGCTATAATAGGATTTGCGGTAGTTGTGCATTTGTAGCTTTCATTGATGCCAATCTTGCTGGTCTCGTCGAGCTTTGACAAGCATAAAGAGACGGGGGCATCGCCGCCGTTCACTGCGGCAGAACCAGAGCTAATTGAGGGGGCTTTGCCAGGGCTTCCCACGTCAGGGTGCGGCTCCTCTTGGGGGATATTCAAGGGGCTACCGTCATCAAGGTTGTTGTCGCTCAGATCCAAAGGGTCCTCAGGTCCTGCCAAGTGGGGAATATGGGTCAGAGGTGGGCTAGCGCTGGGTGCGGAGCCTTCAGATTCCTCCAACTTGACATCACAAGCTGTGACTGTCTTCGCAGGGGCGTTTTTGGAGGTTGTAGTTGTAAGAGCCAGCGGAAGAAGCTGTTGAACTTGCGACGGTGAGCTATCCAAGTCGTTTTCCGCATCATCAACAAAGGCCGTGTTCTCCATTTCTGTGCCATCGTCTGCTTGCATTGGATCTTCATTGGGCGGTATCTGCCCTCCGAGGTGTAGGCGGATGTGATGCTGAAGAACTAAGGCATTGGTGAACTTCCGTGGGCACAGCGGGCAGGAGTTAAGCGCCCGGGAGTTGGCCGGTCTGGCTCGATGAGTGGCCAGGTGGGCCCGCAGGCTGCCCTTGGTGGAGAAGGAGCGACCGCAGAGCTTACAAGGGAAGGGGCGTTCTCCCAGGTGAGTGGCCTGGTGCAAGCGCAGGGCTCGAGCACAGCTGAGGACCCGAAGGCACACTCCACACTGATTGGCCACTTGGGCGGCCGGCAGAGGTGAAGTGGTGGAGACGGTGGCGGTCAAGTTGGCGCCTGTGACGCCCTGACTGGGATTGGGACTGATGCCGAGGGTGGATAACATTTCCCTGTGATAGACACTGGTGGCGGTAGTCAGGTCGTGACCGTTCGTGTTGGCCTCAGCCAGGGTGAGTGAGGTGGCGGAGGAAGACGAGGCTCCTTCTTGCGGCTGCTTCTCAAGCTTCTGTACCAGACGCTGCAGCTTGGAGGTGTCTGAGGTCTGAGCCAAAGTGGCGGGAGAGGAGGTGGGAGAAGAGGTGGATCCTTTTGGGAATGGCGGGAAAGGGAAGGGGAGCTGATGTGCTGAAGTGAGGTGGGAGGCGGACGGGTGGCCCGTGGGCCGCAGGAGGGCCATGTGGTGTGGGGAGGCACCACCTGGGAAGAGAATCTTGGGGAGGTGAGCCACTTGGGAGTAGGATACAGATGTGTGGAGGGCTGAATGAGGAGGAGTGTTTTCATCAAAGCGCTGCTGCTTCACTCCTTTAAACTGACTCGCCAGTGAGGAAGAGGACAAGGATGATGTGGAAGCAGGCGGCACAGAGCCCGGTGCGCCAGCAACTGCTGAGGCCCGGTTCAGCTGTAGCAGGGAATGCGCTGTTGACAGTAGCGCCATGTCGACGGAGGGAGGTAGAGGTAGAGAGGAAGGAGAAGGTCGTGGGGATGTGCTGGACAGGAATCCCAAAGTCATGTTCTCCGTCAAGCTGGAGGGAACGCTTCCTTTCACTCCGTGAAATGACTCATCGTCGTCGGCTCGGCGCTTCCTCCGTCTCTGGACAACGCTGGAGACTGACGCGCTTGGCGTTTGATCCGAGAGAGCAGGGGGCAGCAGCGAAAGGGAAAGCTCCGGGTTCTGCTCTCGGTGGCGCAGAAAATGAGCTTTGAGGTTGCCTCTTGTGGTGAATCGGCTCAGGCACACAGGACACTGGTACGGTCTCTCGCCCGTGTGCGATCTCAGATGAATCTGCAGGGAGGAGTCACTGCTCAAGACCTTGCCGCAAAAACGGCACATGTGCTGTGGTCGTCCCGACGTTGAGGTGGAGCCCAGAGAGGACGCATACGGGAGCTCTTGGGAATGGCTGCCGGCGGGGAAGCTCACACCATTGCCATGAGCGAATAAAGCGGTACTGGACGAGGAGCGTGGCGGCAGCCCCAAAGACAAGGAGAGTGGATGAAGGGAGGCCATGGATGAGCTGGACACGGCAGACGATATGGAAGACGATGTTCTGCTGCCATTGATCTGCGGAGTGCCTTGCTTGGAGTGAGGTGGCTGGGAAAAGAGGGATGACGGAAGGCCAGAAAACAGCGACGCCGCAGTTGTGGTGACCGGCGTGGCAGTTGAGGGGTGCGCTGGCGATGACGTCGTGGCTTTCTGGTGGCTCTCTGCCCCGCTGACTCGCGGGTTTGCATCCTGCCCCAGGACGACGCCTCCTAGCTTCAAAACGTGCCTGCAAATTTCCTCGGTGATCTGCATCTGGTGTATTTGCCTCTGTTGTAAAACTCGAAGCTCCTCTAGCAGTACCGCCAGGGTGGGCGGCACCTGAAGAACTTGCGGGCCGGGCAAGTTGGAAGCCTGGTGCTGAGGTGGGCTGTCGCCGCCGCATTGGGTGGGAAGGCACTGGGAGGACGAGGAGGAGGTAGTGGTTGTGGCATAAACGCCCATCGTCGGGGAGGCCATGGTGGAATGTGACATGGCTTGGCTGCTTGAGGTCTGACCCAAAGGCGGAGGCGAGTGCCTCTGTGAAGACAACGATGGGTGAGGAAAGTCCGGAGAGAGGGAAGAGTGAGTATTCGGCAGGGAGGTAGCGAAGGTCGCGATGTGGTTGGGCCAGTGGGGAGGGGGCGAGCTCTCGTTGGGCAAGGAGGGTGCGTGGAGCCCGCCGGGGGACGGGCGAGGGGCCAAAGGGGGCTGGCAGTCTTGGAGTGAGCTTGGGGAGGAGGAGGAAGAGGACCCCGATGAGGTGACTTCGGACCCGAGAGAGGTGGATGGTGACTTTATGCACAGGAGATCATCTGAAAAGGAAAAAAAAATGAAAGCCCAGAAAAGCAAAATTTTCTTGGGCGCTTTTGTCTTTTGGTCAAAATCAGTGCCATCGCATTTTGCTTTTTACCCATCGTGCTTTTTCGTTTGCACTTTTATTATTTTTAGTTTGAACGTGTCTTTTTGTCTTCAGGTTTTAAGTCACCTAAAGGGTTAGTAATCAACATCATCTTCTGAAGAAACACTGCTGAACAATCAAGTAGAAGTAAGTAGTAGTAGTCGTGTGTTTGTACGCACGTGCGTGTGTGTGCGCGCGTGTGCGTTGTCTCAAAGTCCTCAAACACACAAAAAAAAGCTCCCAGTGCACCTTGTTGTCAAGGCAACATATTTCCCAGGACAATGGGCATCACCAAGACAACCCCTAACCCCTCTTAAACGCCCCTACGCCCCCACCCCCGCTCTGTCGCTGTCTTTCATCTCCCCATTCACCCTTCCCCCCTTACGTCACAGAAGAGGTCAAGGGTCAGGCCAAGCTGAGGGTCCTGGCACTGTCCGCACATTCTGATTGGTCAACTCATCTAACCTCTGCCGCTCAGGGGTCAAATTCTTTCAGAATCTTGAGCGCAGAGTGAGAAAAAAGCAAAGTGCGTGTATGCGTGTGGGTGTGTGTGTGTGGAAGGGGGTGTTGGGCGAGGGGGGGGGGGGGCGGAACAATGGCGAGAGTAACTTAACTATTCCCTCCTGTGGAGGTGAAGTCATTTATAAATTAAAAAAAAAAAATCTGTCTTTTAAATTCAAAAGTCCAATGTAGGTGCGTAAACTTTTGAGTTAGTGCTCACTAGAGCGATGCTTCTCGGAGTCGAGGACTTGGACTGCGCTGTAGCTTGGGAGTCCGCAAATTATTTTGCAATGAATTGAATGAATCATGTCTCGTTTGAAAAAGAAATTAAGCAGCCAATCAACGCTAGCGTAGCTACGAAGAGCTCTTATATGATTGTGATGTATCATTACATGCTGTTAATCTCACATCCCCAAACTAACAAACCTTTTTTTTTTAGTTTTTATAAGAACAAAAGGTACATTACAGGAATAAAGTCACTTTTATAACGAAGGTGCGCGTACCGAAGGCGTAATTTACGAGATTAAATTTGTATTTTTTAAATTCATTTATTAAAATATGACTGTGTTCTTTCACTAAACTTTATCTTTAATATAATATGAAGTTTATCTTGGGGGAAAGACTTTATTCTTCAGGAGTACGAATTTATTTCTCGACAAAATAGGTCTTTGTTCTTGTCAGGATTATGACTTGTTTCTCAAGGGGGAGGCCAAACAACTTTATTTTCATAACTTTGCTACTTTGTACTCTAAAGTATATACATTTTTTGTTGTAACATTTTTACTTCCCTTTTTCCCAGTATACTTTGTAGTTTTGAAAGCTTATGAGGACTACTTTTAAAAATGTGTCCCTGGAATCTGGACATAGAAAGTTCGAACTCCCCTGAAGTAGAGAAGCAGGAGAAAGGGAGCAAAGGGGGTGCTATTGAAAGATCAGCACAATAGAAAGAAGGGTGCAAAGACACCCCCCCCCCCAAAAAAAAAAATACACCGTCAAAAAGCTCCAGCTGCCTGTTGCTTTGGGGCCTCCAATAACCAGGACCCCAAATCCGCAAACGTCGCCTATCAAGGAACACATTTCGAGAGACGCACGGATGATCCCACGTTTGATTCCTTACCGTGAGCGACGACCCTCGGGCCCCCCGGATCGGCGTTGACGAGATGTTGGGGTCTCTTCTGTTTCCGGCGTGACATGATTCACGATGAGCCAGGAGGAGGTGCAGGAGGAGGAGGGTGGTCGCTGTTGCCAATGGCTTGGCGACACTCCTCAAATGCATCCACGACAAGAGATTCCTAAAGTTCCCGCAAGTTTCCCTTGAAAGAATCCGCTGGAAAGAAAAGGAGAGGAGAGAAGCTCTTGCAGGTCGTCATAAGAGGCTGCAGTGTATGTATGGCTTATCCAAAGTCTCCTCTCCCCCCCTGACAAAAAAAAAAAAAAACTTGTCCAATTTGCGCCCCTCCTCTCCCACGACTTGCCCGGCTGCATGCACATGTAGCGAACACGCACACGCACACACGAACACACGCGCGTACGCACACACAACCACTCCTTGTTCTGCCGTATTTGCATTTCAATGGCGTGGAACTCGCATCCTCCCCTTTTCTCTCCTCTCCGTTCCTTCTCTTGTCCCTCGACTTACGTTCACCAAACGTCGCAAATGTGCGGACAGAGAATTAAGTAGGCGCAGAAATGCAGGCAACGACAATACAACAGGTGCTCCACATAATGCGCAGACCCCCCCCCCACTCCGCGAGTCAAAATGCCAAAAGTGAAATAAAGACTTCCAAATGCACAATGGAGCCAATTTGTGAAGCGGGCACGAGCCCGCCAGCAGTAACATGCGCGCGCGCTCACGCAGTCACGCATTTGCGCTCTATTTAAATAGCAAGGAGCGATTAGAAAGATGTATGACAATGACGTGCAGGACACAGTTGAGTGAGGAACTCCCCCCCCCACCCTACCCCCTCTCACTATGAAGCTCAGGCCGGATCCCGTGGCGCACTGCACAATGCCCCCCTTTCACCTCCTGTTACCTCCCGTTCCGTGCGGAGTTTTGGATAAAATGAGGAGTAGGGGACTGTGCTGAACCTGTGTGAGGGAATTCACTAACCTGAGCTGCCAATTCTTCATATTGAAAGGGGGGCGGGGCACCAAAAGCGAGAGTGACTGATGTTGGTTGTGGATGCCTACTGGAAAACATTTGATGTTAAACAGAGCTCAGCTCCACAAAAATTGAAGTTAATGTATATGAATTTACATTCGACGATCTGACCATGAATTCTGTTTTCTTGGCACTTGCAATTGAGAGCTAGGTCATTTAAGTTGTTAATGATTAGGATTTTTGTGAGGTGTATCTGTCATAGTGTATTGCACAGCAAAGATAAGAGTGAAAGTGGACTCCAGGAAGAATAGCGGTGGTGTCTGCCCAAGCTATTGGAGAGCCTGAAAAATGAAATCGTGTTCAAAGTGCTTTTAATAGTTTGAACGAAGGTGAGGTCAGCATGGGTATCCTCTTATCCAATCAGGTGTCAGGATTCAATTACGTCACTTTCTGTCACTGGCAATGTTGCGATTAAAAAAAAAATAATAATAATTGTCAGCTTACTATTGACAACTTTTTAACTGACTAGACAGTTTGCTTTTAATTGAATTTTAAACACGTGTTTCTTTCTGTGGGTATTGGAATTTAATAGTAAATTATACAACAGGTCAAATATGACAACGCCATCTTGGTTTGACAACGATGTGATTTGTTTCGAGGCAGACAATAAAGAGCTGAATGGAAAAAAATAAAGTTGGCTGCATGTTTGCGTAGAGTTTTGGGGGTGCCCGGGTTATCACCTCTACTGCTCGGGCTGCCCTCTGCCCTAGGATTGGGAGCGTTCCCTCAGATTGGGGGAGACTGGCCTGCTGGGTGGCTCTGGGGGTTGCTCTGTGTCTTGACAATTGTTTGGTTGCAACTATGAGCGGGTGGGCCGTGCTGGGGGGCTGCCCATGGATTGGTTGTGGCTGGCCTGGATAAACGGGCACTGTGGTGGGTGTCTGGTGGTCCTGTCTCCATGTCCCAGCTACTGGAGCCCCGAGCCAGATCCCCTCTGGGTGGTGACCTGAGGGGTGTGGCATTGGAGCTGCAAGCCGGTCGGCTCCTGAGTATTTGCCGCTCGTTGACAATACCTGGTTTGACGGGGCCGTTTTCCGTGCCCTGGCAGTTTCTTGCCGTCTCAGGAGCCCCTTGACTTCGGCAGCTCTGCATTGTGTCGCTTAAATGCTTGTTTGCAGTTTTGTCTTGAATTTAGACTTGCATTTAAGTCAGCCAATTTAAGATTGCATTTCAGAAAAAAACGTCAACCAACTGTTAAGACCGAGCATGAATTAAATCCAAATAATCCTCCAAAAACTTCAACCAATTCTAGCAGCATGGTACATTTTATTTTACAACCAGTCCATTTCTTGACAAGATACACTCAAATAAATACAAAGAATAAGTAGCGTGACAACCAGGAATTATTTACAAAAGATGCATATGAAACGGGTCCTGTACGTTCGGTCCTCATTCACTCTGAGGCTTGTAGCTGACGGAGGTGACGATGAGACTCTGGGCATTTTGTGTCTTGCCGTTGACCATTAGGAATAAAGGAGAGTCCACACGGATGCTCTTGAAGTCAAACGACTGGGGAGGGGGGGGGGGGAGAGAGACATCAGCTACTTGGGACTGCGCCGCTACAAAGCCATTTGACCAACACTCACCGTGTCCTTGTGCGTAATGCTGTGTCGTTTGACCCGAGGCTCGGGAACCACCACCGTGTCGCCAATGAGGACCCCCCAGCTGTCAGCCGTGTTGTACACCATCACCACCACGCACGTCTCCTCGCTGTCCACCATGCCGAACGTACTGCAGAGCAAAGACAAGACGTTGCTTCCAGGATGACGACAAGAAGGAGCGCTGCGAAGCCGCTACTTACAAGGCCATGCGAGCCCGGGACGCCAAACTGAACACCACCTTCCCCAAGGCGGCCACGCCGCCGTTGAGGCCGTGCACCAGCGAGGATGACGGCCGCGGCTCCAGGCTGCCAATGCGGCCTGTCCACGAGCGGAACTCGGGTGAGGAACACGGGCCCAGAGACGACGTGCTGAGGTTGGACAGCATCCTCCGTAAACGGCTCGCCTTCACCTTCCCCTGCGAACATCGTCCGACATACTCCCTTCAAACGGTGATTGTCAAAACTTTTGCACCGTTTCCCTTCCGCTAACATACGGCTTGAGGTCTGCCAAATCGGTTTCAGTAAATTCATTTGAAAAACTGCAAACCTACACATGGGGAACAGACCAATTCCCCCCTTTTCTGGCTAAATAAAAGCTCTGATATGATAGTTAGCGTTGATCACATAAAACCGTATCTTTTATGTAGTCCTTTGTTTGACAGAACCATGTAATATTACAAGAATAAAGTTGTATGTTAGAAATGAAATCAAGATCTAAAAAGAGCATGCCCACTTTTTGCAGGCAGAGTTCTGTGACATTGTTGAGGTACTCCATCAGCTGCTTTTCCTTCTCCGCAGGTTCTGGCCAACCGGGGTCCAAGGCGACGGCACGGCTGTAGCCCCCCAGCGCCGATCCAAACATTTCCTCGTACTGGAACAGGGTGGCTCGGTTATAGTGCAGCTCTGGGTAACATGCGGCGGCTCGGTCCACTCCTTCCTAGCAAGGCAGGAAGGATACTTAAGCAATGATGGATTTATTTGTTGATTAATTTGTATGTGTGTGTGTGTGTGTGTGTGTACTAACAGCCTGCGCATAGGCACTTAGAGCCTGTGTGGACAACTGCGGCCTTTGTCCACAAGAGAAGAACAGGGATACGTAGGCGTTGCCTAAAATATCTGCAAAGACGCGTACGGAGCAGTCAGAGAGTGAGAGATCGGATATGAAACCGTCTCAACCATTAGACGCTCGGCACACTCACACCAGGATGTCCCATCGGCGACGTCCAGTTGGACAGCTTGCCGGGCCATGTCCACGCTCTCAAGAACCTGCTTGCCGTGTGTGTCACTGTCTGCCGCCGGGAGCTGCCTCAAAACCATGGACATGTTGCGTAGAGACACTTTGTTTTTGCTCTAAAGGGAGGAGCATACAGATGAGGCAAGATGCGACTTCCCCTCCCACCTCGTCGTCCTCTACCTGCTGTAAGGCTCCCGTAAAACAGTTCTTGGCAGCCATCAGGTCGCCCTTTTTCCAGTACTGCTCTCCCAGAGTGTTCCAGCCCTCCACCAGTCCGGGCTCTAGCTTGACAGCGCGGGAAAGGCAATCCTCTGCAGTGGTGCTGAAATCTGGAGCTACGTTGAGGCACCTGCCCTTCTGCAGCAGGAACTCTGCTTTGTGCTTGTAGCATTCTGGGGGAGACGTTGGGCATGCAAAAGGTATTGTGCAACATGGAAAAAAAAAATGTCGGCCACATAAAAAACAGCACACTCGCTACTATACCTTACCTTCTTTCTCCTGCAGCTTTTTCAACACCTTTTCCAACTCGAGTGTGACGTCTTGTTGTTTCCGGGCTGCCTCCTCCACACTGTGAGTTTCAAAGTAACAATCCCTGTAGTTGTACAATTCATCAACCAACTCCTGAAAAAGCAAAAGTAGGAAAGACATTTTTTTTATTTAAAATGCGTATTTAAACAAACAATTACGAGCGTCAAAGTACGTTTTTTTTAAGTCAACCAGTTAAGGAAAAGCAGAATCAAGGTATTTTATCATGGGCCCTTTTCATGCACTCATCACAAAGCGTGAGTTGTTCACATACACACACGTTGTTTTGATATCGTCCAGGACGAAAATTTGACTGCCGGAATGGTGGCCATGAAAAGCAACGCCAAGGCGTGCTTTATCCCCAATCGAAACACGGATAAATAAAACAATTGCCTTTAGATTTTGGAGTTCACTGCTTTCGTGTTCCTCCGCCATCTTCTTCCTCGGGCTGCTACAAACGAGTTAATCTTGTCAAAAATTGTCACGATTTCAACATTAAAAGCAACACCCTGCACTTCGAATGAAGATGGAAACGACTCATTTCCTCGTGACGATAAAACAAAAGAAAAAGATTCGTGCAAATGTTGTCTCAGCGTTCAAAACAAGGATTTAGATTTCGGCTGTAGCGGAAGTGAGGGGTGTCCGTATACCAAATTCTTCCGACAAGGAACATTGTTAAGATTAATCTTCAAGTTATTAATGTCTGCACCTATGAGATGGAATTCTAAATGTTCGAATATAGGATTCTATAGAATTATAGTTGGGATAGATGTAGATATTTTTGGATCGACAATTGGGTAGTTAGCGAAAACTACGGCTTGTGATGCTACTCGGACAGCATTCAGTTGTGCACCGCGCGCCGCGGCTATCCGCGGGTTGCACATCGGAGGCATTATTTGTGTGGCTTTTTAGCCAACTTCACGCCTGCTACTACATTATTGACTTGGGTAGCCATGTCGGACACATGGAGCAACATCCAGGCGCATAAGAAGCAGTTGGATTCCCTGCGGGAAAGGCTCCAACGGCGGCGGAAAGAGCCGACATCACACGCGACTCAACTGGCCGTTGGTAAGATGCCACCTGCGTTGTTGCATCTCACTTTGTCATCTTTAGACTTTTACAGTTTATATCAACCTGAGCCTTCAATATCATAATTAATTATGATCGTCATGTTTTGTCGACTTTCGATTTAGAAAAAAAAAAGCAGGTGGGCTCTTAATGTGTGAACCGGGTCCATTGTCACATATCTACTGGATGGGATCCCTTGTGCTCATAAAGCCAAGTCAGATATGGAAGGAAAATGAGAAGCAGCTGCTCACTGGCCAAGTGGGTCAACCCGACACAGCGGCAGACTCAAATCCACTTTTTCCACTCTGTCATAATTGTGTACAGTGTTTCATGAAAGCTATTGATAGGACAAAAGGTCAACTTCATGGAATAGTCTGTTTTTAACCAAGAAGCAACTGTGGCGAAAATTTTACTTTAGAATCAACAGTTTTTTCCTCAAAACGATTGAAGACTATTTTATATAAAAGAAATGCACCATAACATTTGATTTTGGCTGAGATTGTTTGTAAACTACTTGTTTAGTCAATGCATAATGTTGATTAATGTATCTGCTTTCACATGTGTTGTGTGTCAGAGGTGGGGGGAAGCACAGACGTGCCCACGTCCAGGAGTGACAGCCCGGGTCCGTCAGCCACGTCGGCTCCGTGCAGCACGCGAAAGGGAAAGGACACCGCGAAACCTCCTGACCCTGAGTTGGAGAAGAGGATGCTGGCCTATTTGTCGGATCTGAGTCTCTCTCTGCCCAAGGACTCCCTCGCTATCTGCAAAGAAGTGAATGGCGTGAGTTGAACACAACGTCCCAAACGCGGTATGTGGATGTTGCCTTTATTTCTCTTTTCTCATTCACAGTCTGAGACAGCCGTCGCTCACGAATGTATCCAGAGTCTTTTACTGAAGTTCTCCGCTCAGGAGCTCATCGAAGTCCGGCAGCCGGCTTTGTCCTCGTCTTGTGCGACGGTGGTCGTAGCGGTGGACCATACAAAACTATGGGCTATGATCGGTTCGGGCGCCGGCGCCCCTCGGACAGGAGTCAAGAGAAAAGCAGAGGAGCAGTCCCAGCACACGAGAAGTCCGGGTTTCCTGCCCTCGCTGCAGGGCTCTGCTTCTCCTCCGCGCCCCGCAGCTGCCACCACCGCCGCTGTTTTGCCGGCGGCGTCTTGGCAGACGGCAAGCCAGCACGGTGCATCGGGGAGCGGCGCAGAAAAAAAAGCCAGGAGCAGTAAAAGCCAGTCGTCTCACTTGGACATGGAAATTGAAAGCCTTCTTAACCAGCAGTCAACAAAAGAGCAACAGAGCAAGAAGGTTAGACGAGGCGGCCAGCCGGCGGGATAGTTGCGCATAATCCACTTTGCCTTGTCATGTGTCTCCCGCAGGGGTATAATTTATCACACTTGTACTTAAGAAAAAAGTTTAAAAAAAAAAATAAATAAAATAACCCCCCCCCCAAAAAGACCATATTCTTAAATGTATTTAAGTACAAAAGGAAAAATTATTATTTCTGTCCATTTATCCAATACCCTTTTTGGTAACCTGGTACTTGGAGAAAAAAACCTGCTCAGAACACAGAATAGTTTTCCCTTTTTTAAAAACTTATAATAACTTACATCATGGTCTTGCGGAGAAGCAAAAAAAAAATCATGTTACATGTAACATATGGGCTCGCTAGTGTTGTCAAAATGTGTTCCATAACTCCAAATCTTCAAGTAAATATAGATACAATCCAGCAACAAAGAATTTGTACTTGGTTACTCGCCAGTTCTGGTGATTCTTGACGTGTCATTTTTATTTATTTATTTGTTTTCCTTCTTGCAGGTGAGCCGAGAAATCCTGGAACTGCTTAATGCCAGCACAGCCAAGGAACAATCCATAGTGGAAAAGTTTCGTTCTCGCGGCCGCGCTCAAGTGCAGGAGTTTTGCGACCACGGCACCAAGGAGGAGTGCGTCCGCTCGGTGGACACGCCTCAACCGTGCACCAAGCTCCACTTCCGGTCCGTCTGTACGTCCGTCGCCCAGGTGGGCACGCCGCTGACTCTAAATTGACTCATCTCCGTTCGTCCCCAGCCGCATCATCAACAATCACACGGATGAGAACCTGGGCGACTGTTCCTTCCTCAACACGTGTTTCCACATGGACACCTGCAAGTACGTCCACTACGAGATCGACAGCCCCCCCGAAGCTGAGGGGAGCCCGGCGGGGGCCCAGCCGGGGGCCACCGAACTGGGCCTTCACGGCGATGACGCCGACAGCAATGTGGGCAAACTCTTTCCCTCACAGGTGAGGAAGCACGTGGCGTCAACAGGTGCGCATTGCCAGCAGGCGTGCGCCATCAAGCTGACTTTGCGCTTTGGCCTGACAGTGGATCTGCTGCGATATCCGCTATTTGGACGTGTCCATCCTGGGCAAGTTTGCTGTGGTGATGGCCGACCCGCCCTGGGACATCCACATGGAGCTGCCCTACGGCACGCTGACGGACGACGAGATGAGGAAACTCAACATTCCCGTGCTGCAGGACGACGGCTTCCTCTTCCTTTGGGTCACCGGCAGGTAACCGTAGCAAACGCAGCTTTTTCAGGAAGAATTTATACTCATTTTATTTATTGAGGCATTAAAAAAATTAATCTTATTGAGACAAATAATGATCAAAGGTAGTGATCTGCCGCATGGTTCAAAATCTACGAAAAAAGTAGCGGCTTATAGTCCAGAAAATGCGGTAGTTAATGTCCTCATTACAAGTTCACTTTACCAGCTACTGTATGGAACAACATTTTGCGTTTTTATTAAAGTATTATTAAAAAAAAAAACCCTATTAAAAAAAAGTAACTTATGCTCGAGTAACTCATTACACTACGAAGACAGTAATATTGTAAAGAACAATATTATATTTACATAAAACTGTCGTACAAAGTACAAAATGCTAATAGTAAGAATATCGACTGGGCTTTATAACTAACGGTGGCAATGTCCAAATTTTGCATGCAGGAAAAAAAAGAGTTGCTTTTTTCTCTTTCAAAATGTAATTACAATATTTGAAGTTTTTTTTTCTTCAAATTTCTTCCAGAGCGATGGAGTTGGGGAGAGAATGTCTAAGTCTGTGGGGGTAAGTTGTGCCGCCACCGTCACGCGACAACTTGGCTGGCTTAGCAAAGTACATGACCAAACTGCACGTTTGCCAGCTATGAGCGTATTGATGAAATCATCTGGGTGAAGACCAACCAGCTTCAGAGAATCATCCGCACAGGAAGAACAGGACATTGGCTGAATCACGGGAAGGAGCACTGCCTGGTGCGTTGCCGTCTGCCGCGAGGCTCGGCCACCGCGTCCGTGTTTCAAACGTGTTTGTGTCTAGGTGGGCGTGAAAGGCAACCCTCAGGGATTTAACAGAGGTTTGGACTGTGATGTCATCGTTGCCGAGGTAAAGCGGTGACACTCCCGACCCGCTTGAGAATGCCACGTAGTCACCGTCTTCCCTCCCGCTCAGGTCCGTTCCACCAGTCACAAACCGGATGAGATCTACGGAATGATCGAGAGACTCTCGCCGGGTACCAGGAAGATCGAGCTGTTCGGTCGGCCGCACAACGTCCAGCCGAACTGGTACGTGGCCCTTTTCCAAAGCGACCCCTGCTTCGTGTGCGCCCGCCGTGCTTGGCTTATTTTTGCTCTTTCCTAGGGTGACGCTTGGGAACCAGCTGGATGGGATTCACCTCTTGGATCCAGAGGTGGTGGCCCGCTTCAAGGAACGCTACCCGGACGGCGTCATCTCCAAACCCAAGAACATGCAAACGCCACATAATTGATGCGGGGTGGGGTCAACCTGCGCCCATCACGTCTTCCATCCACTGTTTTTTAATGCTCTACAATCCACCAATTGCTATTTTAACCAAATGTAAGTCTTCTTTCTGATGAAATTAATGTAGTTATGTGATGAATGAATTAAATAGATTTGTGCAGCTTTGAGTGCTAATTCCTCACATGTATACATAGTGCTAATTTAAGTATAACCAAAGTCTCTGTGTGTCTCCTTTAACAGAAGATTGTCAGGCTCCGTTGTTCGGTGAACACAAAAAGACAGCAAGCACAATCGTCGCCGTCTTTTTATAAAAGCAGGATGAGGGCTACCAATACAAGCGCTGTAGCAAGTATTGGAATTGCCTAAAGGCGTTGTACGTACGTACTGTATTGCTTTATGTGTTGCCATGTTATGCTCAGCTATTTGTACTTTATTATCTTGGAATCAACAAGCATGAGAAGTATCTGCCTTGTTGCCATTCACGTCACACCAACTACAGTGAGCTGAGCTCAGCATTATTTCGGTTGATAAAGGCGCCTCGCAATATGAGTGACCTCATGTATGTTTTCAAGATGTGTGCTATCAATTGGACAATTTTATTTGGTTTGACTCCCGAGCATGAACTTGAGATATGAGCGCTGCTGGTGGCAGGTGACTCAATTCACTTCACAAGTTCCAGTTTGGCAGAAGGAACTCTTCCAAAAAGACGCTTGAAGCTGAATCTTACATGAATGCGGATGGCGCGAGAGCAAGCAAGTGCATGAGCAGGCACAACACAGACGGGCAAACTTTTCAGGTCAAGACGCAGTGGCCTACCTGCACCTCCAAGATGAGAAGCATTCTTTGGAGGACAATATGGACCTATATTCCTGACAGAAGACAGGAAAGACGAGGTGGGGCTCACAATGTGATTTAGTTTGTGTTCCAATTTCCTGCTAATTTATATTACAGCATATAGAAAGCGCTTTGTTACAGCTTCAGCTCTTGTGAAATGCGCGATATAAATAAAGCTTTCTTGTATTGGAATAATATTTGGCGCCAACAAGGTATTGAGATACCTCTCCTACCTTTTTCCAGCACAATGGATTTTTAATGGTGGAACTACTTGTTGACGAGCAGAGGCACCAATTGATGAAGCCTTCTTGGACAAGAGGCTAAATGTCATCCAAGTCCACCACAACAGTGCAGTTGTGATCGAAATGATGAAATAACCAGATTGAATGACAATATTCACAAGCACCCTTTAAGCAATTAATATATAATCACAAATGGTGCAGCAACACGCAACCTTGTAATGTTGCATTGTATAATTTTGTGGCCATTTGCTGTAAATTACATTAAAAATAAAATTTATTGGCATTGGATAGACCATGTAACAATACTCACAAGTGTATATTCTTCATTCTCCGTGAAGATAAAGCCAAACTGCTTTGTCGAGTTAGACCGCCCTCCTGTACAGCATATTCTCCGTCTTTCTGTCCTGTACTGCCCCCACGTGGCCAGAACAGGCAGGACAATGTACGTTTAAAAAGAAAAAATGTGATTAGAAACCTTTTTGTTTAAGTCTGCGTAATGATGACATTGTGTTTTAAAACTCGTTTTTTTTTGTGGAGGCTGGAAAAAGTTGTCAATTATTTTCATTTGCGTGATGAGCGTGGCCCAGGAACGAATTAAACTCGTATCTCGAGTATATGTAGTAACCTTTACTTGGTGTGGCGCTCTGAGATTTTTTTAGGAGTCACAAACGCCTCTCTGGTTTCCCACCAGCCCGCTGCATGACAAATGAGCTCATTGTGCCGATTCACGCCAGCTCGTTCAGTTTAGCGGAATTGGACAGAAAGGTCAGGACGGGGTCATTCCTTCCTATTCCGGCCAGGTGACTCAGGTGCACTCGTTTCCTTGAGCACACGTGTGACTTTTCTCCCCTCTTGTGTTGGCAGGTGAGTCTCTTTTTCTTGTTCACCATTTGCGAGGAATTGCCCGTGTAATGCGACACTTGGTGAGCTAACCGACCAGTTTGTCGACTCTCTCGCGTGTTCCGTGCGTGTGGAGCGGAAGCGTTTCGGCGCTATCCGGCTTCGTCTCGCTTCGCCTCCCGTTTGCTGAACACGGCGGAAGGTAAGCACAGCTTATCTTTCTCTTTGGTTTATCTTTTACTTGAGTTTCGATTCGCTTTCATTTATTGGGCTTTGGCGAGTCTCCCTCGCGAGTCTGACGATTTAAAAACACGCACGCACACGCACGCACACACGCGCGCACTCGTCCAAAGCCGAGCGCAGCAAACTTCTCTCGCAAAAGATTAATGGAGACGTTATTTTCTATTCGTCAAGCTAAATACCGATTTAACTTAACAATAGTGTATCGTGTAGTGTTCTTATAAACGTGCTCAACAAGACTTAAAATCTGACATTGTTTGAAAACAAGGTCAAGGTTTCAGTGACATTTCTGCCTTTATGTTTTAGGAGCCGGTCACTGACTGAATGAGGCCTGAACTCTAAATCTGGGCAGAAGTAACTAAGTGAAACTTTGTGTGCTTTTTGAATCTCATGTTCAGTACTGAGAGACTTCTTTTTTCAACAACTGGTCCTGGGAATAAAAGGCTCAAAATGAAACCTTGTGTGTTTTCATTGAATCTCATGTTGAGCACTTTTACAAGAATGAGAAGTCAATCTCGTTTGAACCTTTGAAATGCCAACAGGGGTGCCGAAAAGGGAGGAATAAGGCGAAGGGGAGCCAAAATGGGGGGCCCTTGATTGATTGGGGGCCCCCTAATATAATTAGAATCCTTATCAAATAATATGACCCTCAGTATATTTCAATTACAATGCATTGGTGGCAACAGTGATTGTATTTGTTTCGGACACTATCTCAACGCCTCCCCCTCTTGATGATTTTATGTTAAATTATTTTAGATACTTTAAAGAGATGGTTTGGGCATATAGGGTCTCAAGTCTTGCAGCAAATAATTGAATCAACATCATTATATTTTCTGTGCTTACGCTACCAAGTATCTGTCATGATGTTTTCACAAATATGGGACTGGTCAAAAATATCAATAAAAACATAGTTTTTGTTTTTTTTTGTAAAACTGTATCGCAATTTTCCCTCGGTCGGCTGTCGGGGGGCCCGGGAAGATTTCTTTTCATGGCGCCCCTGAATGCCATATACGGTGAACATTTACTTTCAGCATGAACATCTTTCGGAAAGACAAGGGCTTAGCAGCGGCCACAACACCGACGCTCCCGCCGAGGCACGGCAAACAGGCGGGGACGGACGAGAGTGGCTTGGGGAATGTCCCAGAGGAGCAGGCTGAGCCAGTGGAACGCAGCCTTGATGCGCAGGATGCAGGTGGCACTCAGCAGGTAAGTGTGGACATAAAAACACTGACATGTTGACAAAGTGCTGCCTTTTATTGGGCTGACTTTCTTATAGGGAAGCAACTACAAAGCTGCAAGTCTCCCAAAGTCCAAGGTGTGTGTGTGTGTGTGTGCATGTGAAGCTGAATAATCCAAACAAATGTCACACATGAATGGCACATGTGTTTGCAGAGGAATCGGGTGATGGGTGTTATGCAGAAAGTCAACCCCTTCAAGGCTTCGTCACAGGTAAGACAAAACCTGCGCTTTAGCGGCGCTGCGCTGTCAGTCCTGGCTCAAATTGAAATTTCTCCTTTCCTACAGACCCCTTCCACAGTCACTGCTGACTCGCCTGAACTGGGAACCGATGCCACACAGGTTAGAAGAACTTAGAGTGGCAACGTGACAAGTGGCTGCCATCTTTGAGGATTTATTTTCCTAACATGGAATCAGCACTTCGAATGGCTCTAAGATCCGCCAAAACAAATTACATTCCCCATTGATGCGTGAAATACATGAGCTCTTTGCGTGAATTCAGTTGAGTTTTGAGGGCTAGTGACGCCGTTAGAAACGTCATGGTCAGCTTGATACTCGTCAGCCAATCGGAGAAGGGCTTTCCCAAGGAGAAGACTGAATGAAACGATAGATATTGAGAAATAATCAAGTTCTACCTTTATGCGTTAAAAATCACTTTTTAAAATTTTCTACAGGCGATATCCCAAAAGTGTTTCCCCAAAAGTCTTTCTTTTTTTTCCCCCGCTCACAAAAAATTGCTCCTGAGGCTGAAGCAGAACCATAGGAGGACTGAAACCACACTACCCTGTTGTGGGCAAATTGTTGCCTTAAAAAAGTGACTTCTCACCCCACAGAACCCGGGAATGCTGAAAGGGATGATTCAGAAAGTCAACCCGTTCAAGTCTTCGGCACAGGTGCGACCTCTTCCCCAAGCACAATCACGTCAAAATGAGCCAAAGTGTTGCCGAAAGGTGCTAAGCGTGGTCTACGCTTCAGGCGGCAAACAAGGAGCCTCTGGAGGAGTCTGCCGAAACCCAACAAACTGAATTGGATGGAAAACAGGTACACATTCCAAGTGGCACTTTCAACTCAAATTTATTGATCAATCCACAATTAGTTTGATAATCAGTGAATGGTTGAGTGCAGTGATTCTCAACTGGTGGTTCGTGGACAGCCAATTAAAAATAAATAATGGTGTGAATTTTAATGAAAATTTTTTTCCCCCCTTTTTGTTTCTATTTCTATTTTTCTCGAGGCGTAGCAAGTTCCCACATTAAATGTAAATAGGTGAGCGACAGGAAGTGTAGTTGCCGCCACTAGTTGAGTCCGTAAACACAAACAGTGCAGCTCCGCATCTGTTTTGTGTTTTCAACTGAGATGTTGGTGACGCTAAAGTCAAACGGCAATCGTGCTTGATAATCCAAATATTGGATGACAATTCCATACTGTTCGCTGAGTGTGGAGATTTTCTTCTCTTCGAAAAAGCGAGTCATCCTGACGTATAGAGCAGAAACCCAGAAATGACATAATCAAAAACAAGAAGTGCGTGGCGTCAATACTTCCTCTTAAACATAACTAAATGATTAATTATCTGTCCTAATGACTACGAATCACTTTTGCCTGCCCCTAATTTCAACCATGATTATCTTCACCTAGAAAAAGGCCTTCAGGGTAACACACTCTGACTAGCGGATGTCACGGCGAGCAATTTGATTTTGGTGGCCCGTCAAACACGTTCCAAACCGTTTTTGATCATATAATACGCTATACACGTGCTGTGGCAAATTTGGTAACACTTTAGAACTTATTAATACGACATAATTCAAAGTTTGTACATTTGTCATCTAGACAAATGTATTGCTGGGATTCTCGATAAATAATCTTTGATTGGCGCCCTTATTTCAGTTTCTGTTTCTTGTCTGCCATTCGCGTTGTCTTTATTCCTCAGAACCCCGGGATGCTCGTGAGTGTCATACAAAAGGTCAACCCGTTCAAATCCTGGCAGTCAAAGGTAAATGATTTTTATTGATGGCGTCAATTAACTCAGGGTTTATTTTTCTTTTGCTGCTGTTGGAATGACACTGTTGACTTTCCTCTCCAGTCCGACGGTGCCTCGAGCCAAGAAAGCCTGATGGACGACAATCTGCCTGAGAAGCCAGTTGAGGTTGATTGATTTGATTTGTTTTATTTTCAGGTGATGATGATGATAATGATGACGTTAACAACATAAAATAAAAAACATAAAGACTTATCTGTCAGACATGTCACAGGCAAGGCTATAAACCTGATACCAGGCCTTGACTACGTGATAGAATTAAAATGTCGTGGGCTGAGATCAGCAGGAAACAACAAGTTATCTTTTCCTGAATGTGCCACTCCTTTTTTTTGTTCTTTTTTTTCTCTCCACGTTTTTGCAGCACCTGTCTTCCTTGATTGGTTCAGAAGTTTCCCTAAAATAAAGCACATATTTATTTTTTTTCTTAATTTATGTTGCATACATCTAAAGATCGTCCTGAAAAAAAAAAGTTGTCACTAATTTGTGATCAACAGTGTTTTTTTGTAGTTTTTTTATTTATTTTTAAACGCAGTGGGGAAAATGTGATGCATTTGTGTGTTTCTTTCTTTTGTGTGTGCAATGTAGACACCACATGAGGAGACGGACTCGGTGGCCTCTGTGAAACAGGTAAAAGTGAACAAAGGTGCTTTTAATTTTTCAGCTTCAGCTATAAAGCGCTTGAATTTGGAATTGTGTTGCGTGTAAAACAAAAATCTGCCTCCAAGGCCAGACTGGAGAGATGTGCGTCTCAACTCGAGATAGCAATTTGCGCAGAAATTGAATTGGAATTTTGAATGTGAACGAATTTGTGGATTTTCTTCGAGAAAATATGGAACGATTTGTGAATTCTCTAAATATACCAATCGGTACCCCGAATGAACAGAACTTTCTGATGTTGGTTCGAATCCGTTGACAGGATGAAATAATAAAATGTCTCTGTTCATTTGGTAAATTTGGACTTTGTGTGGAAATGAGCAATTTACGGTGTGGAAAATGGTTCCCAAGATGTCCTGAATGGTTTGAATTGGATTTGGTTAAGAAGTTATGAAATTTGGAAAATGTCTTTATTTGATGGAAAATACGGAATTGGGGGAATGTTAAAATAAAAAATAGATGTTCATGTGTTCGGAAATATGTGGATATTTTGAAGTGGGAATGGTTCGTGTACTAGCCAGTCTACTAGTGGGCACGTAACTGATGACTTGTTTGGTTGGATTGGCTTGGTTTGACGCGCTGGCAGCTTTGTTACCTGTTGTTGCTTGGCTGTGTCATTCACTAGAGAGTCCATGAGTGGTTCGCTAAAAGGTATAGTTTATTTATCAATCTTCAGTCTTAAAGTCACTCTCAAACACAATCCATAGCGTCGTACAAACTCCACCAAAGCGGTCAAAACCTGCAAGCCCTTAAAATCAATACATCTCCCCTCTTTCTTCCTCTTCCCTTTTTTACGCTCAATCACAGCGCCACACAGTGCTCAACAAAAGTAATGCATGTACACATTTTACCCACATTTGGCGTCTACAGTTTGAATTGGTTGCAACATGTAGAGGGGAAAAAGTGTCATATTGTTTTTATATTAATATAAATTGTATGGCGTATTAACATCATCCAGTGCTCTCAACACGAAGCGAGGATGCTAAAAGAAAAAAGTTTTGTCACTTGGTGTCACGATAGTCATGTGAAAAATCGTTTTTTTTTTTTTTTTACCCCCAGGATGGAGGATTGTGGCCCAGCACAGAGAGCTCGGACGCTGCCGCAGCGGTGGAGAGCCAGGTAAGTTGCTGCCGTACTTTGTAGCTTCAGCGGGCAAATGTTTCTTTCAGCTAACAATCTTGCCTCAGTCTGTTTGGTACATAGATCAACCCAGCAGCGATGAGCTGAACAGCCGAGCGAACGAGCAGCCGAAGAAAAGAAAGAAGGTTTGATTGGCGTCTGGCAAACGTCACCTTGTCACTGCTTGCAACCAATCATTTGCTCCCTTTTGCCTCGCAGACCTTCAGAATCAAACGAATCCTTCCCGCCGCACTGTTTGGCTCTCGAGCTAAGGTACGAGTTGACCGCATGGCTCGTTCTTATTAATCACACGTACAGTTTCTGATTTTGCTTTTTGTTGAACTCGGCAGGACTCAGACACCAGCACTCAGGTAGCGCACGTGAGGCACAAAGCCGTGATAATCGCTCAAGTTCAAAGTCCAAACTTTCAACACATCTAAAAAAGTGGGAACAAATGTTTTTTTTTTTTTTTTTTCAAGTTTACTGTTACACTTGATATATCGCAAAGTGTCAATCCAACAAATTAAAGTGCAAGTTTCCCGTGGTGTTGTTGTAAATACTTTTGGGCTGGTAGGAGGTGGAGATCCAAACACTGGAGATGGTCGACATGCCCGCGCTGGACGACGCCAGCGCCGTGGACCCGCTGGAGGTAGTTCACATTTTCTTCCAACTCGTGTACGTGCAAGATGTCAAAAGGGAAATGCTTCTCTTCCAGGATGAAGACGGACTCCTGGCGTGGTGGCAAACGGTTGACGGTACGTACTACGCGCCATTGTTGGCAAGCATATGAGCTCGTGGCGGAACCCCCTCATTGTCATCGTGTGCATTTGGCTCAGGTTGGACCGAGTGGAACGAGACCACGCAAGACCACCAAACTGAAGAGTAGGTTGATTTTATCCTCCTTATCGCTTTGTAAATCAACAAACGTGCTAGTGACAGTTTGTGAGCAAACATTTTGTTCGGATTCCCATCCTGTTTCCTTGCAAGTTGAAACTTCAAACTTTTTAGGGAGATTTTTTTTTCCAAGACATGAGGATGACGACTATCCCTGAATACCATGGGAATTCAAAAGTCAACCTTTTTTGAGGAAACGATTATAACGTTGCTATATTGTAGTCCAAAGTTTAAGAAAGAAAGTCAGTCATTAATTCTCAATTTAAAAAAAAAAAAACAACAAATAAAAATGAGACCTTTTCTCTTCATTCCAGGATATTATTGTCAACATGAATAAATGAAAGACTAAAATTGAGAAAACATTTTCATTAACAAAATAAAATGTGTTAAAAAAGATTAATGTAACAACATTTTGTTTATAAAACTAAAATGAACATTAATTATTGTAAATATGTCCTTGGTTATTGTTTTAAATTTTATATGATCTTCTGGTTTTTATTTTTAAATATCGCTTGTAGTACCATGTGTGCAAAACTTGTCAACGGGAATTCAAGCCACCAATGCACTTTAGAAGTGGGCAACTTGGCAAATAAGAAGTGGAAAGCGAGAGCATCCTAGCTTGATTCAACCCTTTAGAGTTGTGATGCATCTCGACACAGAAGCAGTATTATACGCTTATCAAATAACTTTTGGATTAGTTTTTACTACACAATACTTGGTGTGAATGTCATTATTGTACACAGGAAATACACCCTAAAAAAAAAATAAAAATAAAAAAAACTCATATAAAGCCAAATACTAAACTAAAACAAAGCATTTTGGGCGCACACGAAACTCTGAAAACTAAAGAATAAAAAAAGCAGCATTGACGGGTGACTATATGTACCTCAGGGTGGTGGAAGAAGCAGCAGACCGTGTTTTCATGGCGGCGCGCCTGTTCGTGCGTCTGTTCAACCGGCGCGGTGCCTCGCTCCAGCAACGCATCCTGGCGCTGTTGGCGCTGGCCGATGCCGCCGACAACTTCCACAAGAAGACGGTCTCGGCCAGCGTGGGCGGCGGCGTGGCCGGTGTGGCCGGCTCCGTCACCACCATCACCGGACTGATCCTGGCCCCGTTCACGGCCGGCACGTCGCTCATCGTCACAGCGGTGGGCATAGGCGTGGCCACGGCGGGCGGCCTCACCTCCGCTTCGGCCAACATCACCGACACGGTGCACTCCAAGACGGACCGCAAGAAGGTGGAGAAGATGATCCACGACTACCAAGAAGAGATAAACGACATCAAGGACTGTCTACAGTTCTTACAGGTGAGCCCAGCATTTTTATCATTTTTAGATCCTTGATATCCATCTTAAATCAATCTTCTAGTACACTCTCTGTCCTGACTAGTAGTGCACCGAAGTCAAATGACGTATGGTTTTGTCTCACAAGTAACTTGTAGCGCAGTGTCCAAACTAGGGCCTGGGGGTTCATTTGTGTCAGCCGGGTTTCTCGATCTCTCCTGCTCAGTGAAGCATTTTAGCAACGGCGACTGTGCGTTTATGTCATCCAGTACATGTGAAATTATGAATACTGTTAGGTGCTGTTGTAAAACAATATATATGGCTGGTTGGGTCTCAAACTATCAAGTCCAGTAAAATCGATTGCGTGTGTGTGAGTGAAGCGAAAGCAAGCTGATGACTTTTGGCTCATGTCACAGGCAGATGGTTGGAAAGCATCAACCTTTTGTGGTTCACCTGTAAAACCCGGTTCTTGAATAAACAATGTCGTCACTTGCGTTCCACACGAGACGTGCGTTGGAATACCATTTAAAAACTCGGACAGAGAGGTACGGAGCCACTTCATACGAGCTCTTTGGTCCCTGTACCACCGACGTCAGCGTTTGGTCCGCATTGTCGGGATCGTTTCCACTGCGGGTTGGACTCAGCCAAGGTTGCTCATTCTGTTCATCCATTTTTTATGGACAGAAAAAAAAATAATTTGAAGTTGTTCAGATATTTTTTTAAATGTTTTTTTTTTTTTTTTTTGTCATGGTATCGCAGTCGGTACCAGTATTTAGGTATTTTATGCAACAAACCAAATTTTGGTATTGTAACACAAACTGCTGTTATTACTCCTATTAACCTTTTCTGGATATGTCATGTTTTTAATGACACAGTGGCGAGCAAAGACAATTCAGTTTTGGAAACAAAAGTGATTTCCTCCACTTTCTGTTTAATGTCAAGGTCTGATTTGAACGCATCACATGCATGGTCCTCAAAAGATTGCTGAGGGGTGGATCGATTCTAATAGGATACAGGTCCCTGGCTAAGCCAAAACCTAAAAATAAATAAATCCGTCCCCATTTGCCTTAACACTTTTAGCAGAAAGCCTTGATGCAGCACTTAAAGATAATATAAGTAAAGTTGTCCTTAGGGTGGACAAAGAGTGTACCAGTACATGGACCCTAAGCTGGATTTGGACTGGACTCAAATGTTGAGTCAACTCAAAGCAATCCATGTGGATGGGATCCTCTGGGTTGGTCAACGCTTTGCTTTCCTCCCCGCCAGGAAGGGATGGAAACTCTGGAGGAGTGGAACTTTGAGCAGTACGCCCAGAGCATCTCCCAGAAGCATCTGAACCAAAACGTCAAACACGTCATGAAGGAGGGTGGCCGGGCGGGCAAGGCTTTGGTCATCAACGCGGAGAGCCTGATCAACACCGTCCAGGTTCTCAGCGTGGCGGGCGGTGCCGCCAAAGCTGTCCAGGTCATGAGCGTCACCACCGGGGTCATGTCCGGACTCTTCCTGGCGCTCGATATCTTCTTCTTGGCCAAGGACTCAGCGGAGCTGCGGAAGGGTGCCAAGACGGAGTTTTCCGCTAAGATCCGAGAGGTTTGCAAGGACTTGCAGGACGGGCTCCTAGAGCTCAACCACATCAAGGAAGAGCTGCAGAAGACCATGGATGGTATCCAGGTGGAGGAAGAGGACGATGATGAGGACGATGGCCAATTCTTAAAATCGGAGTTAAAGAAACTTGTTGAGCTGGAGGAGTGACCAAACCTGGCTACATTTGCCAACCTTTGTACTATTCCCAATTTTAATCTTTTTAACTAATTGATTCTTAGTTTCTTTCAATAAAATTGTCAGATTTCTTATCTGTCCCTGTTGTCATGGTTACATCAAGTCTGCTTGCCTACAATTTGAGAAGTTGCTTAAGTCAGCGTTTCTAGCCATACCATTGAATTTATTTGTGCATTGACGCTAACCCTTTACACTGTCTGTACACGTTCATGAAGTGAACTCCAAAGTGCACTGGGAGCCAGTGAAGAGAGGCCATGATTGTGGTTATGCTTTCCATTTTCCGAGCTCCCGTTAAGACGAGCAGCAGAATTTTGCACCAGCTGGCTGACTCCAAAGTAAAGTGCATTACAGTAATCCAGCATAGAAGTAACAAAGGCATGAATTACTGTGTCCAAGTCTGACTGGTTGACGGCCAACCTTTTTTTTTTTTTTTTATTTTTATTTTTTTTTTATAAATCATAAGACTAAGACTTCCTTCATGGAAATGACCTTTAATATGGTTGGCCCCAACACCGTTCACCCGTTCAATATAATCTTGGGTGCCAGGAATAGTTTACCCTATGGTAAAGATTTGTTCAGAAAGACCATTGTCAACAGAACTGCGTAGGTTTTTGCGTCAGGATTAGAGGTAGGCTACACCATGCAGTCTATGATATGCACAAGTCAAAATATATCCTGATTGGTACACATTTTGTTTCTTACCAGTATGCAATGTAACAAAGACTCATAAATGTTAGGTTTGAGCCTTTTGTGTCAATTATACCAATAATGTAGTACATAGACCAGCTGTGGTTTTGCAAATCAAGGAAGAATTTTTAGAATTGCTCACTATGATCACTTTCTGTATTTCAAGATGAAACAACCTGTAAAATAATTTCTGAAATTCATTCTTAATCTACAAATGTAAATATAATAATGAATCTGTCTTAAAACCTATTATTTTTTTTATTCCCCAGCCATTATTTTTGTATTTATTCAATTACTTCTTTTTGTATTTATTTAATTACTTCGACTTTTACCTGCTGGTACGCCGTCCGGTGTGCCCTGTGAAATGAAAGGTGGCATTCTTCATTTATTTATTTATTCATTCATAACTGACAGCCTTGCGCTCCGCTCGTGCCCGGGTGGAAGAGGTGCTCCTCTTCGGCTTAACTGCCACGCACGCCGGCCGGAGCTCTGGTACGGTCCGAACCGCGCGAAACGTCGCCCCCGATCGTGCCCTGGGAAACATGCTCTTCTTCGTCCACTCTCCTCTTCGCCCACGCTCTTCTTCGGCGCACGCCGGCCGTCTAACCGCTCCAGCGCCCCGTCGTGCCGCTCGGCGAAACTACAAGGCCCCCGCGGAGCGGAGTGAATGGAGAGCCCCGATCGTGCCCGGGCAAAAAAGTTTTTAATTTTTTAATATTTTTTAGACCCGCGAAGCACTGAACCCGCGAAAGGTGAACCGCAAAGTAGCGAGGTATTACTCTGTGTGTGTATATATATATATAGATGTCAATAAATGCAAACTATGGTGCAGAACGCTTTTATACTTTCACTGGTTGAAGTGGACAAGAGCAGTAACAACAGAACTGACAATTTGAGCAATATTACAAAACTTGCCTCCCTACAGAGACGTAGACGCTGAGATTGGAAAAAAATAACTAGCCGAGCTCCAAAAGGGGCCGTTTTTTTTTTGTCTTTTCTTTTCTTTCTTTTTTTTTTTTAAAGGATCAGGAAGCCTTACAGCTGTTTCTCTTAGCTGGTTACAATGCAACAGCAATAGTTTGTCAACTCTTTTTCACATTGTTCTAATTTGACCCAGATACTAAATTTGCTTTGTTTTTTTTTTAATTAGTTTAAAGCCATTGTCATTACCATTCGAAACTTAAAGTACTTCCCTGCACAGTGACGAACTAACTACTGAGCTAAATAATCACATTTTTTTTTTTTTTTTTTTAACATTTGTATTCATTTTTTTTCTTTATACTGTACACGTATATAATAATATTGCCTTTATTAGTCCCACAATGGGGAAATTCGAGATTCGAACCCAGGCCTCCTGGGGAGACTGGGTCCGGAACGCGGCGCCTTAGACCACTCGGCCATCCTATAGACAGCTCAGGAGCGAAACCAAAATGTCCACCAAAAAAAGCTGTGTGATTTTTTTTTTTTTCCAATCTTTAACCCTTTTAACATTTAGCTTGCCAAGAGTGTTCATTGTTTGCTTTCTGCTGCAAATCGCAAGGACTCCAAAGATGCTGTCAATACCCATCTGAGTCATCCACCAGGCAACCGCCCCCCCCTCCTGTCAATGCTAATATAAGTAAAAGTGCCTGAACATCTTGCTCTGGTTTAGCTCCCTCTAGGGCTAAGAATGGAAAGTTTGAGTGTACAGCGAGACTGTGGCGCTCTTGTTGGCTTAGTGGGTGAAGGGGAGGAGATGGAGGAGTGGTGGTGGGACGTTTGTGGGAGTGCAGACTATGCAGCTCGTACATTTCCAGACTGGGAAATCCATTGGTGAGTGCGCAGGACGAGGCGCTCCCTCCCGGGAAGGTGATGAGAAAACGGCCCGTCAAGAGTTGAAGGGCGCTGCGCGGGGATGCCGAGAGGAAGCCAGTCCAGGAAAGGAGCCCTGGACTGACTTTGATTGCGCTCTCCGCCATGGTAAGTCTAAATATTCAATGAAAGTGTTTTGAGCAGCCCAAATGAACTTTTAAGAGGTCCTCTCGCCAGAAGTGACTTTTCTGTCTGCATGTTGCCCGACCACCTCTGAGTGGGAGGAGACTCGGGCAGAAACAAGAAGAAGTGTGTTTGCAGGGTGGAGCAGTGTGGCCCGAGCCAGGAAGGCGATGCCGCATTTTCCACATTGGACCTGAGAAACAAAGTGAGAGAGAGAGAGAGAGAGGGAACGGGAAAAAGCAAAAGCCAGGCTTTTGGTATTCAACTTCATACCAACGTGGATCGGCACAAGCAGCTTCACGGAAAACACACACGCTCTCTTCTTCTGCGTCTGTCCTGTGAGGCGCAAATGGAAGCAGAGAAATCCCTCGCGCACGCCACTTCCTGCCTTTGTTGACCGACTGTGCGAGTCCCAAATGATCAACAAATGCATGCGCGCCACTTCAACTCGAGTCCATTCCACAAGTCTGACGTGAGCCCGTTGCAGACAATCGAGTCGCTTGTCCTCGGCGGACATGAGACGGGCACCTCATTTCCCATGATGCACTTGGGCACCGGGCAGCGGAGAGTTGTCCACATTCGCAAGCAGGCGCGAATTAGTTTGCGTTTTCCGTTTGCATTCTGTATACTTTGGCTTTTCTCAGGACAAAAACCTCAAGTCTGTGGACCGTCCTCACATCTGCTTCCCATCATGGACGCTTGGCTTTCCCACCGTTCACACACTTTTTCCTCCTCCTCCTCCTCCTCTTTTTCTTGCACAAGACATTCTGTCTGGAGTTGGCTATCTTTTCCTCGATTTTGGTCTGACTTGGACAGTTTCTTTGCAGAGATGAGAATGGAACCCGAATATCAAGCTGATACTCTTCAGCTTGAGAGGAACAACACACAAAAATATCCCTGTTTTTTCTTCAGAATTTGGAAACCCAAATCCTTCGCTACTACAGCAACCTCGGGACCCTTCACACCCACTCAATACTTTTCCACTTGGAGCAGACCCCACCTCAGTGGAATTTGATACTGAACATGTTGAAATGCACACAAAGGAACATTGCGAAGTATCAACGTATGCTCCTCCAAAATAGCGATTGAGTGCAATGCCGTTCCCAGCGAGTGGTCCTTCCGTGCACGAGAAGACCTGCCGCAACACTCGTGCGTTTTCCCTCCTGCCTTACTTTCTCGTGTTTTAAAATGAGGTTACGATCTTCAAAATGGTCACGTGTGTACCTAAAGTGGATTAGTGGCTGAAAAGTTGCAGCTTGTACATCAGAAGTCACTTCAATCCGAATCTCTTTTTCTGCCCTCCAGCTTGCTGTTCTTCATATTTTTCAATTCATGAGAGTGACCAGAGGATGAAATCCATGTAATTATTGTTGGATGACACGCATGCTCGGGTGGAGGTAAGATGAGGAAATTTGAGGGCATGAAAACACAATTATGGCTTTAATATATGAGTGTGGAGTCATACAAACAAAGTTGAGAAAAGGGAGAGCAAAAGTTGCATGTTGCCATGTCAACCGACCACGTCGGATAATAAACACCCCTTGTGTGTGAAAGGGAGAGTGAGGGTTCCACATTGACTGCCAGCCCTCGCGAGGAAATGTTTGACACTCCCCAGAATGTTCAACAGGAAGTCGAGAGGAGTGAACGTGCCGCAATGAGTGTGTGTGTGTCTGCTGAACACCAAAGTTGTTACCGGCGCTTTTCTCCCAATCAGGCTTCAGAGGCCATGGAGGACTGTGTGCAGGGGGCGCTCTCGTCCCTCTACCCGCCTTTCGAAAGCACTGCACCGCCTCTCCTCTCGCAGGTATGCATGTCTCTCTCCCACACACACACAAAATGGCTCGTGACAACCAACAAACTGAGTGGTCGGCTATCCTCCACGCAGGTTTTCACCGTGCTGGAGTCCACCTACCAGCAGGACAGCCTTCGCTACCTCCTGGACTACTTCGTCCCTGCCAAGCATCTCCTTCACAAGCTCCAGCAGCACGCCTGTGTGAGTTTGTGTTAAATTAAATAATTTAAGAAGACCCGATTGGCCGTTGTGTTTGCAAGTGCACGTGTTTGCACCGCAGACACGTGCATTCAAGAGGCTGTTTTTTCCTTGTCGCTGAGCAGCGCTGAGATGGTGAGTCATGACAATAATCCCTTCCAGATGTGAGAGGATCACAACGAGGAGCAGAGAGACCTCGACCTTTCCACTGGAGAGCGAAGGAGATATTAGCGTTGGCTTCATTCACATGCATAAAAAAAAAAAAAAAATGGAAGCTGCTCAAAGTTGCAGACTATAGCGGGGTCGGGAGGGGTTGCAAACTGGAGAAGCTGTGGGAGCAGGGAAAAAGCCCGAGGAGGACACAGTGGAGCAGCAGAACCGCAACAGACTTTCGGAGTGCCAAAGTCATGACGGGCCAGAGTCCAGACCGGGGCCGCTAAAGGGAGTCGTCGTGGAAGAGAAGGCATTTAGGGAGTGAAAATAAACACATGCGGAATGTGGAAGTGAATAGAATGAGGGCCTGGTGGGGGTTTGAGAGAAGTAGCACAAGTTCCAGAGAGCCGATCTGACATCTGATTGATTCAAGGTTCCTCCTCTGTTATCCAAACACGATTGCCAGTCATTATTTTGAAGTCAAGCCTTGTTGTGAGAACTTGAAGCCCAACAGACGCATGACTTTTGAGACTTTCCATCCTTCTTCCTAGTCTCAGTACCTGGGCTGCCTCTTCCTGCATTCCGGCTGGCCGTTGTGTCTCGGCAGCAAAGTGGTGGTCCAACTCTCCACCCTGGACTGGAGGCTCCTGCGCAGCAATGATTTCTACCTGCAGGTGGTACCCTTCTCCACTCGCTGTCCCCGGTTGGCCCTCAAGTGTCTGGCCCCCGGGGGGCGCACTGTTCAGGAAATCCTAGTGCCCGAGTCCCAGCATCCCCTCGTGTTCACCAGCGAGTGGCTGCACAGCATCAACAAAGAACGGGGCCACAGGAGGGAAGGTAACGCTTCCATTCAGATCTTGAATTCATCCAGCAGTCAGTAGTAACTTGTGTTCTCTTGTCACCGTAGCAGGTGGAGGTCTCGACACCTGCTTGGTCAGCACCTGTGACGGCGTGCTGCGCCTTCCGTGGAAGGAGGTGGTCTACCCGGAATTCATTCATGACCCGTCTGAAGAAGCCGGCCCGCCTTCCAACCCCGAGGACTACAAGTCCAAGGGTCTGTCCGAGGACTGGTGCAGGGACTCATGGGGTTGGGCTGACGAAGAGGAGGAGGAAGACAATGCCGTGCTGCCGGACGGCTCGGCCTCGGAGCCTGCACTTCCCCGGCGGAGGCGCAGTGAGGATGGGCTCGGGCGGACTGTGAGACATCCTGAGCTGGATGGCGACTACGTGGAGCTATTGGAGCCAAGAGGGGGCCCGGATGGAGGTGTTGACCCGAGGCACAGGTACTTGGAGATGCACGGGATATGCAAAACCAAGACTCTGCCACTTTGCAAGCGGGGTAATGCCATCAAACTGCGGAGGGGAAAGCTACTGGGATGTGGCAAAATGGACAACTTTGGTAGCGTTGGAGGGATCTGTGGAACAAACTCTAATTTGACTGCCCCGAGGGAACCTGCGCTAGTGCCGGGGCTTCCTTCAAGAGTCACACAAACCAGTGCAGGAAGACAATCTTTCCCTCATCCTGCCCTGGACAGTAACGACGACATTAACGGCGACGATCTAACCAAAAGAGACGCTGAAGGCCGAGGAAGCCACCCATTTAAAGAGAGGCGGCCTGGCGTTGGGGGTGAAGGTGAGATGAACAAGGTGACTCAGCCAAGGAAAGAAGACTCTGAGAGCACTCGCCTCCCCAGAGAGTTCTCCGAAACAGTCGGACATGTCATAGAGGGCTGCTCCGACCAGGGGTCCCATTCAGATTCAGTCTTCGAGGACACGGACAAACCACAGAGTGGTGACAGAGATGCTGCAACACCAACATTTCCCGCCGTGGCTAGCAATAGCATGACGGATAGCAATAGCGCTGCGGCTAGCAATAATGTGACAGCCAACCGATTGCGAGATGATGGGAAAAAGAAGACTCCAGAGTGCACGAGAGGAAAGGAAGTCAAAGCTTCTGGCTTCAGAGCTCCAAGGTAGCCCCCGACTAAAACCGTCAACTAAAAATGTTCATTTTTGATTGATTGTTTCTCAGCTACTGCTTCTTACATCTTCATAAAAAGCGCTGCTTCTCACTCATTTGAATTTTGCACAAGTAGGCATCATGGTGGGTGAAAACTTGTCCTTTACTTCAAGGAGGAAGAGAAGGGGAAGGGTTGCAAAAGGGAGGGCTCGATCCGGCGCTCGCGCTATCCGCGGGGGCGGCAAACCGCAGGGCAAAGCAGCTTCCCATCTGAGCTCCACTTCCTGCTCGGGCTCAACGCAACGAGCAATCGCAGAGGAGCGCTGTTCGGAACCGTCGTCCGATGCCGAGTGCCTGTCGGAGAACGACACAATCAGCGGCGCAGGTGGGATGAACCCGGATTCCAGTCCTCCACAAAACATGTGCCAATGAGTTTTTTTGGTGTGTGTGGACAGAGGCGGACTCGTTGCCCATCTGCAACGGCCAATCTGCTCCCTTTAGCGCCACTGATGATGAGGCAGAGTCAGGCGACTTGTGTAAAGAGACTCCTTTGCTCCGGGAATTAGACACGGAGCTCCTCCGGTCTGGACAGCTCCGGATGACGGGTATTTTCCAAGGCAGAAAAAAAAACTTGATTGGTTGTTTGATTGGTTGGTTGAGAGATGAATGACCACAGGTACGGTGGACAGATTAGGACGTGCCCTGGTCCTGGCAGAGATGGGAGATTCCGGCAGCAGCGAGGACATGGCGCGCATCCTGGCCTGCTACCACAAGATCACGCGGTAAGTAGAGTGACGCCATTTGAGTGACGATCACTGCGGCGCTTGACAGCTCGTTCCCCCGCCGTCTGCCATGTTCAGGTGTGCAGCCAAAGAAAAAGGTCTGACGGTGTTGATTGACAGCAGATGCTCGCCGCCCACCTCGCTCTGCCTCTCCACACTCAGGTTATTCCAGGTGAGACATGCCAACGCGCTTTTTGGACCCAAACCGAACTTGACATGGTGCGTTCCAGCGGCTGGTTCCTGGTGGTCTCGGAGCGGTGCTTTTCTTGGTGGAGGAGCAGCAGACTTCTTTTGACCTCGAGGGAACTGAGGTGAGTAGTGCATGATTGATGTAATTGTGCAATGCAAAAGGCGATTTGCAGAATTGGGATCTTTCAGGAATGTGGGAAATATTTCGTAGAATGAGCTGAAAATATTGATGTTTGAATCGGTTGAGAGCGCGTTTGTAGAGTAAGTCTGCTTTAAGCAAGTCTTGCTTTGGACGCGCTGCATTCGACTCATGAGGACTTGCAGCCTCTTACTTGTGCATTCCTCCCCTCCTCCTCCGTTTCCGTCCGTCCAATCCCAGGTCCACGTGGTGCGAGGAACAGCGGTCCTTGAGCAGTTCGTAGACAGGCAACAGCTGCCCACCGAAATGGGGGGCGACTTCAGCCACTGCCACTCAGACTGGCTTTCCTTCAGACTGGTAAGAGAAATACTCTCTGCTTCTGTTTCACACAATGATTCATATCCACAAGTCTTCACTTAGAAATGTCCTTTGATGACCGCACATCTGAATTTTGTTTGTAAGCCAAAGTTTGGCTTACAAACAAAATTCAGATGTGGTGCTGCTGGCGTGAAATAAAAAAAAAAAAAAAAAAAGAAGTTGGAACAATTCGAGTGTTGAAACTCTCTCGCATTTGGGCGAGGAGCGCCACAGCAGGCGGTGCACTTTGATGCATTTATTGAATAGGACAGCCAAAACGCACAATTACAAAATGACAACACGCAAGGAGTGGCTCAGACTCAAGTTCTTGATGTCACACCCCGAATAGACACAAAGTTCTAAAATTTGACAGAGGGGCCGGACCGGGAGCAGATGGATGGAGTGTTTTGGTCACCTCACCTCATCAGAAAAAAAAATTTAATATTAAATGAAAGTGAACAAAATCATTACAACAACATAAATGTCTTTGAAAAACCACAGTATTTAGAAAATTAAACATTAAAAAGGTTTATTCATAAAAAATGTTCTAGTTTGGCGGGCCGGATTAAAACGTTTAACGGGCCGCATGTGGCCCCCGGGCCGTAGTTTGCCCACACCTGCTCTAAAGTGTCTCTTGGTGTGATTGACAGCGCGGATGGTTGTTGTTTTTTTTGTGCCCTGCGATTGGCTGACAACCAATTCAGGGTGTACTCAGCTGGGATAGGTTCCGGCATGCCCCCGACCTTCGTGAGGCAAAGCGGTTCAAATAATGGGTGGACTGATGAAAGGGAGAGTTGATTTCATACTAGTTAAATCATGAAATTTGGATTCCAAGCTGCCAATTTACGTAGGAGATCGTTTAAGTGATGATCGTGGTTAAAGAAATCACGACACATCCTAAACCATGGGATCATTCCTTCTTTAGAGTTTAGAAAGCCTGACTGAGCGCTGCGAGAGCGCCCTCCTCCTGCTGGGAGAAGCGCTGCAGTCGATGGATGCCGAGCCGACGGTTGACAACATCAAGGTGAGTGCGAGAGCGTCCCGGCAAGTGACCAGCGAACCTGACTGTGGCTTCCTCAGGAGGTTCCGGCAAGCACGGACAAGCACCGGCGCCTAATGGCCAGCGTCCTCGCCGATAAGCGCTTGACTGAGCTCCAGCAAGGGGGCGGGGCCTGGCTGGCGGGATTGAGCAACAGCACGTGCGGGTTGGCGCGGACGTCGTCGGATTGCAGGTAATCTGTGTTGTTTTTCAGGAACAGCAATTTTTGAGCGGTTCCGGTTTTAAGACTCAAATTGCTACACTTTAACAGAATAAATACAGAGATCTTATAAATACGGAGATTTACATACTTCCTATAAATTATAACCTCCCATTTTGTTCATTAGCACAATCATAATTTTAATGTCTCCACAAGGGGGTGCTATTTCTCCATGACTCAAATGTCATGATGGTGATAGAAACATTATACGTTGCATTTATTTTATTTTTTCCGCGTGGGGGTTCGGGGGCGTGGATGTCACCCTGTGTGCCCTTACATGTTGCACATACCAGAAACCGCCACTGTTTGCAGGCTGGGAACAGTGTTGTTTGTTTTTATCCCAAATAATGAAAAACAGCTGGAGCAGCCCAGTTCCCCTCGAACCCCCCGACCACCCCCCCCCCTCCCTTCGACGACTCAAGCCGATATAAACGTGACGGCTGTTCTCCTGCAGGGCCGCGCTTGCCACCACCTCCAAACTGTATGACAGCGTGGATGACACCCTCCATCGGCTGGTGCGCGTGTCCAACCGGAGGGCTCGCGACTTGGACGCGCTGGGCCGACTGGCTGGCCTGGTGGACCAGCTGGAGAAGGTAACCTGGCAAATGGAAAGCATAACGGAGATTTGTTTGCTGCAACAAGAACAATAGAACAGTTTGGACTTTGCAGTGTGACGAGGAGATTGAGCGAGTGCAGTCGCAGGTGGACGCATACAAAGACCCGCCTCTGTCGCTGAGCAGACTGTCGCTGCAGCAGCAGAAGTTCAAAAAGTTGCGAGAAACGGCAAATGTGAGAAATTTGTAGTCATTGTATCTCTTTTATTGGTTAGGCTTTTCTTACGGATGAATGATTTGCTTTTTCACCCCCAAGTACCTTTAGACAAGTTCAAAACTGCTATCTTCTGAACTCTGGCTTCACCGAGTGGTAGTGTGAAGAAATGAATGATGATGTTTCTTTTCAGGAGTTGCACAGCCGGACTCTGTCAGTGCTCACCGACCTGGAGACTTGGAGCGAGTTGGACTGGTCGGGCCTCAGTGACCTCCAGGTCCGACTCCCGCCACTCAGGGAGCGTCTACGGGACATGTCCCACTGTCTTACTGACCGCTGGACTGTCTTGGACAACACGCAACGGCTGCTGTCCACTCTAACCGAGGTGAGCGCGCCGGAGTCAAGCCTTCCCCGCCTCCACCTGCAGAACTCAACGTTTCCTCTCTCCTTCCAGGCTTCCCAGTGGTGCGACGAAGTGTCCTCCGCCTCCCCCGTCTGCCCTCTCGCCTCCCTCCCCCCCATTCCGCCGTCCCGCTTCCAGGATGCCCGCTCGTTGGCCGTGGATTTGGGCGGCGGAGCGCTGCTGGATCTCTGGAGCCGCACGGTGGAGCGCTACCAACAGACCGTAGCGCAGGTCAAGCCGCGCTTCCTCCAGTCAGAGCGAGCCCAAAACCAGGGCCAGGGGAAGGCCAAGACGCCCGTCGCCGGCAACCTGTGGGACGCGGAGGGAGAGGGCGACTGGGAGCCAAGAGGAGGCGAGGTTGGGCTGCAGTCGTGGGGCTCGCTGGCCTCGCTGTTCAGACCGCAGACCTGCTCCACGCTGAAGATAGGAGATGACAAGGGTGGCAAAAAAGAGTCCGCAGGGGGTGGTGGGAAGTTTCTGCAGAACCTTTTGAAGAAGAGCGTGAGCATGGTCCATTCTCCTTTTCTGCATTTCTCTTGCTGCCTTGGCCATCTTAATGATGTCTGTCTCCTCTCAGCCCACAGAGGCGCCCATCCCTCCCAAGCCCGTCAGGAAGAGACACCCCAGCTTCGACCTGCAGGCCCTCCTGGCCCCCCGCAGAGGAGCCGGCAATCCCAAAACCGCAGAGTGCCGTACCTCCCCCAAGTCCTGGCTGGGCCGCCGAGCCCTAGTGGACCCCGTAGTCACCACTGGTGTGGCCGCTGCCATCCAAGGAGGAGGAGGGGTGTTAATCAGGGGGGTGGAGGTCAGCAGCAAGGAGGTGGTGGACCACACGGGCTCCCCGCGGCAACACGTGCTGCTGGGCAGGACCGAGAGGGAGATGGGGACGGAACGAGCCGGATCCACGGCGCAGAGGTAGCTGCCCGGTTGCCCCCCTTCTTACCTTTTCGTCTGCTGGTCATTTCCTCTGCTGTTTTCCCACAGCAAACTCTACCTGCTCTGGTGCAGGATGCTGAGCAGCGAGCGACAGTATGTGGCCGTTCTTAAGGGGGTGCAGGAGACCTACCTTTCCCTGCTGGAGCTCTCAGATGCTCCGGAATCCATCCGGGGAAAGGCGGACACCCTCTTCCCCTGCTGGGCCGACCTGAGCGCCTTCCACTCACAGGAACTTCTTCCCGCCATGGAGGACGCTCTGGTCCAAAGTTTGCTGCAGCAGGACTGCTTCAGTAAATTTGTGAGTGAAAAGACCTCAATGGCCGCTTTTCTTCTCACTCAACGTTTGTATTTTCTTGTCACAGCGGGACCACTTCCTGAATTATTCCCACTACATCCGGACCAAACCGGAACTGGATTCTCCGCTGGTCACGCAAGCTGCAGACTTCTTTAAAGTGAGTCGCGGTTAATCAGTGTTGGGATGGGAAAGAAAATTCCCAATGTGAACAAGTTCAAATTTTAGAATGAATCAATTCTGTTGGTTGGCCTGGTTGAGCCGAGCATCCTTTGCTCATGTGTTCGATCCATCAAAAAAAATGCTCACCTTGACCTTCCCTTCTCCCCGTCCCCCCATTCCACTCCCCCCTGGTCAGTCCAAACTCGCCGCCACCGCCGCCTCCCCCTTGTCGCCTCTGTGCTTCCCTCAGTGCCTGCAGGCGCCTCCTCAGAGGCTGCAGCAGTACTGCGAGGCCCTGGAGGAGCTGGGTGGTATCAACCCGACCTCTGACTCCACACTCTCCGTCCTGAGACACATCCAGCAGCACGGCGAGGACCTCAGGGCCAGCGAGCTCATCGTTGGGTGTACGGTGAGAGCAACTATCCCACTTTCTCCACTTCCACTTTGGGGATAAAAGACTTCATTTGCTGTCAATCAGCCTTGAATTTATTTTTTATTTTTAGCATTTGTCCTTTTTGGGCTTGCCATCTGGGCTGAGTTAGGCCAAGCGGCGGGATACAGTTGAAAAGCTACAGCGAATTAAACGTATTAAACTTAAAAACGCCTGAGCGATGGTGTTGTAGGAATTTTACAGTAGCTAAAAACAGAGCACAAATTTTCCGTCCTGAAATGTTGTCATGTGCGTCAGATTCCCGTGGCAGAGCGCGGCGAGCTGGTGCGTCAGGGCGAGCTGACGGTGTGCGGCGGCACGCGACGGAAGCGCGTGGGCGTCAGGAGGGTCTTCCTCTACCAACACGCCATCATCTTCACCAAACAGAAGAGCGGAGTAGGGGGAGGAGGCGGCACTGGACCGGGACGCGTGGCCTACAGCTACAAACACAGCATGAAGGTGCAAAATCACTCACGTACGAGTTTACAAATACAAGTGCAGATAAAGTACTGGTAAAAAATAGAAGTGCTACTGTGTCCTCCATTTACGTCAAGATATGATCTACAATTCCGAGACATTGACTTCCAGGCCTTTACTGCAGCTTCTATTAGTTCTTTTTTGTTTTTGGGGGTTTCTCCGCTAAATCTGCTCTTCAGGAGGTCAAATGCATGCTCTATTGAGGTTTTCTGTAAATTCCCAGACAAAATAGATTTGGAGACTTCAGAATTAATTCCGCATGTTTTGAAATCAAACCCAAATGTCTTCAGTATATAACAGGGGGTGTCCAAACTTCGATTTAATGATGGGAGAATGTGCAGGGGCGGACCATTCAGATTCCAGTTAACTCCAATTTTTCACGGAGTTCAACTTTTCTTAGCGACAATCTCCAGTTTAGAATGGACTGGAAAGGTCAAACAAGGGTCATGCATTGAGGGATACGTCCCTAAATTCACTCTGACGTCCAACACGACTGAGAGTGATGACCTCAGCGAGGCAGGGAGTCGTTCCAAACGCACGAAACGCACGTGAGTGCACAATCACGGGTTTGCTGTCATCTTCTGGTGAAATATAAAGCAGCCTTTTTTTTTGTATGTGTGTTTTCTGATGTTGTCAACACTGCTGGCCACACGTTATAAACTTTATGCTAGAGACTGCGAGCCGGTTGAATTTTGAACACGGGCCACAATTGGCCCCCGGGCTGGATGTTGGACACGCCTGGTATGCCACAAAAAACAAAAGATTTGACATTGCCATTCCAATACTTTTGGACGTACAATAACCGTTTTGACAAATTGGCACAAAGGAAAAAAAATGTACATAGTACCAGTAAAAGTAAAAGAAGTAAAAACAATGTTGTAGTGTGACATGATGTCATTCAAAAAGCTAACCGCTAAAAATATTTTTTTATGATGGTCAGAATCTGACTGTTACAGTCAAATCTGCAGTTTCATCGTCATTCCATTCCTCCACATTTTTGCGGTTATTTCTTCCCCCCCCCACCTCATAAGACCGAAGGTCTACGTCATTCAGTATCTCAAAGATGGTTGACGTTCCCTCTCTTTATTTACGTCATCTTTTACATCATCCGCGGACCTTGAATTAAGGAGTAGAAAGAACACGTATGTTTTCAAATGTTGGGAGGAAAAGTAAAATGTTCAGAAAAATAGATACTGAAGTACAGGAGCCTGAGAATTCAAATTTCGTAAAGTAAGAAAGTTTATGTACTTCCCACCGCTGCCTGCCACAAACGTTTGTGTCGTCACGGCCGGCGCCGCTCTCCACGCAGACGGCCGACATGGGCCTGACGCAGAGCGTGGGCGAGGACGGCGTCAAGTTCGAAGTTTGGATTCGACAAGCTCCTCGTCTCAGGGACTGCGTCACGCTGCAGGCTCGGGATGGAGAGGAACGCAAGGCTTGGACTCGGGACGTGGCTCGCCTGCTGTGGTCGCACGCCATCAACAGCACAGGTGAGACGGATGGCGGAGAACGAGTCACGAGGAAGTCTCCAGTCTTAACAGGAAGCTTACAAACGAGTCCCGTCTTAGTCAACGCTTGTCAGATCACGCCGTTCAAGTCCAAGTTGAGTCCATTCTTGTCGAGTCTTTCCGAAGTTTTAGCCAAGCAAGTCCCAAGTGGTAAAACTTGCAACTCAAGTCTTGTGAGTGGCGAGCGCTTCCCGCTTCTACAGTCTGCTAAAAAAAAAAGTGAACATTTCCACTTGCAGAGTTGTGTCTGAAGGAGTCGTTGTGCGTGGGCGTGTCCAGCAAGCTGCTGCTGGACGCCAGCGGAAGTCAAACGACGGATTTGGAAAGAGGTGAGGGTCCTGCGGCGCTTTTGGCAGCTATTACGCTCCGTTCAATCTGACAAAACTCTCGCGTCCCTCAGTGCACAGCAGCTGCTCTGACTCGTCGTCCGTCGGCAGTCACAAAGAGGGGGGAGGCTCCCCGGCGTCAGGGAGGGGCACCCGGAGGAGCTCCGCCAGCTGCTCTCAGGTGCGCAACGCACACTGACAAACGTACACATGGCTCAGCGTTGGAAGGAATACGTTACAAGTCATTTAGTTGTAATCTATTACATGAATAAATTACATTTAAGGGGGGGGGGGGGTTCCGTGATTTAGAATGGCATTAACAACTGTTTCTGAATCTGCAAAGTTGTTTTAAGTAACACTATTGACATTATATTTACTCCCGCTTCAAACATGAAGCATAAAATGTACATTTCACGTAAATGCACTCCAAGATTTTTACAATAAACTCACCGAGAACTTATTGAAACTACCAATGTCATTGACTGCCTCTTGGGAGCAGCAGTGAGCCACTTTTGACAACAGTTGAATAGGAATGACATATTCTGATTCGCCTATTGATGATAACCACTATTTCTCGATGCAATATAGACCCCATTTAGACTTGAATTATGTGCCCCCCCCCCTCAAATATGAGGAATTACAATTAACTGAGAACTAAACAATAACTTTTAAGTAATAAGTAACTTAATTTTTCCTCTACTCCAGGTGTGGGCAAACTACGGCCCGGGGGCCACAAACGGTCCGTTGAAAGTTTTAATCCGGCCCGCCGAACTTGAAAAAAATGAAAAACTTGTTTATGTTTTATTTTCTAAATACTGTGGTTTTTCAAAGACATATATATTGTTGTAATGCTTTTGTTCACTTTCATTGAAAATTAAATGCAATTTTTTTTCTCCGATGAGGTGAGGTTACCTGCTCCTGGTCCGGCTCCTCTGTCAAATTTCAGAACCCATTGTGTCCCGCCAATCAAAACGTTTGCCCATCCCTGCTCTACACAGACAGTAATATTGTAAAGAAATGAATTACTATCAAATGCAAGTAACTAGGAATATGTAATTTATACATTTTGGGAGTAACTTGCCCAACACTGGTGCCAACCCTCATTGAGCCAAAGCACATAATGGAAAGATCTCACCACGAACCAATAAATAAAAATGACACGAGTATCTACAGTTAACCCTCCACATTTGTTGCGGATCAGGACAGATTGCCACGAAGACTAGCAAAATGGTATTGGGCACGCGTTGACCGTCGCGTCTCAGTTTACTCCAAGATGGACTTCCTCACTGTTTTGCTGTTATTCTCGCGCACGGGTGGATACGCAGGTTGATTGCACCTTCTGCCATCCAGAGGAAGGGCTTTGACTTGCTTTGAATTTTGCAGGTCGCTGTATTGTATGTTGCTGGCATAGATAGTCGATAAAGAAAGATACATTACTTGCTGTAAATAATTGATCATTTTCAAGGAAAATGCAGTGAAATTGGATCCTTGCCGCCGCCGTTGGGAATCGTTGTCACTCTGTGCATTCAGACTGTGCATGTGTGTGGGCATCTCCTCCCCAGGGTCAGTCACCCTCCACTGCCGTGTAGCTGTCACGGCACCCCAAGTGAGTGAGGCTTCATGGTCCACGTTCCTCCAGCTGGATCGCCAATGGTGACTGAGCGCTTTCGTTTCCTGCAAAAACGGACAGCGACATCTCCACGTGGAGGAGCTAAACGGCCAATCACATCTGCAACAGTCAGACAGCACTATAAGCAAGACCTGAACCCCGTCTTGGATGCGCCCGTTTCGGCAGCTGGCAGCGTCGCGGATGCTTCCGGAGTGGGTGGCGCCGACAAAGCGGCCATTGTGCGCCAACAAAGCCACCGCTCGGCCCGAACGGCAGCCTGCGTCACATGACTTGGCCTTCGGTTGGTAAACAGGAAGTGGCACGTAGCCTAGGGTGGCGCGCGAGACTTTGCAGGTGTCGTGGCTTTGTTTTTTAATATCACGCTCTGGTGCTTTGCCCACTTGAGGCATCATCATCATCATCGTCAGCTTACAAAAGCGTCTGAAGATCATTTGCGTGTCGCTGCGTGGATCGTCTTCCTCCTTTGGGTTGGGGTGCCTCACTCTTGTACTACATTCCTTGACACTTTTCTTGGACATTAAAACTGGATGGAAGTTAACGTGTGTGTGTGTGTGTGTGCGCGCGCGTGCGTGTCGAGTAAGCAAGCTCACATGATCATTTGAAAGGAAATTGTGACACTTTGTTTTTTTTAAAGGTTGACCAATGGATTAACTGCTGCATCTTTGAGGATTTGGGATGGGGAGTGGGGCGGTGGTCTCGTCACGGAACAGCCAGTTGTTCCATGCAGAACCCACCCCGCCCCTCGCTGCCGTTTAATAGACGCAGTACAATATCAAATAGTTACAGGGATCAAATTCTTTGAAAGACTGCTCCGCTTGTGTGTGCGCGTGCGTGTGTGGTGTGCGCGCGCGCGTGTGTGTGTGCGTGAGGTATGAGAGATAAAGGCCCTTCTTGGGGGGGGACAACAGGAAGGGGCAGCACCAGGGTAGGGGGGTGGTAGTTGTATGGGGGGCACACGAGGTGGGAATGATGGGAAATGAGCGGCAGACGGGTCAGCTCAGTGGAAGACTCACAAGAAGAAAGACGGCGACACAAAAAGTGGAATTGGAACTTTTTTTTTTCTGTCTCTGGAATGGCGAAGGCCGAGAGTGAGAGAGAGAGGGAGAGAGGGGCGGCAGGAGGGAGGGAGGGGGGCAAAGGGGGAGTACGGGGGGATGTTGATGGTGGCAAACAAAGAGAACGTGAAGAGAATGAGTCGGGGGGAGACATCAAAGGGATTTTTCAGGCCTGGTTACCGGGACAACAGACATTTGCATGCCATTAGCTTTTTACATCATATTAGCAACACGCAAGGGTGGGGGAGGGCCCGGATACACTACACTACACATCACGCGTGCACGCGCGCACCCACGCGCACGCACACAAATGACTCTCGGGCAACAGACAAGCACTGACACCTTTTGATCGAAATCATTTGACTAAAAAAAACAACAAAAAAAAAACATTACGCCTAACAAAGGGCAGTAATCCCGATAAGAATGATAATAATGAGCATATTAATGATAATCATGCGCAAGAGGGCTAGTTGTGACGAATTCCAACAAGTTGCCCACCCAAGTAACACAATAAGAAGAATAAAATGCCTTTTTTCCAAGGAGTCATGGTTGGTCAAAGCATCGTGTGCGCGTGTTTGCCCGCATGTAATCTTATCTCTCCATCATGCTCACACTCCCGCTTCTGTCTTTCCATCCATCCATCCGGCCGTCCGTCCGTCCTCCCTTTCATCCCCGCTCCCTCTTTCCCTGAGTGCCGCTTCAGTGCCCTCGCTATTGTGGCAGCATTGTGCCAGTAGGCGTCGCCGTGACAGCCGTTGTCACGGTAGCATTGTTAGGGGGGGCTGATGGAGTGTGTGTGCGCGTGTGTGTGGTTGGAGTGTATTACAGTATCAATACACTGACACTGCGACAAAAAGGACAGCCGCCTAAGCCACATATCACTCCTCCTCCTCTTCCTCCTCACCCCTAAATCAATCTCTCTCCCCTTCCATTGATTTGACACACACACACACACACACACACACACCCTTCCTCAGACCACCTCCTCCCCACTCAAACATGTACTGCAACCTCACCCGTCTCCCCCATCTTTCATTTTATCCCCCCTCCTTCCTGTCTGCCATCTTGCCTGCCCCTCTCTCTCTCTCTCTCTCTCTCTCTTTCTTTCTCTCTCTCCCTCCCTCCATCACAAACCCCCTCACCCCCATCGCTCTCCCTCATGGCTGTTTTTCTTGTTTTTGTGTGTGTGTGTGTGTGTGTGTGTGTCTCACGCTCTCTCTGCATATTAATTGGTGCATTTCTGCTGCGGCGGAGCAAACAATCAAAGCATCACAGGCGGCGGCGGCTCATGCCATTATTGTACACACACACACACACCCCCCCACACACGCACACACACACACACGCACGCACAATGGCAAATGTACACGTGTGTGCACTTGTAGACTGGCATGGCTGCTGACACAAATGCAGCACACAATGGCTCATCCAGCAGATATGTCGGGTGTCAGCACAGACATTTGGAATCTCAGCAAATGTGTGGCGAGCCTCACATCCAAACCCGAAGGCCTCCGCAGCTCGTCAACTCCAGGCAAGTACGGCGCACCTTTATCAGTCCGTCGCCGTTTCCTCTTGTCTTTTTCACACGTGTGTGGGTGTGGTGTGGTGTTGTGTGTAGGGGCAGCGAAGGAGTTCAGATCATCACTTGGACTCGTGGAGAGCACGCAGCGCCTTTGGACTCTGTAGCCGTTCAGATGTCCACTTTGGAAGGTGGTAAGGAGGCAATGTCAAAGTTGCGTGTTGGAAAAGATATCAGAGTTTAAAAAAAAAAATAAAATAAATAATCGAAGGAGTCTTCATGCCCACTTTTCATGACAAATCGTGGAAATTCCTAATTTAGCCTGACTCATCTGGCTTGAAAGACCAGACAAGGTTTTTTGAAGTCGACTGCAATGTTACAAAAGTGGAGCAAAAGTCATAGAATCGACGTCAGCGGTCCGGGATCTTTTTCGCCCGGCGAACCGCATTCACCTAACGACATGTTTCGACGCACACGCATTGAAACAAAGAAAACGAAATGATTCCAAATTGAACTTGGCATGACACTGAATGTAGTTGTTGGAATTGGTGGGAGCCCGGCATGTGTTTTTTTTTTTTTTTTTTTTCTCTTCAACACGCCGGCCGCTGTCAACTTTGTGACACCTGTCAAAAGATGGGACATTGCAGCCAGGCTCCAAAAATTGAAGCATTTCTCTGACCACATGCCATAAATACTTGATTGGCCAAAAGTCAATTTAAAGCTGTGAATGTCAGTGAAGAATTGTCAAGTTGAGCTGCTGCTAATTTGGGCTCATTTGGACAAATTCATTGTTAGTTTGTCGAAGCTGTCCTGGAATTGAGCCAAAATGGACACTTTTGTAGTTAAATTTGGAGCCTTTGGATAGACAGTGAAACAAAGGTCATGGACTCTTGTTTTTTTTTTTTGTTTTTTTTTTTTTTTCACACAATTTCCAGGGGTGCTGCTGAGTGACTTTTGAGGAGGTTATGTTGGGCACCCCCGAAATGACATTTTCACCAAGAGAGAGGCTTGCAAAAACGTATGATGTTGAAGGGCCCCCGTTCAATCGGCAGCAACTCCAAGGAGGCCCGAGCACACCCATGAACTCCGAGAAATATCAAATAACCTCAACAATCATTGGCGATGGGAGCTTGAATGCCTCACCAATCAGCTTTGTCCTCGTTATCATGTGTAATGGATAATGATAATGATTTGAAATTGTTGTTTTGAACAAAGCACCTTGAGGAAGAGCAAGAGAAAAGAGCTTATATTTGGTTAGCTTGCTTGAATTTGTTCACGCTAAATCAAATCTGAATGAAATCATGAATGAATAAGCATTGCAGCAACAACTCCATTACGCCACATTAACATTTTCAAGATTACTGTAAAATTTGGCCTGGACACAAATTTGTAGCAGTGTGGATGGAAAAAGATGATGGCAGAGTTGAAGAATTTTGGAGCATTTGACAGCAAATGTCATATATCTGGAAACAAATTCAAATAGTTGTCTATTGTTTATCTCAACTTGTTTATGAGCTGGTGTGCTGTTTAACTCGTTAGCTAGTTCGATGTGTCGGGAATTTTCTGGCGCTCGTTGTGACTGACTGGCGTCACTACTTTGGTCAGGAAAATATACCAAAACCAATAAGACTAGTTTGATTTTTTTTTTCCTTTTCTTCATCCTCTTCCTTTTTTTAATCGTTTGCTTAATTTTGTTACGTAGCCAGTAGGGAGTCCCATTACGGAAACGCTCAACGTGTCATCGCAATGTCCGTTTCGAGTGGTGTCGTCTGTATGGACCAATTATCAGGCCACCAGTGCCGATCAACCGGCACCGCGAGTAAGGGGCCCCTTGGCGGGTATTGCTGACAACCTCACGTTGTCGTTGCTGTTCAGAATTTGCCTTTTGTTCCCCGTTCCAAGAATGTCGCTCGATCCTCGCTTGTCGAAGAGCGAGTGTGCAGGCCTTACAAATATGGATATATTTGGCCAATATGTAATTTCACAGAGTCTTTTTTTTGTTTTTTGTATTTGTGGGCCGCCCTTTGCTGTAGGAGCACACTTGGAACACGGCACTTATCACCACTGGATACCGTAAGGTGCTTTTGAGCTTGGGACAAATAAAGGACAGTCCGCGAGCTTTCATTTGAGGTGCTTGCTGAAGAAAAGAACAAGAAGTAGCCCGTTCCATCTTTCAGCCTGTTTTCCCATAAAAGCCAGCAAAGCAGGACACAGTTCCCGCCAAACCTCATCGTGAATGCTGCTTTCACACAAGTGTGACTTGTAAAAAGCTATTTTATTTTTCCACGCCAGCCGAAGTTCCGGTTTGCCACTTTGACCTCACAAGATGGGGGGGGGGAAGGCGCAAGTGGCTTTTGAAATTGTCATCTTAAGAAGTTGTTGTGGCTTCCCGGCCATCCGTGTGACAACTGAGACGCTTTTTCTTGTTCTTATCCTTCCTGCGTGTCAGCTGCCATATTTGGGACGGCGGGATGACGCTGTTGTAAAATGGAGCCCGTGCTGAGATCATAATTAACATTTCCAACCTACACGGAGCCCTCCACCCTGAAGAATGGAGGGAGAGAGGGAGGGGGGAGAGAGAGAGCGAGGCAGAGGGAGGGGGAGCCGCCGTATGCTTGTACACAAGCCTGATTTCCATTTTTTCCCCCAAGTCGTAATGTATTTAATTCAAGCTGAACGTAATCATGACGTGTCGCGTCATTAATCTGCGAGCCAGCTCACGCGTAAGTACGAACGCTTTCCGTTGCTGCCGCCTGCCCGAGAAATGTGCATGGATGTGCGTGTGTGCACGTATGTGCGCGCGTGCGTGAGTACATGTGTGCGCGCCGACTCACCTCGACGTGCACTTTGCTCCCGGATCGCTTTTTCTTGCAGCTTATTGTCGGCTCGTTGTTCCGAAATGCACTTTTCATGCGTGGAGCCGTGCGCGCGCGCACATCTGCAAATGCGCGCGCGTAATGTTCGTGAGTGCGATACGCGTGACAAACACAAGTCACGTATGGGACTTTCTCCCCCCTTGCCTTCGCTAACTTTCAGCAAGTTGCGCTAGAAAACCGAAACCGAAGTCACCGGAGCTCAAATTGCATGTGGCGCTAAAGTTGCGAGCACGCACGCAGTTTTGCGGCAATCAGCCTTTTGTTGCGGTGGCAGGCAGGGCGCGCGCAAGCACGCACATGCATAATCCGATTGTTCCGGACGTCGCACGTAAGAAGAAAAAAGGAAGAAAAGTGTGCGGGCTGGTCCACAAGGAACTTGGGAGTTCTTTCGATTCGTTTGTGGAGATTTTCACATGTGATGGCTCGCCCTCCTCCTCCTACTCCTCCTCCTTCTTCGTCTTCTCCTTGTGCAGCCCTCGAACATTTGGGGAGCAAAATGGAGCCGCCAGTCGCTCACATGACTTCGTTGAGCACCCGGCTCGTTTTTCTTTGCCACCTTGTGGACGATTTGTCTTGTTGGGTGAAAATGTTTTTACGGCTTTGGAAAAATCAGGAGGAAGTTTCTTTATAGAGTTTTAGTCACTAGATTTCTGACCGCTTTCTCTCCTATCCGCTTGTTTTTTTTTTAATCTTTATTGTATTTTTCGGGCTGATCAGAAGTATGAGAGTTCAAATGCGTGTGTGTGTGCGCGCGCGCGCGGTTGACTAAGTTGTCAAGGACGTCGCTGCATTCAGGCGTCGTCGTCTTGGCTTTTGTGCTTCGGGGCCACATGCACGCTGTCCAGGTGACTCTTCGGGAGTGTGTGTGCGCGTGCGTGTGTGTTCTGGACCAAGTCTGGCTGCATTGTGACATTTGGAGCTCCTTTTGCCCGTAAGCCCTCTGAATGGAGCCATCGTAGATAATGTATTACTTGCGTTCCAGAGCAACAAGTGGCGCCCACGTTGGCCAATCAGAAGCCTGAAGAAAGACGGTTCTAGGAACAGCACATCAGCAGAAAATGGAGCTGATCGTATAGACACTGGGCCTCTTGGAAAAGTCAAATCTCTCGACCTTTCTAGGACCCTTCTTTAACATTTGTGGAAAAGGTCATGAGGTCACGGTGTTTCATTTGGAATGCACGAAAGGACAGCACTGTTGAAAATGAATTTGACTCCGCTTTGCCCGAGTGACATCACCTTGCAGCATTTGACAAGTTTTGCTGGTGTCAGTCTCTAACGTGAGCGTACTTTTTTTCTCAAGGTGGATTCCAAAAAGCGCTCCTTGAATCCTCGCGTGTCGGACGTGACATATTTCTTTCAATGAGCTTATCGCCAACAGTGAGAATCTCTTAAGAGGTGAAACTTGTGCTTATGTGGAATTTCACTGACCCACTTCTCTTTTTTTCAATGGCAAGAAGTTGAAATTTGATTGCTCGTGGCTTAAATTGTGGGCTATGAAAAGAACTTCGACAGAACCTCGCATAGTAAATCCTTGTTCTGTAGTATTTTCTGAATTTTTTGTGAGTCTTTGCTTCTCAACTCTTAAGCATCTTTGCACATTTTCAGTAAACGTCGTCGATCGCCTCTTGCTTGAAATATTGCGGCCGTCAAAAATTTGGGGTGACGTCCTCCCGTGAAGGTTAGTCAGTAGTGACATATGCTAAAGGTTGCGTCCCGGCATTTTAACGTAAAAAGCCGAAAGTGAAGAGAGGCCCGTGACATATGCTTCGTGTGGCAGCGTCAGCACGTCGGCCATTTTGAATGTGGCGGCTCTTTGCGAGTCACTTCAGACTGTCACAACCAGCACCAAAGCAACCTGCCATGTGTACTTTATGATATCATGAGTGTTGACAGCTTCCATTTTATGTAAAACTGTGATTATATCGATAAATATTCACATATTAATAGTAAATATTAAATCAGTTTCAAGAATAAGTGGATCCCAGAATGTAGATGTGACGTTCAGGTTTTGGGACGAACGGTTTGGATATTCAGGGATTTCTATCAATGTGATTGGCTGGCAACCAGTTCAGTGTGTACCCCGCCTACTGCCCCAAAGACAGCTGGGATAGGCTCCAGCACGCCCGCGATCCTTGCGAGGAGAAGCGGCTCAGATAACGCATGGATGGATGATTTCTATCAATGTAACAACTAATAAGATCCGAACGAGAGTGGCCTTCCCGCCTGACTGCTTTCTCAGCTCTTTGGCCAGTGCTTCGTAGAAGGAGAAACGTGAGCGGCCAAATCCCATCCAAAGTCATTGTCTCGTCTTGAGATGTGGCCTCTGAGCCCCAGTTGGTGACTTTCGTATGTATGCCGCACTTGATATGGTTCCCCATCGTACATGGAAGGTCCCCCTCAAAGCGCTTTTGTGAAGAACGTGCAAAAGAGATAACAAAAGTCCCTTGTGCTCTATTAGTGTCCACCAGACCTTGAAGGACTCCACAAGAGCGGAGTGAAGCGCTGAGCCGTCGGTGGGCTTCCGTCGGACGCCAGGAGAACATTCCTGCTTTGTCGAGTTAAAAAAAAAAAAAGCAGGTGCAACGTGCAGACGTGCGCTAACCTGCGCTTTAAGATCAAGCTCTGGATACTTACACGATGACAACATCATGTATTGCCGCCCCCCCTGCAGGCAGGCAGGAGCTTTTTGCGGATTGAATGTTCTCCCAAAGCTTTTGGAAGTGGTCATTGTCATCACGATTGACTGAGGAAGGACGAAACGTTTCGAACGTGCCGCGCAGCCCCAACGCAAGTTAAATTTGACTTAGTGGGTGAGCTAAAAGCGCCTCTGGGTCCAGTCAACACCATCAACGGTCCTCATAGGTCCAGTTGTTGCTCACTGTTTCCTCCTTCGGAAAGAGTCCAGGAGTGATTCTGATTTTGTGTAAAACCTCTCAAGGTGGCACCCCAGTGCTGCTACTAAAGTATTCACACTCTGAATTGAAGTGTAAGCATAAAAGAACAAGCGCTGCTGCCCTACATTAGAGTTAGTGTCTGAAATGTGCTACAAAAGTAAACTATGATTTTTACTACTATTTTTACGACTAACTCCACAACCCCCCCCAAAAAAAATAACATAAAATGGTTTCCATCTTTCAATTAACTTGCAAACTGAAGATGAAGAACACCCCCATGTTATCAAAATCAAGTGTTCACGAGCTACCAGCCTATTTTGACAAAGTGAGTAGAATGTTTTACTGAGTAAAAGCAAATTGGAGTCTTAAAAATAAATACTCAGGTAAAGCACTGATGGCACTTGGCTGCTTCCCACCGCTGTGACAAGGACAATCGAAGCAGTGGAAGAATCTCCTGAGCTGATGTTTTGAGATTCTGCGTTGTTCCGTTTCTGAGGCGTTTGGGTTCCGAGGATTTCCTTCCACCTCTGCGGCCGCCGCTCGGCACCATGTTGGGCCGGCGGCACTGTGGTGACAGGATCTGTCATGGCGGAACAAAGCCCAGCCGGGGCTTATGAAAATGCTGCAGATACATCTAGCTGCCATGTACACTCGTGCACACACACACTCGCGCGCACACACACACACACACAGTAGGTTTGGGTTGATGTTCTTTTGTTAAAGCGCCGCATGTTTCCTTTCTCTTGTGTCTTGGCTTCTTTGCACTTCGCCATGTTGGCAGCCTCCAGTCTACCAGCTGATATCAGCATTCTCTGGCACAGCGCCAACCCACAACACTGCAGGATGGGAGTGGAAGGAGTGGGGGGGAGGATGGGGGGGGGGGGGTAAAGGGGGCCAGGGCAGGGGGGCAGAGAATGAAAGAAAATTAGTGAATAATGGACGGAGGGAGGGAGGGAGGGAGCGAGCGAGAGACATGAGAGAGGAGAAGAGAGGGGGGATGGTAGGAAGCAGTCAGGGCGAGAAAAGACAGACAGGAGAGAAAGAACAATCACTGTGCATTAACCTGTGTGCAGCGATATCCCTGTGACTCATAGCTGAGCTGAAATGTCATCTGGCTGCGTAACAATCTCGCCATGCGCGCGCACGCACACGCGGAGACGTCACACGTGCCACGCAACACACATTGCGCGACCTTGTATGTCGTGGCACTCCTCCATCTTGGCCGTGACGGATCCCAGCAACCCAAAAAAACGCACAATCAAGTGCGCATCTTTCATTTGAAGGCACCGCAGCCACTCTCCCCGAAAAACACCGCGTGCGCATCTGCGTGCATGTGAGCACACAGGAAGGGTGTGTTTGGAAGCCCAAATACCGCCCTTCCTGTTTGGGATGGTTAACGTCCTGCGCGAGTGTCTGAACGCAGCACACACGCTACGATGCTTGTGTGCACCTGTTACACACAAAGAAAAACAGTCCGACATGAGATTTGATTCAATGACTTCACTGTCATTGTGCAACATAGAATATTTCAGTGGCTTGTCATGATCTGCAAGTGAACGGAGAACTAATTATAAATAAATGCGACTTTTAGTCATGGCTTTTCTTGTGAGAGTTCCTCGTCGTGATGGCTTTGAGATGAAGTGTTGATAAAATGTTGTTGGAGACCAGCATTGATGTTGCCATGAGTGAGTTAGTTAGCATTAGAAGCTTGCTTTTCAGATTCTCCTCTTATATAATAATAATCTACATTTTCTTGTGCTTTCTCCGCAGGGGATTGAAGGAGGAGTTGCACCCCAGCCGGCAGAGACCCTGGAGAATGGCATAACTCCGCAAACGCTTCCGGTATTTCCTTCAGCGCCTCAGACCACCGCAGAAGTCTGGTGGTTCACTAATGTGTGTTTTTATTTGTGTGCATGTTATCCAAGCAGAGGATGGATTCCCCATCAGAGTTTGTGTTGCCCTGTTCCCCTGAGCCACTGCCTCATCCCAAAAACCCAGAAGCATCTCCTCACGGTCCGGATGCAGCGCTGTGCTCCCCTCTTTCTGTGTCGCCCCCAGCTGAGGAGTACCTTCCCAACCACGAGGGCCTAGAAGATGACCAACAGAACGGTGACGCTCTACCGTCCCCCACCCCGGCCGTGGCTCTATTCCCGGGAGGGGGAGGAGCCGAAGCAGGACGCAGTCCGAGTTTGGATTCTTCCCCGCCGGCCACGCCCTCTGCACCCCCGCTTGGCTTTGGAGCTCTGGAGTTTGCTCTCTCTTCAGGACCCAGCGAAAGCTGCAATGATGAGCTGGACTTGCAGCTCTTCCAGAGGGATGCTTTCACCCGGGCGGCGACAGGACCATCGCTCCGGTTCTCTTGTCACGTCTGCGGGAAGAGATTCAGATTCCAAAGCATTTTGTCCCTTCACGCCAGAGCACACAGTCTGGACCGTCACCGCCAGGCCTCGTCGCATTATCGGAGCGCTCTCTCCTCAGCGCCTCTCAAACAGAACCTCATACGGCAACAGAACAAAAAAGAGCAGATTCAGAAGGATGGGAGACGCTCGGTGAGTGGGAATCTTCCACACGCGCTCGCAGAGGACGATGAGGAAGAGGAAGATGAGGGGGAAGAGGATGAACTCAAATGTAGGGAATTGGTACACAGCCACGCAACATTGAGCCCTCCGCTAAATGAAGACCTTGCTCCTTGGACGCCGTCCGCTCCTGCCACACCGACGTTCCGTTGCCATGCCTGCAAAGGAAAATTTCGCACTGCTTCCGAATTGGCGCGCCACGTCCGCATTCTCCACAACCCGTACAAATGCACGCTTTGTCCTTTCTCCGCCAACCAGGAAGGCTCTCTGGCATCCCATCTGCAGGAGTGCCACCCGTCACCAGAGGGGCCAACTTTACCTTCCGCCTTTTCTAACTCCACCCCGGTTAACGGCCCTTCAAAACCTCCCCAAACCTCATCACCTCCCAAAATGTCCGATGCATCCTCGTTGCCAGCATTCCGTTGCGATACTTGCGGACAGAGGTTCACTCAGTCGTGGTTCCTCAAGGGACACATGCGAAAGCACAAGGACTCGTTGGACCACAAGTGCCAGGTGTGTGGGCGTGGCTTCAAGGAGCCGTGGTTCCTCAAAAACCACATGAAGGTACACCTCAACAAGCTAGGCCTCAAAGCCGGCTTGGGAAGCACCGATGCCGATCCACAGGCCAAAGGCTCCGCGGGTCACCTGTCCCTAAACGCCCTCTACTCCAGCCTTCTTCTCGCTCACCAGGGGTCTGGCAGAGCAGGGCAAGGGAGACCAGAGAAGGACATGGCAAGCAGGATGCGGACGGCTTCCGGCAAGTCAGCAATCCTGGGCTACTTGGGCCTTCCTAGTGACGGTGGTGGGGCCAGCTGCACAGAGAGACTCCAAGCCGTGGCCCAGGTGGCTGAGAGGGGAAGCAGCGGTGGCGGCGTCAGCTTGGAAGGAGGGGAGTCCGGAAGAGAGAAGAGAGAGCCCAGAGGCACCACTGAAGGTGGGGAGCAAAGCCCCTGGTGGCAGCTGGTGGCTCGAAGCCTCGTTGTGGCTCAGCAGCAGCAGCATCTGCATCAGAGAGAGAAAGACCGAGCTCACCATACCCGTTTAACTAGGACATTGGGCGCAGAGACCGATCTGGTCAGAGCCTACGCTGATGCTATGGATCCTAGAGGAGCTTCTGGTGGAACCTCTGGAGCTGCTGAGGGTCCGTGGGAATGCCCCGATTGTGGAAAGCTCTTCCACAGCCTGCAACAGGTTCTTGTCCACGCACGTGTTCACACCCACAAGGCCCAGGAAGAAAGCTCTGCAGGCGAGATGGACGGAACCTGCGGCTCAAGCCGAGCCAGAGGAAGCCAAGGCGAAATGAGGCAGGAATCCAAAGTGCAACAAGCAGCGGCGGCGAGCTTTCCCTCCGTCATGCCAGGTTTCAAATGTCAATCTCTCATTTTCTGGAGTCCTTTGACTTTGCTCTTGCTCACCTTCGTCGTGTTTGTTTGCGCTGCTTTCACAGGTGAGAACGGGACCATGGCGGCGCTGTCAGCTGTGGCTTCTCTTCCCAGTAGCAGGGAGCGCGTCCGTGGTCGAGGGATTAAGGATTGTCCCTACTGCGGTAAAGCCTTCCGCTCATCCCATCACCTCAAAGTGCACCTGAGAGTCCACACAGGTAGGAAGCTTCTGCTGCTGACTTCATCTTAATCACAGCTCCGTTCTCAGGAAGTTGTTTGTGCTAATAATTTCACATTATCAACGCTGCTGTGGTCTCTAAAAAATTATTCTGCGACAATTTTCTGTAGTTTTCTTCAATGGTGACCTAACATGCTAAACATTAGCTTCTGGGTCATATTTGAAGAATTGCAGTTGTTCACACGTCATCAAGGGCTTTGATATCAATGTGTGATGAAACACTGCCCTCTACCTTGCCATTGAGTTACTACGAATAATGGAATGCAATTTCCCATGACTAAAATGCCTCCCGTTATGTCAAGGTGAGAGACCCTACAAGTGCCCCCACTGCGACTACGCTGGCACCCAGTCGGGCTCGCTCAAATACCACCTTCAGCGGCACCACAGGGAGCAACGCAACTCGTCGGGCTCCGCCACGTCCTCTGTGGGCAAACTTGCCGCCGCCATCAACGGTCTGACCTCCGTTAAGCCACGCCGAATGCAAACTGATCTCAAAGCTCGGTCAGATGGCCCTGCCTCAGGGCCCGGCCAGCGGTCTTGGCTCCCTGGGCTTCCGCAGCATCAGGAGCATCGAACCGGTCAAGGAGCCCTTGCGTCTCTCAGGGACGTTGACGCAGAGACCCAGTACCACTATTTATCGGGGGCGCTGGGGGCCTTCTACCCTGGTGGGATGGAAGGAGCATGGATCAGGGAGTCTCCTCCTCCGAAAGTCCTTAAAGTTTCCCGCCGGAAGCCCCTTACCACCAATCGGGTAGTGGTGGCTGGTGACAAATCAGTGTCCGCTGCTCTGAATCAATCGGGTGCCTTCGAACCTCTCGATCTGTCCCGCCGTCCCACACCAGGCCTCGAAGAGCTGGAAGAAGGAGGAGGAGGAGAAGGCATTAAACTGAAGCAGTGCTTGGACTGTCCTTTTCGGACATCCTCAGCTGAGCTCATGACCATGCACCTCCAGGTCAACCACACCAGTAAGTCCAGACGCAAAATCAGCTCTTTGTCCGCCTTCGACGATGAGGACGAGGAGGGGGACGGGGCCCCGAAGGGTTCCAGATCCTGCCATCAGCCCGACTCCCTCAGGATTTGGGGGCACGCCAACGAGTCTCAAGCGGGAGCCCAGCAAAGCTCCTCCAACCAGACCTGGACCCCCAATGGTCTCCCTCCGGACCCTCGTGACGAAAAACCAGACTCAAACTGGGCTTCGAGTGACGGCCCGGTTCTCCAAAGTGAGTCAGGGGGTGATGATGGTGAAGAGCAAGAGGACGAAGAGGAATGCGACAGCTGCCCGGAGGACCAGCACGAAGAAAATGTCCTCGCAGATTAAAACCAACGTGGACGTCCAAACAGATGCACATTTTCCAGTTTTTTTGTTTTTTTTAAACTCCTTTTTTCAAAGTTCAAGAAGCATTCCAGCGAAAGTGGTCCATGTCCTGACTTTGAGGTGGCATATTCTGTGTAGTCAACATTGTATTTTTTGTGTGTTTTTAAGACTGGAGGTGTATCAATCGGGTGGAAATATGCCCGCGCTTCCAGTGTTTTTTGTCAATTAAGGAAAGCTGATGTCAATATAGGAATGTGCAAAGGTAGTGGCAACGATGAAAAGACTAACAAAGGCAAAGACGTCCCAGTAGAAAGTGTAGCGTTTACCACAAGAGAAAAAGAAAAAAAAAAGCTTTTTAATGGTGTTTGTTTGGTCGCAAAACGACCTTGATGTTTGTGATCTGAATGTCCTTATGCAGCACTGTGCAACTTGTTCTTCTTTTTGTGGATCAAATGTTTTTTTTTGTTTTGTTTTTTTTTCACGACGGATCAGCTCCCGGTCCGAGCGTGTGGCGTTGAAGAGCGTTGGTGTGTTTCCGCGGGAATGTACGGCCGCAGGCGCCGATCTTCGATCTCCGACTGGATGCTCCTAACGAGCGTCAATTCCACCGTGCCTTCTGTTTCAAGCACTTCCTAGTCTGTTTTGTACAACCGGCTTCTTTCTGTCCGTCTTTTGCGCCAAAGCAGACCCCTGAGATGGAAACTCGAGTCAGTGGGACTTAAACCAGAATGGACTGGTGTCGCTGTTATGATGACTTCTAACTTGACTCGACCTAAACGAAAAGACTTGAACCTGGATTTGGACTTATTTGGGAGTTAACAACTCGGGACAGGACTTGAGACATGATTACGTGTTAAAAATTAATTAATTCAATTTCCCAATAATGTTGTAATCTGACCGTGTTTGTCTTCTCTCTTTATGAAGAGCACATACTGCAGGTATGACTGCGTTCGGACCCTGACTTGACTTGCTCAAGCCACAATGGATTGGGACTTGTTTGAGACTCGTCTGTGTCAGCCCAGACCCTAAACCAAGGACGTAAGGTTAAAGCCCTCGGCTGGATTAAATCTGGCCAGAATCTGTCCTACGAGACACTAAATAGACGGAGACCAATCATGTTCTCTTCCCCGTCGCTCTTATTACCCGTCCATCCATTTGTGGTCCCGAGGCCTTTCTTGGACTTCCATGTGTGTTTGACATGTTTGAAACATGCTCTTGTGCTTGAAAAGAAAAGTCTTGTTGAATGTTGTACAGCTAGCTAGCTTAGAGGTGTCGCTGGTACTGTATATTGTTTTTTTGGTTTTTGTTTTCAAAGAGTGAGAGCACAAACCCGAGCAACCGCTCCTCCCGGCTCAAACAGGCCCGCCAATCCGAACATCTGCTTGGTGCACAGAACGGGCTCGTTTTGAATGTATGGTGATGCGCTCGGCACTAAATTGGCAAAGGAGAAAAAAAAAGAAAAAAAAAGCCTCTCGCAATCCAAACCGTAATTGGCCAACTGGAATATTTGCACCTTATCCCCCGCCTGTCAATCAACGGGTGTCACAAGGCAGCGCAAGGTTTGAGCTCTCGTGTAGTTGACTGCCATTGCAGTGAGGACTGAGTCATCTAACATACTCTAGTCGTGACTAATATGATCAACATCAACAAAAAAAATAAACAAATAAAGAAATAGATGACGTGATTGAACATGTTTCTCTTCACAAGACTCGAGTTGTACAGCTCAACTGCCGCACTGGGGTCGTTCACGTTAAGGTTCAATTATATTGTAGATGTACTTGAGTGTCATCATGTTTGATTGACAGAAGGAATGACAATGATTATCTTATTTTAAGGTCACCAATTTGATAGATAGTTTGTCCTATTTGAACGTGTACTTAATTTACTAACTTACTTTAATGATATTCAAAAGAAACAACAATCAGCAATAGCTACATTGCATGTAATTAGAACTTTTGTTCTTCATTGTTCTCTTTTTACCTCTTAAATGATCACACCCTTCGCTCTTCCAACATTTATCGGAAATATTTTGTGGGAGCGCATGAAATTTGTAGATGACTTGTAATAAACCAATCCGCATACTTGACCAAGATGAAACCCAAATAGTGAGTAGACTAGATAACAAAATATGTGCCGACCGTGTATTTAGCTTGATCTGTTTATGACGAAATGGCGCCCTCTAGTGCACCGGGCCGTCAGTACACTGACTAACTTTGGCGCTTATTTTCTGCAAAGCCGCTGCAGCAGGACGCGGACAATCAACCGAAATCAGGCAGCAGTTGATCGACTGCTCCGGGCTCGACCTCCTCTGACGCTCCATTAGCCTCCCTGCTGAGTGGGGTCGGGTAGGGGGGGGGGGGGGGGGGGGGGCAAAAAGAACGAGAGAGCTGGCATCCTCCTCCTCCTCCTCCTCTTCCTCCTCCTCCAGTGAGCTTCAGCCTGCAGCCTCACTCGCTCTCGCAGCATCCGCCGGTTCCAGCAGCAGCAGCAACACCAGCAACAGCAGCAGCCTTCTTATTTTTTTCTCTCTCTAATTGTTCACGTCCTTCTAACCCCAACGGTTCTCGTTTTTCCTTTTCTTCTTGTTGACTTTAGCGGCGGCGGCAGGTCGCCTTCCTCATCGTCTTCCTCATAGTCCAGAAGCGCTGCAGTTTTGCACCATGAGCGAGGTAAGTGTGGACTATTGCTTCATCTTCATCATGCACCACACGCTCTTCCTCTACCTCGCCCGAGTCTTCCTCGATCTCAAGGTGCGGTGGCAACTCTCCAGCTTTCTTCTTTTTCTTCTTGAGCTTATTTGTCGCAGTGTTGTTGCGCTGCAGAGGCCTGCTGCACCGAACGCAAACATGGTCAAACTCAAACAGCTCACTTCCTAAACGCATTTGTTCGTCGTTTACGAAAACTTAATTGTCAAAAGTTTGACAAAAACTAGTTCTTTCAGTCATGGTTGGGATTTTTAGTTTTGAGACAATTCTGGCCAATAACATTAAAAAGACAATGTATATAGTATGATGTTTGTCTGATGTCTTTAGTCAGTGCTAATTAAAAACATGTTTGTATATTTATTGGTATATACACATATATATAATAAATATATATATAGATATTTATTATATATATATATATATATATATATAATGTGTGTGTGTGTAAATGTGTTTTCTGTCAATCATTGTTCATGGACTTTTGTTTGTGTTGTAGTCTTTGATTTCATGCTGTATGTCTTGTGCTGTGCTGATGTGGTCCAATTCAAGTTTGCTCGCTTTGCTTTTCTTTTTTATTTCCTGGCTCATACTTGACGTCAGGAGCCGCACACGTCTTTGTTTGACAGCCCATCTCCTCGGGCTGAAAGCTCCTCAGCCGCTTCCTTTTCACTCCTTTCACCGGCTTCTATTCAACTCACACGCGCACGCGCACGCGCACTCTCCTAAAGCCTGACTGTGTTCTCATTGGCAACAGCTCGAGGAGGCCGTTGGCATGGTTGGCTTGTGCACAGCGTGAAGGCTTTTGGCACTTTGTGGGGAATATCAGAGGAAGTATGAGAGCTCTTACGTAATGACAGAATTCCTGTTTGCAGCACTTCCGCTGTGTGACAGATGTTTGCTGGATTTTCCTCTCGCTCTCTCATAAGAGCACACTTACTTTTGCTAAAGCTGACACGCACACACACACACACACACACACAGATACTGGCCTCGAATACAATAATAGCACACTTTATACTTGTGTTTTGCACAATTGTCTTCCATGTGAGCAATGGGTACATTGCATCCTTTGACGCGTGTCTATAAATAAACTAAAGGGACTTCATGCTGTTCTATGGCAAAGCTCTCCTGTATATTTGTGAGAGAGGGAGTGTTTATGTGTGTTTTCCATCAAACATTCATAGCAGAACATAAGCTTCCCCAGACCATATTCCCCTTCGGGACCATTTCAGACCCACACCCACTGGCTTACATAAAGCCATTAAGGCACTATTTTTAATGGCCCTACTTCCACATCTTCAATAGAAAGAGTGACGAGTCAAATGCTGGCTAAGTGCCCCCCACTTTTCCCGCCTACGAGAGCTTTGTTCTATCTTTACAATTGCCCTATGAGGACACTACTGCGCACGATGCGCCATAAGACGTCACCATCGGGGTTTGGGAATGCCGCTGGAATCGTCACCCTTGTGGGGAACCTCTCGTAGTGCATCGACGCATCCATGCCAACAGCAAAAAACGCAGGGGGGTGGGGGGGTGTTGACCAAATGAAGGCTAGAATTATTTTTAAAAAAAAGCTCTCAAGGTAACATTAGGTGGACAAAAATGGAGGTATCGCCGGATTACATAAGAGCCATATTCCTCGTTGTATGCCCACTGCAGAGGAATAGGAAGAAGCATCGCTGCATAATATCACATGTGCCTGACTCCGGGAAGACAAGCACGCTGGGGGGGTTGGGGGTGTTTGTCGCTTGTGCATCCATCTGGCTCCCATTCACGCTGGCCCACTTCTCACTCAATACGCCGCGTTCGTTCCAATCTTTCTGCGTTTCTTCTCCTCACGCTCCATATGTGTCTTTCTCTGGCCGTCAGCCGTCCGCCCCCCCGGGGGGGGGGGGTCTTCTCGTTAAATGCTGCAATCTGTCTTTGTCTCTCAGGCTCAGCGCCACCGACGGCCTGACTGATGCACGCGCCGCCATCCTGACGTCGTTCGTCATCGCGTTCACATTCCTTGTCCTCGATCCAAACCTCAGTTTTTAAGTGACTCCGCGATGATCGTATTGTCATCGTCGATGTGCGAATGTGTCGTCAAGTATACTTGAGTGAGCTGTACGGAGAGCCGAGAAGCTGTTCTTCATATTCTGGTGGTTCAGGACAGATGTTTGTTTGATGCAGTGCACTCAGCGCGATACTAAAGACATGACACAAATAGCTGTCACGGTTTTGTTTGTAAAGCATCTTTGGGTGTAATGTCGTTTGATCAAACACTCGGGAAATAGGATCGGGTGGATGAAAAGAACGACCGCACAGATGAGCTTCGGAAAGTCAGATCGGTCATCTCCGGTGTCGGTTCGGTCAGACCCGTGTCGGGTGATTGCTTGCGTCCTTGAGTCACCGAAGGATCTCAGAACAAAAGAGGAAAAGTCTTCAGAGTTTGAGCGCATGGCTGGTTTACTCCGCAAGGCTTTGGTTTAAAAAAAAAAAAAAAAAAAAAGGACTAAACAATGACAGTATTTGGAGGGATGCGTTGAGTCGAAAGCTTTATTTGTAGATTTGGGCCTTTAAAAAATGACGAAAGCGGACTTTTTTTATTCAACGAGAATTTGTATGTTTTGTCCTTTGGTTTGTGCCTTGTAAGACGACAAAAATATAAACTAAAACAAAGAGTTGCACATGTGGATTAGGTGAGCAATGTCCCACGTCGAAAAGCGTTTACCTTTTTTTCCCCCGTGCTTTTTCATCCTGCGTGTTTGTCAAAGTGTCACATGGCCGAGCGTCCGCAAGTCCGACACTCTGGATTGTCTTCCCTCCGGCACAAAAACACCCTACTTGTCGTCCGTCCTCTGACCCTCATCCAATTGCGCCACATAACACATATGAGTGTGATTGTTGGACCTCCGCCTGTCGCTTGCATCTTATCGCCTGTCGGCCACACGCTGGCAAGGCTGCAAAGCTCTCAATGTCACATGATTTGATGAACATTCGCACTAACGTCTTTTTTTTTTCTTTTCTTCCTCCTCCTCCCAGCTGACGTCTCCAAAGTCGGCCAACAGCGGCCAGGCGGCTGTGGACGACAACAAAGGTGTGTAAATAACCACAATTTTGCCACATCCACTACATCAGGTGTGGGTAAACTATGGCCCGGGGGCCACATGTGGCCCGTTAAACATTTTAATCCGGCCCGCCGAACTTGAAAAAAATTAAATGAATAAACCTTGTTCATGTTTTATTTATTTAAGACAGATATATTATTTTATTCACTTTCATTTAAAATTAAATGTATTTATTTTCTCAGATGAGGGGAGGTTACCAAAACACTCTATCCATTTGCTACCGGCCCCTCTGTCAAATTTTAGAACCCCGACCAAACTAAATCCCCCTAAATATATTTCATGTTTTTATTATCACATGCCTCTCTCCACCGCACTACTCATATGCTCTCTTAATGCCCCCTCAATGTATGTAGACCAGGGGTCCCCGATCCTGTTCCTGCAGGTTTTCCATCTCTCCCTGCTGCAACACAGCTGATTCAAATTATCAGATAATCAGCAAGGTCTGCAGAAGCTAGATAACCATCGCTCAGGTGTGTTGCACCAGGGAGAGGTGGAAAACGGCCAGGACACCGGCCCTCGAGGAACAGGATTGAAGACCCCTGATGTAGACTATTCTCATAGAACAGGGCGTGTGCGCCGCACGGGGAGAGAGCACTGTCCAACCCCTGCCACAGACCAGGGATAGGTTAGACACCTATAGGAAGCCCCGCCCCCACCCAGCGTCTGTAATCTGGCTCGTAACTACCAATCACATCTTTAGTTCTCCACCCCTGCAAAACCTTGAGCAGACTTGCCCCAACCCCGTGTATGTCATTCAGGGACTCAGTCTTGTAAACAAGTGACATACGACAGAACGCTAGTGTCGAGATTGCTTGCATTCAATTTTGCTGGTCCTTCTGAGGTTACGTGTACAATCCAGCAAAATGTCCCCTCAAGATTTGTGGCTTCCCCCTCATACATGCCTGTCTAGACCCGGCCTGAAGGGAAATCCAGTTTTTACGAGCAATGCTTAGGTTAGCAATACGGGTTGTGCAAGGACTTTACCTGGATGTCTCTATATTACAAACAACCCAGTCACAGGGACAGGGGGGGGTGTTATTTTGTGCATTACATATATTTTGAAATTAATCTACCAATTAATTGAGAATCTGCATTTTACCAGAATGTGTTTAAAACGAAAACATTGAACCAGAATGTATTACAAAAAGGACAAAATTGTCATCAGGAAATGTTAGAACTAACTGAGAGGAGAATGTGCTTGAATTGGACAAATCTAACTGAGCTCCACCAAACGGCCCCCTCCCACTCCCATCCCCGGTCCCGCCCCATGCAGAGAAGGCCTCGGCGGCGAAGCCTCACGAGCAGGAGGAGGAGATCGACATCGACCTGGAGGCGCCAGAAACGGAGAAGGCGGCGCTGGCCATTCAGAACCAGTTCAGGCGTTTCCAGAAGAAGAAGAAGTAGAGTAACTGCCTGAATCAGAGCCCCCCAAAAAATTACAAAAAGAGAGAAAAAAAAAAAAACAAACACCAAAACTTTCCGCTGATGTACAGAAATGTTGGAGTGGGCGGGGCTATTATTTAAATGAGGATTTTTCTTTCTTTTTTTTGCTATCGTTTGCAAAGTATCATAAAGAATTTTTTCGCATGAGATTGACCGGAGGCGCTCGGGATGGGGAAAAAAAAAAAACTGCAACTCACGAGCACATCCCGATGACAGCCGCGGCTCAGAACGCACAAAAAAACAAACACGGTCGACAAAAGACAAGCACACTCGGCTGGCGTCCGATTTCATGATTGCAAAGTGGACGCAGGCGGCGGTTTGTCCCTCGTGTCCTAGACAGGACGGACATGGAAAGTGCTGCCCGATGTATTCAAATATTTCTCCCGTCATTAGATCTGAGGTGTCACTAGCACGCTACTGACGTCAGCCGTCGCACTTTGGTAACCTGAACGCCTCACCAACGAGCACCTGCCCACAGCTGGCATCGTGTTACCTCGGACGTCTGCTCGCTTGGCGTCGACTTCTCCCTCAAATCTGCGCTCGTCACCTTCAGCGAGAAACTAGGACAAAAGCCGGCCTAGATTCCAAGCACACGGTGCCACTTTGCGACGCTTCGCTAACTGCTAACGAGAGCCTAATTAGTCCATTAATATAGGAATGTAACCTTATTTCTATTTCCAGCCAGCCAGGCACCATTTCCTCGTTTTCCCACCTTGGCTACAAGTCTGTAGTTGTTCTATTAGGCACACCTTTTCTTGTTGCTCTGCTCGCATTTCTTTGTCGTTTGGGAATTCCCATTTGTACTGGTGGACATTGAGTCGCCAATTTGAATTTGCACCACTTAATGCGCAGGCTGTGCTTGAAATCGCCGCATATGACAATCTCCAGAAAATGAGTTTGAAAAGGGCACATCCAGACGTGAACTGATTAAAAAGAAAATGACGCATTTGTGAGGAAGAATCAGTTCTAGACAAGAATCTTTTAGTGGCTGCTACATGACCGTGTCGGGCTACCTCATGTTCACTGACGCAGTACAGATTTCATAAATAAAGATGATAAATATTAAATATTTTGAGTTATAGCCACTTAAATTGATCAGTCATTTTTAAAGTTAAATACTTCCTTTCGGAATGGCTTGAACAATATATAATGTCCACCAAATGTTAGATATTAGATTTTGCCGTGAAAAAAAAAACCCTAATATAATACAAAAAAGTAACTACATAGAAGTAATATTTTGTATAAGGCTTTTATGCAGTAAAGTGATGCTAAAAATGAAATATTAATTGAAACTTATAATATTTTATCATGAATATATTGGACCTGCGTCAGTTCTGCCAGGGCCACCAAAACAGAGCTCATCAAGGCCCGACAAGCCGACCACCCAAATGGCTTAACGTAGAACCTGGCAGCTTTTTGGATTCCAGGTCAAAACGTCTTCAGCATACTCCAACGGTTGACTCGACTTGATTTGTTCCTTTGCAGATTGTTTGAAAAAAGCTCCAATTTCAATGTGAATGTGTGACACGGCGATAGAATTGTTTCAAAAAGGCAAAGGACAATGTAGGAAAAAAGGGTTACAATTTGATGAGAATTTTGGGCAAATTTTCCGATCTAGGTAAGAATCTGTTGGACAAATCTAGATGAGGATTTGTGCGAATGTGTCCGCACAAAAGGTCGCTGGAGTTGTTGGCCTTGTTTGGAAGTAGGTCGACCTTTTTATGAAGCCGAGTCGCTCGGTGCGAATGTGGCGTTAGCGCATTAGCATGTTAGCATGCGATTCCAAACACAGCCAAGCGGATGACGGATGTCCTCCACAGCGTTCCGTCTTCACATGACGGCTGTATGATTTGTTGAAATGCTTTGTGTATTATTCCTGTTGTGAAGGCATGTGACGTCCACAACACTTTTCTTTTTGTGCACTCAATAAAATCTGCTGCATTTGGCATTCCACTTGTGTTGTGTTGCTTTTTCTGCTTTTGCTTAGAGGGGAGTCGAAGTAGACAAGAATGAACCTCTCCCCAAGGAGGTGGCTCCATTCTTGTCAGTGCCAAAGTCAGCCAAGAGGCTTCAGCGCACCCTGAAGCGACCCGAAGGAGGAGAAGCGTGATAGAGAACGCAAGTATAGTTGGAGACAGCTCATGTTAGCAGACTTCATGTTCACGATGTTTCACCAACAACGGTGGCAAGCTATGGCATATGGCTCTTAGCGTTTCTCCCACTGAGCAATCTGACCACAACTTTTTTCACCCTTGGCGGAAAATCAGGACTATGACCGTTAGTCTTTAGAGACAGTGGACATTTCCATCTCCCTGGTTTTTTTTTTGTTTTTAGAGGTAATCATTTATTGAAAATAAATGTTTTGTTTGTATTTATAACTGATATATTATTAAGTGTATATTTTTTTGTTATTTTGTTTTTATATGCAGCACTTTATTGTTGGAGTTTTTTAAAGTGCTCTATAAAAACAGTTGATAAAAATGTCAAAAGTCGTGTTTGTTAGAATTGGTTTGACAAACAGAGATGAGACTTTACAAAGGATCATCTCTCGATTATTTGTTTGAAAAAGACACATATTGTTGGAAAAGGGTTATATATCTGATACCAAAATGTTTCTTTGATGAGAATGTTGGCCGAGGCGCTGGCCACAGAGTCCAACTGCTCCACTGACCTACTTGGACAGGCGCCGATGGCTCTGAGTTCGATTGATTTTTCTGTCACCCTGCTACAGTCACGGCTCAGGACGCGCTTCCCGGAAATGAAAGGCGTCTTCCTTCACAACAAATTGGCAAATGATGAAATTACGTCAAAGGTAAGGTCCAAATATGTATGTTTTGTAGTTTGGACAAAAACATGCATTTCGTTCTGTGTTAGATAGCAACAAATGTCGTCATTGTTGAAATTCAACGACGGTGGTTTAGGAGCGGAAGTGTGATTTTAGCTAGCTTGATGCTTGCTGCTATCGGCGAGTAGCGAGCAAAACGCAACCCAGACGACGAAAACTATCTTGGACCAAAGACTTCACTTGTCTTTGCGTTATGGTAGCCTAGCGTGATTTTCGAAGCTGTTTTGTGACTGGCGACAGCGACGCAGGACTGAATGAATTGCTTTAGCAGCTTTGTTATGTTGACATAAGCAAACTATCGAACGACTTGGAAGCGAATCAATGGAGCACCCTTGGTGCCAAAGCATGAGGAAAACAAATTCCGCTGCCAGGGGAAATGACTAAATGTATTATTGAGGTAATACACGGACGCGCGCGTGTATATATATATATATATATATATATATATAGATATATATATATATATATATATAGATATATATATATATATATATAGATATAGATATATATACATACCCCCAGAAAACGGGGCCCGTGTACACTTTATGTGATAGCTCCTTTATTTATTCACTGATTGCCCTTATTTTACAGGACATGGCAGAATCAATGACCGTGAGTACACCAAGACCCCAGTGGGAGCTGGGACAAAGAATACACTGTGTTATATTTTACTACAAGACAGGCTCGTTTAAGAAAACCCAGGACAGTTTCATCCATCTGTTCAAATGTGAAAAGGCTCCATCCAAAAGCAGAATTCAGAACTGGGTGGATCACTTCGAGAAGTATGGGACCGTGGAGAACCTCAACGCTGCCAGTGAGAACCGTCCGAGCCACTCGGGACGTCCCAAGACGCGAAGAGCCGAGCTGTTTGAAAGAGTGAGAGAGTCTCTCCAGCAGAGTCCGAAACGCTGTGTGCGTAAGCGAAGTCAGTCCCTCGGTATGTCCCGTGAGACTTGCAGGAGTGTGCTGGTGCACGATATCAGGGCTTACAGAATACAGAAGCTGCAGACCGTTACAGCCTCAGACAAGAATCAGAGGAGGGGAGAACTTCCGAGGCCGAGTGATCAGTCTCAAGACTGATTTTGAGTGGGCACCCCATTACCCGGATCTAAGCCCCCCTGATTTTTTTCTTTGGGGCTATCTTAAGGACAGAGTCTACGCAGGGAGTTGGGGCCCGTTTTTTGCAATTTGATACATAATTTATGTCATTGTCTACTTTGACATTTGTTCTTGTTTTACTTGAAAATGTAGGTTTAATTGATTAATTGAAGCTAATCAAATAAACATCTGTCATTTTCTGAAGTACAGTAAAAATAAAGCTTGTCATGAAGAACAAGAATATGTCAAATGTGTCGCTGAGTATTAATCCTGTTTGTATTTTGTGTGCATGCGCTGGGCGCAGGTTCCATCAGGTGTGTTCATTCACAGCAAGGCAGTGGGAGCCAACTGCTGGGCGTGGGCATGAAACAGCTGGCCTACCCACCACCGCGACTGGATGCTGTCCCAAGATTGCATAGCGCATAGCATATTCTGAGCCAGACGGCACACAGGTATTTCCAAACTCGGCCGCTAGAGTGCGCTGCTGCGTGACAATTGCCAACATGTAGTCAGCCTGCAGCAAGCGCAGAACACTTAGAAATCTTAAACGTCACGTGGCGTTTTGATGATTTTCGCTTTGAAGCGTTTCGGATGATGAGTGAATGGATGGTGTGAGGCAAACTTTAGTCAGGTTTCCCCCTGGCACGAGAAGCTTCCATGGAAAAGCAATTTTGACTGATAGGAGAATACAAATATAACAAAAGTTGAACGTTTTAAGATAGCTCACTGTTTATTTTGATAGTTTTTTTTTTTGCATTTAATAAGTTGATAACAAATATTTTTTGACTCAAATATTGGAGACAACTTTAAATGTTGGCAGATGTGACCCAAACAAGATCTCCCACTAGTTCTCGTAACAATTTTGTCACCAGTAAGTGCTATTTCTGACTGAATTATGTTTCTTTGTTGACTTTTCAAACTACTACTTCGCCTCTGTTAGTCGACAGCCTACAGTTTGCTGTGGTGGCCTCAATGTTTTGTCTCCTTGAGTTTTGCAGCCCAACTGTAATGTTGCAGGTTGTGCCCAAGTCACTCTTTTCTGTCCACAGGTATCCTGACCCGCATGACTATTTCCCCGGGTGGTGATCACGTTCGATCTGACAGGCAGGTGGGAGCACATCATGCCAATCATGGGCGCCACCATGACCAGCAAATTGGTCGCAGACGCTTTTGCTTTTGGACGGGTGCGAATGGACGAGGTAATCTGAATGCCATCTTTTGACTAGTGGGCTTGTATAAAACATATTCTTATGAGGAACATTTTTGTGTTGACTTCCCGTTTCCGTAAAGTAAAGAAGTATTTGTCCATGAGCATGAATCCTATTTGTACGTCTTCTAATATTGTGTTGACCGCGGGTGACCTTATTGGTCGGCAGGCGCTGGTGAAGTGCGCACGCTTCAGCGGCTTTCTTGTGGTCGTCTCCCAGCATTTGAAGAGGTTGGTGGGATTTGTGCTCCGAAGAGATCTGCTCATAGCCATGGGTGTGTGTATGTGTGTGTCTAATGTGCATGTCCGTGTGTCCACGTTGGCTACAAAAAGTCCCTTTGTGCTCATGCTTCATTCCAGATAATGCACGTCAGCGGTAAGAGGGCGTGGTCAGTGCGTCCCAGGTGCTCTTTTGACAGCACGCCCCCGCCCAGGTCCCTCACGCGCCCCCTTACCTCCGCCTCCAGGGCATCTTAGACCTCAGCCCCTTCATCATGTCCGACCGCACGCCCATGGGCATCTCTGTCGACATTTTCTGCAAACTGGGCCTGCGACAGTGCCTGGTCACGCACGACGGGTAAGCGCCCACACACACGCAAACACACAAGTAGTGGGGGCAGGACACACAAATACACAGACTCAGCGGCTTGGCCAATCCAAGCGATCCGTGCCAGCGGGTTTGAGTGTTGTGAAATGGGAGAGTAACATTTAAAATGACTTGTGTGCTATTCACTCACATTGTTCTCTCACAATAAGTGTTAGTATTGTTTTACAAGATTGTTTAAAGACCTTGAAAAACATTTTAAGTGCCAATAAATTCTACAAAAACATGACTGGGGAGGGAGTGTGGGAATTACTATCAATGAAAAATCTCATTTCCAAGAATGAAGAATGAAGTGCTGCTTTTATTCCCTTCCCAAGCAAACCAGGAAGCGAGTAGTGTAAATTTCATTTTTCTTGTTTATTTTCTGTTGTTCGTCAGTCATGGAAGTTAGTTGCTCCATACGAGGTGTGGAAGGCACAAAGCCAGACAGTCAACGCTTTTATTGTCACCATAATTCTCCCCAAAAGCACTTGAACGCTTCCCTTCCAAATCGGTGTGGTTTGGCCTGGCGCGTCGCGTGGTGACAAGTCCTCCCTCCCCTTCCCCTGCACGCTAGCTTGACTTCCCACTCCCGCAAAGGGCCTCCTGTGGCGGAGCGGTGTTGTGTGGCTTGGCCTCATTGCGCTTTTCTTTTGTCTTCTGTTTGTGTGGCTGTGTGCTTAGGAAGCTTCTGGGCATTATCACCAAAAAGGACATTGTCAATCACATGGCGCAGATAGCCAACAGAGACCTCGACACCGTTCTCTTCAAGTGAACGAGGCCAAATGCCTGCTTGGATCCCGTACTGCTTTTTTTTGACACATACGACAGTGGCAACGATTCGCTCTGTTTGGATGTCTGGGACCAGAAGAAAAGGAAAAAAAAACTCATCCCCAATGCCTTGTGGGAGCAGCCAGATGGAGGCCTCTGGAATATTTCACATCTGCTCCATTTTTTTGTTGTTGTCATCCTGCTTTTTGGTTCCATGTTAAGGAGTGAGCGGGCGTCTCTTCCTCCTCCTCCTCCTCATCCAGCCTACAGAGGATTTGTGAGCAGATAGAAGAATGCAGGATGTCAGCGAAGAAAATGTTCGAGGGTCTCGGGGCCTGCCCCGTGGCCAGACAGGACAAGGCCAGACAGAGCACTCCGAGTAGGGCCTGATGGATTCTCTCGCTGTCTTTCCTTCTCCTCCCAGGCTGCCGAGGCGTCCAGTGAGAATTAGAGATACGAGCTTGCACAAAGAACACGTTGAAGGAACGAGCAAAGAAAAGCAATCATGTTTTTTACTCTATGTCAAACGGTTCGCCCCACTAAATTATTTCTCTGTCTTCATTTGATGCCCGTCTCCCCCCCCCCCATTTCTTTGTCATACCTGTGAAGCCGAGGGCACTGAAATACGACAATTCATCCAGACTTCGATATTATTCGACACTATTGTAACACCTCTGAAGTCCCCTGGAATTCTGCATGCTTCCTCTAGTTATCCGCCTGGAATGTGAAACGCTGGTTGGCTTGCTGCTGTTCTTTGGGTTACCCCGGCTGGACACAGCTCGCGTGTCGGGTTGAAAGGAAGTGAAAAGTCAAGGAAAAGCTCCTCTCCCACGTCCGAACTCATCTGAGGAATTCCCCCAAACAATTTCCGATTGATGTGTTTAGCCATGTGTCCCTTTTAATGACTTGAGGCCATGTTGTCATGATAACCGTTCCACTGCATTTTTGAAAGGGCGTTCGACTCATTTTCGACTTCTGCTTTCCCTCAAAGCGCCATTAGGACTAAAAACTAAAAATGATATCTTTCCATCTGCACAGTTACCACTGCGTTTCATTGTGGCACGCACACATGTGGACAAAATTGTAAATGAATGAAAAAGGCTCAGTGATCACGACATTTTTTGGAGGGAAACTGACTAAAGTAATAAATACAAATGCGTGGTGGAAATAAACCATTGAAAACCGGACATGGTTTTCTTTTTGTGGTCCAACATATTTATGCTGAAAGAAACTCATGAAAGTGGCCCTAATCCTCACCCTTGCATAATGTTTCGGTGGCCTCAAACAATTTGGGTAAATCAAAGAGACTGTGGCACATCCCGACAGCTATTGTTCATGAATAAAGTGCTCCAACCATGTCAGGTTTGAACGGCGTTTTCACTAGACGCCTGAAGATGTTTCAGCTTTGCATTTATGATGCTGTAACTTTCATGATAGGTGCAGCTTTCTTCTTTTAGGACACCTTTTTTTTTGTGGTTCAACAATATAAACAAAAGCTACAATCATCATTGAAACTACTTGTAAGTGGTGAGACAGGAATTTGCTGAAATGCGTATTTGCTTATACCACAATGGGAAAATGTTCTTGTGACGTTTGTGGCTTTTTCAAATACTGTTGGACATGTGGGAGTGGAGCCGAAACATCTTGAGACGTCTGGCGAACGTATGCTTCAACCCTAAACGTTTGAGCACTTTGCTCAAGAAGGCTGAGCCAAAACAGCTGTCAAGACACAATTCAAACAGATACTCTATAATGTGGAGCCATTTATTCCGATGATTAAGGATCCGAATGACAAAACGGAATGAAAATTCTCCATATAAACACTCCAATCGGCTGAAAAAGGCTGAATCCGAATGGAATTTTAATCGGATTCACATTCTTATTACATGCTAATTTATATTACACCATATGGAAAGCGATTTGTTACAGCTCCATCTGTTGTGAAATGCGCTATAAAAATACATTTTTATTGTATTGTATTCCTTTTGCCAATCCGAACGAGCGTCATATTAACAGCTAAATCGGAATCGCCGGGCTGCGTCCGTTCTGCGCATGCTCCGTTTTGACGTAAATGCGTAGTGACGTCGTCGAACACGCACTTTAAAATGGCAGCTTTTTAGCGGCGCTCGTCTGCGCTACGAGAACTTGTTTTAAAGTACTGGTAAGTCGTTTTTATAAAGTGCTTGCGTTAATAAAAAGTGTTCAAACAATCGCGAATACTGTAAACGGGCTGGAACACGGCGGGTCTGATGAACAGGGTGGAGCATGTGGACAGCGGATCGGAAACGACCACGTCACATGTAAACAGGTGACCAGAGATCTTCATTCGAAATGATTTCAATCAGAAAGACCAAAAAAAAGTCTCCAAGTGAACCTACACAGTCCCTACGACACAGTCCCCTCCTAAAGTATTGGAACAGCAAGGTCAATTCCTTTGTTTTGGTTGCATACTAAAGACATTTAGTTTTCAGATCAATAGATGCATATGAGATGAAAAAAATCAAGAATTGCAGCCTTTACTTCGTGGTACTTACATCTAGATGTGTTAAACAACTCGAAATGGAGACAGCATGTTTTGTTTGAGGCCGTCTGCTTTTCAAGTGACGAAAAATATTCAAACTGACATAAAATGAGCTTAAAGTGAATAACATTAAGGTTTTGGTCGCATAACCCTTTCTTGCAATGACTACATCAAGCCTTGACTTTCACCAGACTGTTTCCTTCTTCATTCAAAATGATTTTCCAGGCCTTTACTGCAGCCTCTTTCAGTTTTTGATTCTGGTAGTTTCTCCTTTGAGTCTCCTCTTTAGGAAGTCAACTGTATCCTTGGGTTGGGTGATTGTCTTTTATTCAATACACTACAATACAACTTCCACTTCTTCCCCCTCAAAATCGTGTGTTGTGTTGGCAGTGAGTTTTGGGTCATTAACTTGTTGCATGATGAAGCATCTCACAATTGGTTTAGAATTTTTCTCTAAATTGCCTTGCAAAATTGTTTTTTTAGACATCTAAATTCATTATGCCTCAGGTTACATCATCAATAAAAATTGCACATGAAGGAATATACATGCCATGCCACAAGATGCAAGCCAATTGGCGTCAAAAATAGTCAGAAGGTCAGATTGGGTTTTGCGAAGAAGTAGATGAGCCACAAAAGTTTTGGAACAAAGTTTTATGGACTGATGCGACTATATAGTGGAGATAGAAAGGATTTGCTTATGAATCCAAAACATTCATGCTCATCTGCGAAGCATGGTGTCGGTCATGTCATGGCTTCCCGGGCTTACATGTCTTCATTGATGATGTAACTCCCTGGGACACCCCCCCCCCTTGCTATTTCTGTTAGACCACAAATGCAAAGTAGTGCCCAGTTTTAATTTTTTAATTGTTAGTTAAATTGTGTTAAAACTTTTTTTCCCCAGTTTTTAATGATTTTAGTCATGGGAAATTGTGAAATAGTATCAAACTATTGCTCAGCCTGATAAGAAGTGATTTGCTTGAATGTGTTTGTCAAAAGGTATGAGAAACGGCAAGCATTGGGACCGATTTTCTCGCCAAATGAAAACAAATGAGAAACATCAAATATCCCCACTTGATTTGCAAGTGCGCTTGATTTGCAAACGCTCTGGATCAGTGCCGACACCTCGTCGCAATCTCTGCGTGAAGGTATTTGTAGAGTGCGGGAGGGCGCCTGCGGAATGTGTGCGGCGTCTGACGACTGACTTGTATTCCCGCGCCCGCTGACACTTCACATGGGGCTCGAGTTACCCACCTGACTTGCTGTCACACGCGTTGCGCGCCTCCCCCGGCCCCACCTCGTCACACTGCACTTTCACTCGGAGATCTTGGAGGGCTGTTGCACAATGAGCAGAGGCCGTCCCGGGTTCCCATGGCCGCCGTCATTGTCTGGGCGGTATTACAAGGCGCTCAAAGCGTTTGCCTGCGCCAACGCCAATTCAAGGAGTCACCCTACACCCCAAAGTGTCACATCACCAACACATGACGCGTGCGTGCATATTTGTGCATGCGTGCGTGTGTGTGTGTGTGTGTGTGTAATGCAACCCGAGCCACTGTGCAGTATTGCCTGCGTGCCCTCCAGGCCTCACCTGAGGTGCTTTCCCACAGCTTCAGTCGCTCACATAACGCAATGACGCCGCTGACCTTTGTCGCCAAAACTTGGAGAAGTGTCCACCCGAAGCTGCCTTTGTGTTGTCGCTTGAAATCATGCGGAAAACCTATTTTGTCCCACGGGAGAATGATGCTTGTGTTTCTAACAAGAGCTTCTTGTTTTTGGGGTGTGAATATGACGTCAACAAAACTTTCTAGGAGGCAAGAGATGCTCCCTTGAATGGCCGTCTGCGTGTATGGTCTTCACGACTCGCGCACTTGTCCGCATTCCCAGGCGGTTTTGGCTCTGGCTTCCTGCGACCGAGCCTTTTGTGGCTCCATGAGGAGGGGGAGGCTTTTCAAAGACCTTATCAAGCGCCCAGTAACGCTTTATTGCATTGTTTTAGGTGCCCTGCCAGGGATTGCGATAGCATGACGATAGCGCAACTCCCACTGCTTTCGCAATGGCCGGTAGTCAGGCCAGGAGTGCCGCAGCATAAGTATTGTTGTGTGGCTTCCAGCCCCTGAATCTTGCCTGGCCCCACTTAGTCTCTTCAGGATGTTTTGGGATCTCTGTGTGTGCGTGTGCGCACACTTTCTAAAAGTCATTTCCTGATTTGCTTAAAGGAAAACAGTGCAAAGCAGCTAATAATAATAACGTGAAAGCGCCGGTTGCTGTTGATAACTGACAATGTGTGTGAAAATGTGAGATGGTGGGACTGCGGCTTAAGAAGGAAAAGAATGCCGCTCCGGAGATAACATTTGCACGGAGGTGACTGCGCGCAGGATGGGTGGCGAAGGTTCAACAATAACACTCGGCCTTTGTTCAAACATACAATAAAGACGTCGGGCCATCGAGACGCACTTTCAACAGATGTCACCAACCCGCTGAAAGCCAAGACCACCATCACAGGCATTCTTTCGCTACAATAGAAAGCGCAACCTCATATCAGACACAGCTGTCGAACAGGCTAGATAATCAGAAACATTATCGTTATTATTATGATGTGACCTTTGTGTTGAAATGATTTGTTCCGTGCAAGCGGCTGCTGGCTGAATGTTGCCCTCATGCGATTTGGCCAGACGTCTGTGGATGTTTAAAGCCAGCGCTGTGTCCGAGTTAGCGTCTGCGCTTCTAAATCAGCGCCACTCGCTCACCGCGACCTCCGCGCTCGCTACATCCTCAACGGGCCATCAAACTGCAGGGAGCTGGACGGCGCAGTGCTGAGATCCGCGTCACGCTGCTTCTGGCTAACGCCGCTTTACTTCATGTTTTTTTTTTTTTTTTTTAGCCAGCAGCCGCAGTGAGCAGCTTGCATAATTTCAAGCAAGTGGAGTCAAGTCATGACACGGGTGAAGCAAGTCACACGTCAAGTCTGACGACACTCTGGCTCAGTCGTAACTGATCTTTGTGCAGTCACAATCTGTACTTCTTAGTGAGACGCTCGATTAACTCATTTGCATCACATTGTTTGGGAATGGGCCCAAAAGAGTCATGTGTATCGTCTTCTTTGCCAACGAAAGGCCTCAGTGGCATTTGCTTTCTTCATGTTTGGCCGGCAATTGGTGAGCTGAACTTTTAAGTTGCCGCCCATTTGTCTTTGTGGCTTTTCTCGTGACGGATTTCAATTTCGATGTCTTAGTTGTTGCGTGAGTTCTTGTAGTTGCAAATCTTGCATGCTGCCATTCTCGTTTCACCATTTTGCTCAGAAATGGTCAAAGAAATTGCCAAGCTGACGTGACAACAAATCACGTTGCCGCACATCTTGAAAATGCTGATTTTCAAATGTGCTTCTTGAGCTGGTCGCCCATCGGGGCTTTTTGTTCTTCTTCCAATGCGCTCCTCATCTAACACTTTTGCGGCCAAAGGCAAAGAGGCGTGCCTGAGCACTTTTGTTTTACGCTCCAAATGACACATGTTGACATTTTGAGGTCATGTCGTGCGAATGCGAGCGTATGGCTCGGTGTTGGGCGTTGTAGTGTCGTCAAAGGAGTAAATCAAGTCCCGCTTCAAAGCTGAGATCTCCGTGGCCAAAGAACAAACCTTCATATTTCCTTCCAAACGCCAAAGAAGAAAACAAATGAATCGAAGCATCTTTGGCACCGGCCTGCTTCTAATCCGGCATCTAAGCCCTCGCACCGCTTATTGATTGGCTCCATGTCCGTGCGCAGCGTTTTTACGACACCGTAAAGAAAAGCACAACATTCCTATTTAATGCTTGCGTGACCGTGGGCGGAAACATCTAAGTCGAAGGCCAACGGCAGGCGACGCGATTGTCGTCAGTCGGCCCAAAATATGCCCCGAGCTCCCGAAGCCAACCACAACGTGAAATCATGCACTTGATCAGTTCCCCTTTAAGAACGGTGTCAGGCTTGCGGCTCGAGGGCCCGATCCGGCCCCTTGCATCATTTGAGGGGGCCTCCCGATGCACAAGTTGTCTACTTCATATTTCTTCTCAAATGGATTTGTTCTTTTCATTTTGGCAGACAATCTGCCGTTTTTCTGCCAATTTGACCGCAATTAATTTTTTTTTAACCACGTTCCTTCCCAATAAAAATTGAACAATAGTTATTATAATTGTCTGCCATCATTTCTCATGACTTCTGCTTGCAAATTGTATTTGTTTAAAAAAAATACAGCCATCAATTATGAAATGCTGGGGAAATGCCTCTTAGTAGTACTGTTAGTAGTAAGCACACCCTCGTTTAACTGGAGACAGAAATAAGTAATTGAATGGAAGTCACACCTGCCACCATTTAAAATGCCACTGAAGTTCAAATGTTCTGGTTGGCTTTTCCTCACAGTTTTTGTGTCACATCTTACAGTACACAAGTCTCCCATCATCTCATCTGGGAGGGACCTCATTTTTCAGTCAAGCGAAGGGGCCAAAATAATTTTTAGTGTGAAGACAGCCGTCATTAGGTGGTGAAATATGACCCAACTAAATTGATGACAAGATGAGAAGACAACTGGTCAAGGAAGCTGGCGAGAGGCCTGAAGCAACATTGAAGGAACTTGAGGAATTTCTGGCATGTACGAGCAGCGTTTGACAACAATCACCTGTCATCATCACGCCTTTGGTCGGGGTGGCGAGATATCATCTTACAAAGAAAAGGAAAGATCATTGAAATCACCCAAACAGGTGTGTTTGGGTCTGCTAAAAATATGTCTGGGCTTAGTTGCCAGGATTTCGAAAGGTCAACGCTGCTCAAACATCAAACGAATGTTTTAGTTGACGTAGGCTGTGGAGCAATGTGATGCTCCAGGAGCCTTTGTCAATGTCGGAGTTGGCGGATAGTTTCAGAATGCGGTCAGTGCTAAAGTAAAACCGTCGGGCTTCTGCTAAATTGCAAAAAAGGTCTGGACGATCCTACGAGAACAGCTGAACTTTATTTGGGGGGAAATTTACGTGGTGTCAGCGTTTGCGCTGACTCCGTGAATGTGAATGTATTTGTTGGCTTTACTTTTACTTTCCCTCTCGTAAAGACTGAAAAGAATTACAGGTTGCGGGTCAGAAAATATCTTATCACGGCCTCATTTATTTTATATTACAACAACCTGACCTGGAACAGGGCTGTTAAGACATAATTCTTTTTGTTCAGCCCACTGACGGAAAGCAAAACAACTCTGACCCGTGACGAGTTTGATAGGCGTGCTTTCGGAGAATAAGGCAACAAGAGGCAGATTTGACGCCATGCGAGTGTGATTTGATGCCATGAGAAAAAGAGCGCTGAGATTGTTTCACAAGCCCGGACGCACTCTCGTGGAAATGCGATCTTGGGCACATCGTGGGGAATGTTGCTCCAATGTAGCCGTGCCATGTCGGGGCAGCACCGGGGCGTGGACTCTGGCCTTTAAAGGCCTTCATTTTCTCCAGATTGCTAGATGGATAGAGACTTTTTAGGGCAGTGACGTGGCCAAAACAAACGATACATTGCAGTGGCATGCCAAACTCAAGCTGGGCAAATGTTCACTCACGATGACAAACAAGGCTGTAATATCATCCAGAGCAACAGGAAGCTGTTGTTCCCTCTGCTGCTTCATTCCATCCATTCTGCTCCCTCCCGCGGTGAACTCGTTTTCAAGAAAAGACGAGCATTAGTGGACCTGCGGAAAGTTCTCGCCCAACCAGCTCACGTATCCGTCCGCAGCCCAAATGTGGGACGATTCTTTCCGGAAGCCACTTGGCATTTCCAGCAATGGCAAAGGGAAAAGGGAATTCGTCCAAAAGGGGGACCACATTGGAACAGATTGCTCTGGTGTTTTCCACTTTAATCTGCCGTGTTGGATTGTCTCATTGCAAACGTGCAGCGGTGATGCGCTCACAATATTTCAACACTCCAAGACGAATACAAAGGATGGCGACCAAGTCGGCCCGCCAGTAGTGACAATCGGCGTATAATTGAAAATTAAATTAAATCTTGACAAATTGGGTGAAAATGAGGGGGGGGGAAATACTCTGGAAAAACAATCAACAAATAGTATGCAGGTCCTTTAGTGACTTGTGGAGACGTGTCTGTGTTTGACCTCGACTTTTGTCTGAAGCGAGCCCCCTACAACAAGCCACGCACACACAAAGTTGCAAAGTCTAGCCAGACAGCGTGGCCAAATGTGTGCGTTTGTGTTTATGCTGGCTGATGATGTGTGTGCGTACACGAGCTGGGGGCAGCGTGGTTTGCGTCTGTAGATGTCCTCCTCCTCCTCCGCTGTCTTTCCTTTAATTTGCTGGACAAACTATTTGGCGGCGTCCAAATGAGCAGCAGATGCTCCGGCTTGGATCTACAGTCAGCAAAAAAAAAGTTTGCACGTGTTTACCTACTGCACATTTGGAGTCGCAGCTCAGACGTGATGCATGGCGCACTTGCAAAGTTTTTCTACCTCACACAAACTGCACGTCCACCAGCATCAACTCACATCAATCATGTCCTGACTTTAAAAGCCCCCACAAAACCTGTTTTCATAAATTTTTTTCTGCTTTATTGAGTACTGGACATCGTCCAAAGGTTTGATTTGTGTATAAAATGTAAACTTTAGTGAAACTAGTGCAAATGGTCCACGTTGGGCTTTGCAGGTTATGCAGGAAAGACCAGGTTGTACTATTTACACGGGAAAGAGAAAGAAAGCGAAACTGGTCCGGCTGCTGGTGAGCCTCAACCGACTGTTTTTTTTTCTTCCCTTCATCATCTGGCTCAGTCTCCTCCTCCTCCTCTTCATCACTGTCCTCCCTTAAAAATGTTCTCAGTGAGAACCACAAGTGGCTTTAAACCGTCAAAGTAAAGTACACATGGATGACTTTTCATATCACCACCCTTCACTAATTTGGATGCACTTGTACACAATAGTCCTTGCACGTGGGATTTCTGCTCCGCATTCCTTCAACGTTTTATTGTCTGTACATTCTTCGGTCCGGAGTCCAAAATTTTGGATTCCCTTGCAAGACAAGCAGCAGACTCATTATTGCTTAAAAAAAAATCTTCCCGGAGGATAAAAAAAAATGTTCATCAGCAGCAGCCTTGTGTCTTTTGCGCCCTTAGTGGTTTTCTTTGGCTCAAAGAAGTTGTCAGGACTTTGTCCCGCCTTTTCACTCTTGTTGAGTTCCACTCTGGTCGAGTGTTTCCGCGCATCCTTCCGAGCAAAGCGAGAAACTCGACCTTCTCTGGTTTGTGGATTTTTCACCAGCCTCCCCCGTCACACCGGTGCTCAGAGGTCAAGTCTGAAGGCGCCGAAGTAGCTGGAGGAATCGTCTGCGTTGAGCATAGTCGGCGATGAGACGGAGACAAAGAGTTCGTCGCCGGCCCTCAGCTCAAAGAGTCCTCCTTGGTAGACGGAGTGGAGGGCGTACTCTGCGTCGGGCGCCCAGCACTTAGTGCCGACCCCCTTCAGAAGCTGGCGGGAGGAAGCAAACGGCGTCAGCACGGCGAGCGAGCGGGCCGGCCGGCCGGCTGGCTGGCGTACCTGAATGGGACTCGGGTAGGACGTCTTCTTGTAGACGCACTGCACCAGCTGGTGGCTGACGCTTCGCTGGTCCACGTCCCCGGTGGCGGGCGACGGGTAGCGGAAGTACACCTGTGACAGACGTTTGGGCGGCTCACGGAAATGTTCAGGAAGTAGACGCGGCAAAAGGAAAGGAGGCTCACCTGCGAGTACAAGTAGTAGCGGCCGTCCTGGGGAACTCGCAGCCTGCCGTTGGTTAGGGTCATGTTGTGCAGGTGAGCGCCCAAGCTCCTATTGGCCCACGAGCGCACCATGTGGCGGCAGGACTGGTGGAGTCCCGGCTGAGGGTACCCTGTTTGAGGAAGAAGGCCAAGTGAGGTCTCGTCTCATCTGAAGATTCCAGTCCCAATGGCTTCCAAATGACGTGTCTTGGAGCCACCACTCTTTCCAAGTACTCACCTTGCGAACTGGTGTCCCGCAGGGTCAAGTGGGCCGAAGGCCTTTGGACAACTGAGCTCAAGAACTTTGACCCCGAGTTGTTGAAAGGGCGAGGCATTGTTCTGGCCACTGAGATTACATGAAGATACAGCAGGTGCATAACAAGCGGTGACTCGGAAATTACGTGCGCGTCTGCGCATGTGTGTGCGCGCTTACCCATAAAGGTTTGTTTGGAGATGATGTTTTCAGTCACCTGGAAAAAAAAAGAAAGTAGAAACAACTTCTATGAGCGCCTGTGTGGCCATTTCAAACTTTGACATCTTAATACAGGTAAGTTGCTGCATTCTTTCAGATGTTTTCTCCTCAACTTGGTTAATTAAAATGTATTTAGCATATTTTCCAGACTGTAAGTCGCTTTTTCCTAGATTTTGAACCATTCGGCTAATACAACGGTGCTGCTTTTCTGTGGATTTTTCTTTCACCGGTAGGGGAACTCTATAGTTCAGAAAATACGGTAAATATTTAATTTTTCTTGGGTCTGTTCTGTTTTAATTAGCAAAGTTGTTGCTGTGTTAAAAGGCACTGTTTTTGTACCTTTCTGTGCTTGTATATTGGCCCCTCCCCCTACAAAAAAAAAATATATATATATATAATTTTCTTCCCATTTATCTCATGAAATAAGTTATGAATGGATTTGTTGGATTGTAATTGAAGTAACAACGTTTTCAACACTGACATGTTCTCGTGACCCCCTATTATTCGTGCATCCATCAAGCCTGCTCGACAAATCGTGCAAAGTCTTTATTTTCCTGCGATATCCTACTCCATGGCGGTTTGATGTGGCGCGCGTCTTCTCCACGGGCCGCCATCTGTTTCTTCTCTCCCGCTCGCTCCGTCATCGTCAACTTCTAAGTGCAGCGGGCGCTCAGCTCCCCGACAGCCCGGCTGGTGTTTTTACTCCCTGTGACCGTCGTGTCGCGGGGTGTCCCGGAAGCGCGCAGGCACGCCTTGTAAATCAGGCTGATGGATCTTGAGTTGTTTCCTTGGTCCGTTCTCCTCATGTTTTCCCTCTCGCTCCCATGTTAGCTGTTAGGTGCCACTGAGTCCCTCCTGCTATTAATCTCCCTGAAAGGCCCTAAAAAGCGGAATGTGATGGATGCCAAGTGAGCTCATGCTGACCTGAGGTGGTGTTGTTAGCAGCTGGCCAGCTTCTCCCACAGCTGATAGTCAAGCTGCAAATTGGACTCCATGCTTCTGGCTTTGGATGTGTGTATTCAATGTACCTCACACAATGCCTGCGTGAGTCCTCGCTTGGTGGGTGGGTCAGGTGGAACTCTCGAGTTGGAATCATCCCGAAAGGACAAAACAGAGCTGGGCCAGTGGCGGTTGAGTTGGTTGTTGCAGAAACGCTGAAAGGCATTATGAGTCCCACCTCGAGGATGCAATGACACCACCCCCTCCCCCCATAAAAAAAAAAATTGTGTGCTGATTATCTCTCTCACTTTATGTGTCAGAAAGGTCATTCAATGGATGCTCTGCATGTCGCATAAAAAAAGAATATAAAGTGATTCCAAAAACCGATCCCCCTGCTTTTCACAGACTGGCCTTGGCGGAGATTTGAACGCTCAAGTCCCGTCTTGTGCTCACCGGTGCCGTCGCTCCCTACTGGCAGCCGTTGTGGCCTCCTGCACATGTTTGTGCAGTCTACGGTCTCGCTCGGCCGAGCATGTCCGTCTGGGCTTCGCGTTCCTCAGGTCCTGAGAGCAGAAAATTGCCTCCTCACCCGTGAGGAAAAAAGGAGAAAATTGGCAGCACGTTTGTTTTTGTGCGAACAAATGAGCTTTCTATCCTCTTGTAGGCCGCCGGGGGGCTTGGTGTGATTCCCGAGCGGCGGGTTGTCTGTCGTCACTAGCCCTAACAAAGCGCGCGGGTATTTAGCGGATGGCCAAAGAGTAAAATCCATCAAAAGACTAAAAGACAGAAGCTGCGTTTCGGTTTACATGGATACGAATGCCTTCATCAACTCGTCAAAGTTTATGAACAAATGCTTTTGAATGTATTTGCAAATCTGCTCAGCATCTGGATTGAGCTCGCGCCTCTCATAGTTTACCATCAAACTTCATCCGGATCGCCTCGTGTGCACCCGCTTGGAGAGATCGCAATCGGGTGATCAATCTTGGATGGCAGACTTTGTGGTGTCCATTTGAGAACGCGTCCAAGAAAATACAACGAAACCGAGACGTCTCAGTATGCTTGCTCACATTTTTTCTCGATTCCTTGATTCTGTGCCCCCCTGACAGCAAGACTTGTGCCTTTTTTTGTAAGGGTCTTGACCTTGTGGAAAAGGACTTCCTGAGCATGTGGCACCCATTTGTCCCTCGCACCGTTAAGACGGCGCGAGCTCGTGGCGCTTTGCTTTCTGCCCGCACGGACACATGCCGACTAAGAAGAACAAGAATTACAACCCAAAGTAGATGTTGACTTTTTCCACAAGATTTGTGTTTGGACCTGCAGCTCAAACGTGACGGCACCGCTCTTGCACCGGCAAAACTGTCTGCATTCCTTCTCTTGCTGTTTATTCAACAAATGAGCCTTTCAACTGTGCTTCCAGCGTGACCTCTCCACACCAGCGTTTCTCATCCCGCAACCTCTGGAACCTCAAGCTGCAATCACAATAAATTAAAAAAAAAAAAAAATCAAATAAAGCGTTCCGGCGCCTTGCGCAAACCCAAATTACGGCACTCCGTCGGTGCACCACTCGGCCGCCATTAGCTTTTTGGGCCGTGCACTGCGGTCTTTTGTTTGGAGGACATGTGGACTCCTGGATGGAGCGGGGTCAGCTTTCTCCCAGAGAGCTCGTAAATACAAGCTGTGGAAAGGAGCTGCCGCCTGCTGGTTTACAATTTACTGGATTAAGTGTCGCTCGTGTCTCTCAAACAGGTGAATTGAGAAAAGATACAAAAGCAGTGGCGGCGGCGGGGGGGGGTCGCATGGGCACTGTCAACCCCTGCCACTCGGAAATATGCTTTTCCGACAGGCCAAATCATTTATTTTGGAGTATTTTCAGATTCACAGGAATTTTTTTGCACCTTTTTACAGTGGAGAGAAAAAGATTGTAGATTTTGGAATGAGAGGAAGGATGAAGGACGTTTTTGGAGAGGGAAAGAGAAGGAGGCCGGCTGGGATGTCAGGACGAGCGACAAGCAGGCACATGAAGGAACCTTTCTCCTGCAGATTAGTGGGAGCTGCAACCCAATACTTGAATACGTTGCTTACACTCGACAGGCCTGGGCCGGCTCGCTCTGTGTGTGTAGGTGTGTGTGTGTGTGTGCGTGTGCGTGTGTGTGTGGGGACGGCAGGTTGATGATTAATTAGCCCCTGCAACAGAGTTTCATGATATGGAGGAGGAAGCAGGAATGCACAAAAGTCTTTTCTCATCAAGCAAATCATTTAAGGTTCACATGCAGTGCGCTGAGAGAGTATAAAAATATAAACACAGGAATTAAGTTTTATAGTCGTCTTCTTCTGACACGTTGACAATCAAGTGGAAAAACGTGTCATGGTGAGCTCAAAGGTTCCACTGGATGCTCAAGTTTATTTATATCAGCTTCCCACTTTGGGGAAATTCCTTTTCTGTTGCACGCATGGTGTGGAAGAACAAGGAACTCGAACAAAACGACAGCCTCTCCGCATGTGAGTGCGATCAGGAACTGAAAAGATGAATTCCTGGCATTCAACAGTCCCCACGTGATGACGCAGACATCGTCATCGTCGTCATCGTCGTCACGGTGATCATGAGCTTACGAGCTAAAGCCAAAGTAAGGAATGCAATAACTTGGAAGAAGGTGACAATCGCTCCGCCGTGACTTGAAATAAGACCCGAATGTTTTGTCTTATCATTCTGCTGCGATCGTGTCGATCCAGAGTCCTTCTCTTTGTTAGCGTTGCGATCCCACAAACATGGATGAGGTCATTTCTTCTTCAAGCAAAACAATTGAAAGTTTTGCTCGATGAGGAGGATGAGTCACGTGACCACATTGACACTCGGCACGTCTGGCCTCATTTCTAGCCAACGCTTAGCTCTGTGGCATGGTGCCCTCGTCAAATTCTAAAAGTTGTCATGAAGCGGCTGTGCTTTTCAAAGCGATGTCATCCTTTGACATTGAAAGAGAAACGATTGTCCGCTCTTTTTCTCGTGTCGCTCTGTGATGTCATAAGAAGACGCTATGAAAATGGACTCCCACTGGTGTTGTATATTCCCACGCTGTTTCTGTGCGTGGCTTTGTCGTGTTTATTGCTCTGGTCCTTTTACACGTGGGTCACTATAAAAAATCTGTATTTGGTGTCTGCTATGTGACCTCTTTGCAAAGGTAATTGTTCTTATTTTGCATCAGGTATTCTTGGGATTAGAGCCCACTCTTTTTTTTTTTTTTCCCCACACCGCCGGCGTGCGTGCTGATTGAAAGCATGTTTGCCTAAAAACTGAACTTCCACACAGCCGTCCGTGTTAGCGACTTGGCTTCGGGCGACACTTATGTCATTAAATTAGTGTTATATGAGCAGCTCGTCATCCGCTTGTCGTCTTGTCACTCGCGCACGTCATGAAAGTTGCGTTCTAACCAAACAAGTTGAAAAGAAAGCCAAAGCTTATCATCTTGTGTCGGCGCCGTCCGCGCTCTCTCATCAAATCTAAAAATAGCATCAGGTCGAATTGAGCGTTGGCTGGCGTAACCCTCCTTTAGTCCTCAAGAGCCTTCATATTTGATTTGAAGAAGCGAATGAGGGCAAGCGCACACACACACACACACACACACACTCTCAACGCAAACTAAGCAAAAAAAGAAGGTCAACGATGTTTATGTGTGAGTCATGGTTGGCACCCTGACAGAAGAAAAAAACAATCTCCGTCCGTTTGCAGTCAGCAGCAAGACAACGCTGCAAGCAAAACATGCTAGCTGCGTTCGCGCTTGCAATTGCCTAATCACGTTGATTTGGTCAAGGCGATATTTGCCATTTCATTTTGAAATCAAGCACACATCATGTGTTATTCCGGCCGCCCCTCGAGGACGCCCACTTCTGATTCCGAGTTGTTTTGGGGCCTTACCTTGGAGATGTAAGCTTTGATGCCTTCGGCCAGCTTGATGCAAGGTTCTCCCAGGAGCTGGGCCAGCTGCTCTGGGATGTCCTGGTCCAGAGCGTTGAGTAAACTCAGACATTTGAGCTCCTCGGTCACCCCCTGACTCCGCACCTGCACGCACAACGCCAAGAAGAAACCTCATCCGTCATCTGGACAACAAATTAGAGAAAAGCCCGCTAAAGTCAACATGTGAGCGCTGACGATGCGTTTCAGCAACCTGACTGTGTCAATGATCATTTACAACAAACTTTCTCTCTTGGAAAACTCCCCCCCCCCCCTGTGATGCTTGGGCCCGGGCTGAGTGTGCGGCTAATGACCGCGCTGAGCCAGCATGAGCAAAGATGACACACTTGGTTTTCTTTTCATGTTTTGCTGGCTCGCCTGTGGAAATGGGTCAGCATGGTGTCGGTTATTGGGTTTACGGGAAAGGTTCAGATTCTACGAAGGCGCGTCATTGGGAGTGACTTGTGCACTAATGATATTCACATGGCGTGTGTGGCGACCAGCTCGGGAGGAACACAGATGTCTCCGTCTTTTCAGACCTTTCTTCACTTCGTATTCAGTCATCTGAGATTGTCCTGTTCCGACAAACGGCTTCTTTTCGGTTCGTGAGGGGCCTGTCTGTCAGGACACGCTAGAGAGATTCAACTTCATTGTTTTGCTTGGACTCCCTCCCAAAGTTCATTTAGAGGTGCGAATGAGCCACATTGTCGTGGTCAGGAAGTTAGCATTTGCTTTTTTTTTTGTCTTGCAACGGGTATCCCGCTCTGCTACTCCGCCGGATGAGCAGCGTGCACCGCTTGCGCTACTTGAAGCGCTAATGCAAAACAGGTGCATTGACTGGAAACATTTATGTTCTCATCTTTTGACCTGAAAGTGCTGACAGTGGAGTCCAGGGGCGGGGTCACGTCCGTGTGGTTTGCCAAAACAGCCTCCCTGCTTTCCAAATGTTATTCCGTCCGTACAGCGTCCATTCACCTCGACAAGGCCAGCGGGGAGGGTTTGATCTATGGTGGGATAGGCAGCAGAAAAAGGCACTCGACCAAAAAAGAACATTTTGAGGAAGAGAACCATTACTGGTTGTCAAACTGGCAGCCAGCGGGCCCAAATGTGGCCCTCCACATCAATTTAAGGAGCCCACTTAAGTCGATTCAGTGTGTCTACTGAAAAGATTTGTTCTTTTCATTTTGCGACAGAATTGTTTTTGTTCACTATGATCGACGCCATTAATGCACATTTCAATTATTTTCTGTTACGCACGTGCAGGAAGAAAAAATATATATTTTGCGCCCCCTCCAACTCTCCACTGTCTATAAAATTATACACATGCATAAAATTAGATTCTTTTTCAAATGAACAAAATAAGGATTTAGAGATCAATTTATAACAAAGAAAAACTTTTAAGGTTTTTTAATCTGTGTCCTCCTTTGTTCTTCATCCCTGTTAAATATACTTCTTGAGGGCTTGTTCACTGCACTTCACATTTGCTGGTCTGTGTGCTTTCGGTGTGCATGCCCGGTGTAAAAAAAAAAAACACCTTAGACCATGAGTTCCAAACTCCAATCCTCCAGGGTCGCTTCCCTACATATTGCTGTAACAAACCTGATTTAAAAAAAATTCTCATCAGCAAGCTCTGCAAATGAGCCTGACAACGATCCTGATCATGTGACTGAGGTGTGTTGCAGCAGGGAGAGATGGAAGAGGCCCTGGAAGACCGGAGTTTGACAGCTATGCCTTAGAGCTAATACTCCCTGCGCACATTCTGACAATGAGAGCACCACTGCCACCTACTGTAGTGGATGTGCTATTACAAAAAAAACAAAAAAAATGTTCGCATCCCTCTGGCATCACATCATGCCCTCCAGGGCCCGCCGCCTCACTATTTGAAAAGGACTGCATGTAGCGCCTTGTGTGCTTAATTTGGAAAGTGAGTTTAGTTGTTAGTTACATCTTCCTCTGCTTCTTTTTTGTCCTGTGGATGTGGATCGATCATGCCAAGACTCGTTCATTCAAAGTCTCTTTGTACTCTCAGAGTGAAGATCTACAACGGAGCCTTTTGTTATGATATATATATATATTTTTTTTTAGTGGATGAGTAAACCATTCAGAAAAGACACTTAGAAACTTTGACGTGCCGGTGGACGCTGCAGGTTGAAGCTGTTTTTTTTTTTTTGCCACCGATTGATTGATGGATTGAATTGATTGGAGCGATTAATGCCATTTTGAAATTTTCCACTAGCGCTGTTAGCATACAATGTGTGGCTGCTGACTGGCGCCAAACCACTTCTAACTTTGTCCTCCCACTGGGAGCGTTTCCCTCCTTTACTTTTCCCATCAACAACTTATGTCTGTGGCTGTGGAGTGGCCGGAGTTCTTTTTCTTCCTCCTCTTTTTTTTCCCCCTCTCTGTATCACAAGAACTGCCCTGAGTAGTCGTCCGACTCTGGCGCACACCTGAAAACTGTGCTGAACTGTGGAACGTAGTTAGCCTTTCCTTTGTCTCCCACTGGTCTACTTTTTTCCCCCCTATACACTGATGGGATGTCACCATGGCAACCAGAGCAATCTCACATGAAGGCTGTACGGAGCAGCTCTGACTTTCTCAGGAAGTGAGGAACAATACTTCACTGTTCCCACCCTGCATGTGTATTGTTGTTGTGCGTGTGTGTGTGTGTGTGTGTGTGCGCATGTCAGTGCCAAGTGCACTAATAACGCGCACGTTACACGTCTAAATTTAGAGTCTTTGCCTGGTCTGTCCCTCCGGCCTGCAGGATTTGAGTAACGTGGCCCCTCTCAACTCTCTCTAATCCTCTCAAATGAGAGCTGTGCACTGCCAAACACACACACACACACACCCCCACACACACGCCTTGCTGCGCGCTTTCCAAGCAGCCCTCAGAGATACAGTATACTTTTCGGGTTTTGGTGTCCACCGAAGGCCGGCCAAAAACAGGCTGGATGGGGGATGGAGAGGGCGAATGAACACACACATATAAGAACACGCGCACACACGCGCACACACGCCCGCATGTGCGTGGCCGCAGCTGGACTCATGGCATAAATCGCTTTGGCCAAAGAGAGAGAAGCTCAAATGTTGAGGTGACAGCAAAGATGGGAGGAGGTCCAACATGGCTGCGTCATGTGCACAGAGAACCTTCCAGAATCTCCGACGAACAGAAAAATATCTTTTTGTTTCAAGTTAAAAAGTTGTCAGAGTGTAATGATGAGTTGTTGGATGGTCGAGCTGTGTTATTCAATCTTGGGAGTGTCTGGTCCAAATGTAGCCTTTTTTTTCCCCCTCGACTGTGGAGAACCACTAGAGGGTTAATCAATGGCGCTCCATCATCAGTGCCGGTAACGAGCTGTTGGACGAGTGTGTGTGTATGCCGAATTCCCAGTAGAGACGCTTCATGTGGCGCACACGTGTCTGCGTTGCGTGTTTAATGAGGCTCCAGCGAGCGTCCGCGCCGACTAAGGAATGCTGCGAGCGGCCAAACCGGTCTCAAGATGTCTTTTGTGTGCACCTGTGTGCTTGTGAGCACACACACACACACACACACACACACATGACCACTCCCGGGCCTTGGCGTGCTGACCTCTAACTCGCCATTGTCTGAGCCACGCTGCTCTAGATTCTGTCTTGTTTTGATGGAGTCGCAGGGCGGACTTTTCTTTTGTGGCCATCAAGATAATGATTCATATCTGAGGCTCAGGGCCAAAGGTTGGTGTACGCTTCTGGTAAACGGGCCGTGAACAAGGAAATAGCTAACAAATGGGTCAGGACTTTTTTGTTTGTTGCACACCAGTGGCGTGGATTGAAGCAAGCGCATCAGAGATCTCGTATTGAGTGGCAGTGCAGTGACATCCTTTGTGCTTCTGTCGCCTGACGCTGGTTTGTTCATCCGTGATTTTTTTTTCTTCTTTTTTTCCTGTCTGCCGCGACCCTTGTGGCTGCACAAATGAGCTGGTCGTAAATATCCTCAACTCAACTCTACTGTATTTATAAAGCACTTTAACACAACCACCGCTGTATACAAAGTGCTGTACAAAAGTGTCATACAACAACAAACAATGAAACTAAATTACAATAAAGACAGTAAAAAGCACAACAATAAAGACCAAAAACCAAATCTCATGTTGAGTCATAAGCCAGAGAATAAAAATGCGTTTTAAGATGAGTTTTAAAGATGGGAACTGAGGGGCCTTGCTTAACGTTATAGTGCGAGGTCATTCCCATGCAAGAGACCGACAACGAAAAAGGCTCGATTCCCCCCTGAGCCTTCGCTTGGTCCTCAGACCTCAAGCAGGTGCGTAAAATGGGGCAGAAAATAATAGAATCTTAAAAAGAATTCCAAAATGTACAGGGAGCCAGTGAAGGAATTTGGGATTTATGCGCTCCCCTCTTATGAGTACCAGTCAAGAGGTGAGCAGCAGTATTTTGGACCAACTGGAGACGCTTGATGGAGGATTGGCTGAATCCGGAATGAAGTGCATTGCAGTAATTCAGCCGAGATGTGACAAAGGCATGAATTACTATTTCAAAGTGCTGTTGAGAAATGAGATATTTTACCTTAACCAGCTGCCTAATACGAAAAAGATGGATTCAACAACAGCACTAATTTGCCTGTCCAATTTAAAATCATGACCCAAGTTTGAGACTTGTTGGCTTTAGATAAGGAGCCAGAGGGCCCAAGTCAGCAAGAAGAGAAGTACAAGGGCCACTAGGACCAAACATCCTATTTTCTGTTTTCTTTTCCTGCCAGCACTCCCGCCACATGGTTGACCGAAAGTGCAAAGTGCTGGTTCAACGTGATTGGCTGTGTGCCACCTGACACATTTGCGAATGCCCCCCCCCACACACACACACACAAAGTGACAATTGCACTTGTTTGCACCGGTGTCAGCGTTGTAAATCTGGCTGAGAGCCTTTATCAGGGCTTGTTGACGGACGGAGGGAGCAAACAAAGTGATAGCACGCACACACACACACACGCACACACGCATGCATGCGCCAATAGAGCTTCATACAAGGAATGCAAGTAGTCAGATTTAATAACATCATGTGTGGAAGCTTTTTGCTCTTGTCAAATTATCGTGATGTTTCCCACTTTTCTAGAAAAGCTGGGAAGGTGCACTACAGATGGTTTCATTTTGCTGACCGAGAAGGCCAAGTTGTTGATGGGAATGACAATCAAGTACAAATGCGTTATTTTAGGTGCTCGTTTTATCTATTCCGTGGTCACGATTGAGTGATTTTATTTCTACAAATTAGCATTTTGTGTGCCGATTCTTCAATATTGTGGGCGCAAGTGGCCATTTTTTTTTATCACCCTTCATTTATGGTCGGAACACATACAGGCCCGCCAGACGCAGACAGTGGAGAAAAAGCCTTGAGTAGTGATGTCATTCACCTCCAATTTGTTCCAATGAATGATTCTCCCAAAACTGCTTCCTTTTGCTCTCTCTGCATTTATTTTAATGGTCGCTTCCATGTTGGATCATTTGTTTTTACGCCGCTCACGTCAAAATATGCCGTGATGTGAACACGCTCGTGGTTGGGGAGCGCTAATGTTTGTCTAAAAGGCTTCTCGTAAATGTTCGATGGAATGTTCTTATGTCACAATGTGGTTTGCTTATGTGTGGAGGTGCCGCTGCTGCCCCCGCTTGCCTTTCCTCTGGACACTTTTTAAGCAAGTCCGTTGCAACGTGTGTTGCTCGAAAGGACTTTTGTCTGGCCTTTGTAGCAAACCTGCTACTTTTCCCACATTTGGTGGCCCACTGCATTTGTTTGGTTGCAATGCTGGCAAATTCCTGCTTGTCTCGTGTTGTTGCTCTCCATGGGCTGCCCTTGTTTGTTAATAGAAGGGGGTACATTCAGACGTGGGAGGGGGGGGGGGTAATTCCCCCAAACACACATGCTCAGGCCTCATGCATTTCATGAGGCCCGAGCATGGCCTGAAAACAAGTTTGGGGCTGAATACACAATATGTGCACTGTTATTTAAAGAACAAGTTTTTTCTGTGTGCTCCTGAAGATAAGTGCATGTGTCCACTTGAATGTGACTGAGCTTGTTGTCATTTTGTCTCTTTGCAGTCAGCGAGTTAGAAAGCATGGCGTTGGGCTTTTGGCAAATTAGCACTGTGCTTGGAATAATAAAGATAAAGAGGCTGATGCGAGCGTCCCCTTTGGGGGTCTTATCACGTCACATGCGCCCTCCGTGTAATGAGGAGAAAAACAAGATCGTCCTTATCCTCTGCAGCCGCGCCGCTGATGACCGAGGAGGGTCTTTTCACAGCTGGGCTCATCTTTGGAAATGTGTGAAATGTTGCTTGCATGGGAGGGGGCGGACGGGGTCGGGGGGGGGGTCGTAAGACTCTGGCATCAAATACAAAATGGCACATTTTGATTGCTTTTGCCTGGCCGAGAATGCTTCCAGATGGAATCTGCACCTCTACAAACTTTTGTTTTGATTGTTGCTGTGCAGTAAGGAGCATACTGCTGTGATTAGTTCCATAAATAAGCTCCAGTGCGGGAGAAGACATCTTATTATGACTTCAGGAGAGAAAAATGTCCGAAGCAGCAGTGCATGTTTCACTCGAATTCTTAAGTGCAAAGTGTGGAAGTGAGAGTTGCAGAAGTTCTTACCTGCGAGATGGACATGTTCAGGTAGACAAAGAGCCCCGTGGTGGAGGCCACCTGCAGGACCACCACCACCGCCACCACGAGGGCCACCCACATCTTGGACGGCGCTTCTCGCCGCCCCGCGCCGCTGCCGGGCCCCCCGGTCGGAACCATCATGTAGGTTGTGGACTCGCTGCTCACCGATCGGAAATAATCCTGCTGCTGCTGCTGCAGCTGCTGCTCGCTCGGGCTGGCCATGGCGCCCACCGCGCATGGAACCCAGGGAACAGCGACTAAGCTCACGCTAAATGTCCATGCAAGAGGACCCCCGGCTCAAAGCGGGAATGCGGCCATGCCTGTTGGAGTGGACGAGTGGAGCAGCCTGCAGGACGAGGCGGCGAGCAGCCGCGGAGGGGCTGGCTTAACCTCTTTGTCACCCGGTGGGAGGGCGGGGGAGGAGGAGCAGCAGCAGCAGCAGGGAGGCCTGCAAGCAAACAGCTCGACAACTTTTCCACCCTCTTCACTCACTCGGTGAAAACCTGCTTTCTTTGTCGGGTATGTTTTGCCTTCCCGCTTTCGAGAAGCAAGCGTGTCAGACGGCTGGTTGTATTTAGGTCACAGCACACATTTCTGTCATCACTTGAGTTTTCTTTTGGAAGAAATCAAGATGATGGATGACGTCTTGCCATATAAACTTCTTTCATACTGGTTGATTTGAAGTAATCCCCTAAATGAAAAGACGTCGTTATTTGTTGACTTTATTTCGTTGGCGTTTGTTCTTGAATGCAGCAGAATTGAATTTTGAATTGACGTGGCGTGCGATGACTTGGTGGTTGCGAGTTATTGAATGGTGAAAAAGGTACGTGATCATGACGCTAGATAAAATGGCTTGGGGGAATTTTGCAATTGTTGTTGGCGAACGGGTGGCTTGACGTTGTCAGCCACGAGTCCCGACTTAACATCATGGGACATTTTGCTTTTCAAGAACCTGAAGGGCGAGTATGAGCAGTGTTAAGCCTTTCTCCTCATGAAAGGTTCTGGTGAAATCACTCGATGCCGTGTCGGGCGGCTCGGGAAGCTGAGATTTTGAAATGCAGCCATTTCTTGCGAAGGACAAAGACAAAAAATAGGGGGGAAAAGGTGACAGAAATCATGATTTAGAAATAATTTTAAATTAGGAGTTATTGTTAAATCTGCCAGTGCTTCCGGCGCAAGGTCCGACGTCTCGACTGAGTTGAAACGTGCGCTCGAGTTGTCACGCGTTCAGCGCAGAGAAGCCAGGCGAGCTGAGCCAAAAACATAATGCAGACGCTGATGATGTTTTGGATGGTGAGTGTGTGTTTGGAGTCTGCAAGGTCGCACGCCGGACCGCAGACACACTCAACAAGACCGCGCTCAGCACCTGCGACGACGCCTCAGGTGTTTGCTGGTCAGGACGGAGAAAACATGTTGATTTCCAGAGATGGGATCAAATCTTAAAACCTTCAAGTCTCAAGCAGGTCACTTTGTCTTGGACAAGTCGTCTCCCAAAGCAAGTTGGCTTATCAAGGCAGTATCTTGTCTGCGCAAAGACAGAAGACCAATAAAGTTGAATTATAAAATGTTTGTATGCACAGCAACTCATCTCATCTCAAGTCATGTCCGAAATCTTGAATTCCTCAGTCCGTGTCATGCGTCAAATTTTTCTGTGTCACAAGTCATCAAAACAGTGACTCATCCTCATCGTTCCTTTTGTCGTGCACGCCTAATTTTTCTGTCTAATCAGCAAAGAAGATGCAACTACTTGTGTAAATCAAAGCGCGCAATCTTTATCGGCACAACTTGTCAGACTTAAACTTGGTCTGACTGGAATCACAGCCTCCTCCGACTGCTGCACGGACAAACTTTGGCCACTAAAGCGCTATGCAAGATAATCATGCCAAACTGGAGCATTTCATTTCAGCAAAGACCTGTCTCCAAACGTGATTCTGAATTTCTTCTGTAGCATTAAGAGATCCCCCCCCCCCATGATCGGATGTTCAAATACTTAACTGGGTCCCGAAGATAGCTGCATTCCCTATTATTAAACATGTAGGAACCTGCGGAACCGACCCAAGACCCGACTGCTGCCGATTAGTTCCGAGGCCACTCGGGAGTGGGGGGGACTTTGTTTGTTTTGGGAGGCTTCGCACTTGTTCACAGCCGGCAACAAACACTCAACTTCCCCCTCTTGAGCAGCAGATTCAGTCACAGTGTGGACTGGCTTGCTTTCAATCACCGCAATAACAATGATGCAGATGGCTGTCCACAGTTTCTTCTTTGCATTAGCCCCACAAAAAGCCCCGCCCCCAATAAATGTCCACGTGCACTCAGCTTCATGTCAACTTTTCCAGTAGGTTTTCCTGTGCTGCCACCTTGTGGACAGTTTGACCCAATGTAAAAACATTTGTGGCGCCTCGGCTTTATAATCCAAGTGCGCTCACTGTGGAGAATCCATCGGCACAGTATTTTTAATTTTGTAGAAGTGATCACAATGACCTCACGTTTGATGTCCATAAATGCAAACTATTGTGCAGAACGCTTTTATACTCTCACAAGTTGAATTGAACAAGAGTACATTTTGGTGGTGATCGCTCGCCATTTTAGATAACAGAATTGACAATTTGAGCAACGTTATCTTGTTTGCGTCCCTGCTGTGACGTAGACGCTGGAACCGGGAAAAAGAAATGACAAGCCGAGCTCCAAAAGAGGGCGCGGCAATTTGTCGTAAATCTCATCACAAAAAAAAAATATCACTAGAGACTTTTGGAGGGAGCATTTTAGTACTGTCATCATTTTTACATGCAAACCCATCATCCAAGTGCCAACGTTAACTTCAATGAAGCGCCTCTTTAAGCTTGTTGAAGAGAGGAAGTGATGATACTCTCAGCCAGCTGGCGGGCGAGCGTACCAATCGGGTCTCGGGCACTTGCTCGGTCCCCCCCTGGGCTACTTTTGACATGCAAGAGCAAGCCGATGACGTCACAGGCCAGGCAGTCTGCGAAAGACTCCACAGCGGCTTCTGGCCGGTTCGCAGGTGGATTGGCATGGACTTGCGATTCCTGTACGGGTCCGGTGACCTGGCTGGGATTTTCAGTCAAGGCCTTCATTGTAGCTTCCTGTCAACATGGAAACTGTGTCAACGTGTGTGTGTCTCCAGGTGGGACGGATATGGACAAATGTGGCCGGTGGCGGTCCACTCAGAATTAAATTTTGGTGGCCTCCATCCCACGACTGTGCTCGACTATAACCGTGTGTTGGATTCTGATGATTAGGTCACCTCTTAAACTCCTTCTAATATTTAAAAAAATAAATGATATGCATTTATCCTCCCAAAACATTTGGATGACAGAAAAACCCAAATAGACAAATCCAACTCACCGGAAGGTTGTTCTCACTTCTTACACAGCGCTTGTTGAGTCAACGAGTGTGATCACAAACCGCCACGCTCACTTCCTGAGCCATTAACAGGAAGCACGCGCACTTAATCTGCGTGAATGTCAATACACTTCATGTTAGAAAGAAAAAGAACGAGTGCTGTATGCATTGTCTTTGTGCTGTTGTCCTGACCCCTCGACCTGCGAGGCCTTTTTGCAAAATTGCTGAGACACTTGTAATGTTTGCAAGTAGTAACACTCAACTGAAGTCGTTCTATACTTTATGAGCACCAAACTGCTCAAAGGAGATTTCTCTCATCTCAAGCATCTCGAAAGATGAAACATTAACATCAAGGATAAATATTTGTGCTTGTATTATTTTTTTTTCGTGTTTTTATGTTATGTACATCACGTGATATTGTTTGTTGTCTTTGGACGTTTTTGTGCTTGCTTTTAATTTGCCTTGTTTTGTTCAAAGAAATTACAATAGACGGCAACTGCGCGATGTCATCTTTAATAGCCGCTTCACAAAATGACATAAGCAGTAAAATCCATAAACTAACCGATGTGGCTTGGAGCGAAGACAGATGACCGAACCCATTTTAGAAAACGAACGACATCTTTTTAGCGAGCTTGTTAAAAAGTTAAAGTTAGTTACTGGGCAACTGTCGTGGGTCACATGTTCAAACCAAAATAAATTCCCATTGGTTGTTTTCACAGCTCTTGGCCTTACGTGCGCTTGGAAATAATAGCTTTTGTCCCGACGTGCTTGTGGAATCTCCCGCGGTTCAAGGACGCATTTACAATAAAAAAATGTCTTCATTATGGTTCATGACACATCCGCATTGCGATTGATTTATCGACTGTTTCCAAACATAGTTACACCATCGTGCTGTTTATAGTTCGGCTTTGAAAGCCGCACGATGGCTCGTCCCCTGTCGGGACACGATGTGAAACAAAACGAGCAACCCTTTCAAGGCAGCGTCGTCAGGAGCCCGCTGATTGGTTCACGATACTTTAATTCCAGCCAATCGAGAAGCCGCAGCGAGATTCGAGTGTGCAAAACGCTTTGGCCAAAAACGGCTGCAAAACATCAAAAGCAAATCTTCCTCACGCAAGCGTACTCCGCCGTTTCCCAAGCGCTCCACTTGCGGGGATTTTCATTTAAGGTAAGCGAGAGCCCATGTTGACAATTTGAGTGCAAACGAGCACAAAAGCGTCACTCTGAAAGCCTATGGCTAGTTTGAGTCCACCGAAGCCAAACGTTGTTTTGTGCAGGCGCCATGCCTACTTTGAGAGGGAGGAGAGCTCCTGTCCCCGCCGCCCGCAAGGTTCCCGATGGGGTCGATTGCGACAAGCTGGTAAAAAAAAAAATAAAAAAAAATAGGTGTGCGTGCACTTGTAGCCCGCCCTCCAAAAACCCAACAACGCACGCAAAGACACATGCGTACACACAACCGCTCATTCAATCCCATCCTCTGTCGTTTTCCAGCAGCAGGGTGCGCAGGAAGTTCCAAAGTCCAAGAGGGCCACTTCGCCCAGCCATGGACCCCCCAAGCTCAAGAAGAGGACGGCCCTCGTTGACATGACCAATGTGAGTGTTACCAAGTTAAAAATATGCAAATGTTTTCTATTGCATTTGAAGAACCTGGATTAGCCACCTTCATTATAGCAGTGCTTCTCAAATAGTGGGTCAGGCCCCCCTGGGGGGGCGTGTGTGACCTTGGGGAACATGCTTTTTTTTCCGTATTACAATAAAATGTAACTGCACTTCCATTCCAGTAGTTAGCAGTGGCACTCTCATTTCCCTTTGTGCGCAGCGAGTATTAACTCTACGGTGTCGGTTTATTTTGCAACAAGCTGCGGAAGTGTAACTATAACTATTTTATAGACAAATGCTATTATTTTTAGTTGCGGCGGAGAGTGGGTGGTTGAGTGAGGGGCGCGAATTGTTTTCTTCTTGCTTGGTGGGCATAACAGAAATTAATTGAGAAGCACTGCATTATTGTCACACCAGGCTAGAGAGGCGCTACATGACCATCGTAAATTGTTTCACCTCCCAACTACTGTACCATCCTTTAATAGTGAACATCAAAGTGTTAAAAAAAAACATAGGATTTATTCCTGTGTTACATATTAGAGGAAGCCAACCGCAACATTTCAAGGTTTCATCCACTTGGTTTACTCTCATATCTGCAGTTTTGCTGGCCTTGAGCCAATCCAGTCAAAAAAATAAAAAAATAAAAAACCCTACTACTGACTGCATGTAAAGATCATATTAAAATATAGCGAAATATAAGTTTGTAAACAAACAGTTTATAAAGATTAAATGCAAATATTTTGAATGTTAAATACAATGGAACTTTACTCTCATGCTTTGATTCGCTATTTTACACCGGAAGAATTGCTCAGCCACCAAACAAAAGCCGCAAAAAGTTGAAAAACTTGATGCGACCGAAAGTAATGATGACCTCGTCTCTCACGCGGACGTTCTGCCTGCCACCACATGTTGCTGGCATAGATGGATGAAGATGCATCGGTTCTAGTAAAGAAATGATCATTTTATTTTCGGAGCCATGACATGAAACTGTATAATTTTCCACCACATGTATGTCTGATGATCCCTCGTAGAGTTTGGGTATTGGTACAACCAGTTGCTTTTTGCTTTGCAGGCTCACAAAGTCCACATCAGCTTCCCGGGCAGGAAGAAGAAAAAGCAGCAGGAGGTGAAGAAAACGAACGCACCCTCGTTGTCAGAAAAGAGTCAAGCCGAGCAGAAAAAGTAGCGTCTTTTTCTTTTCTTTCTTTCTTTCTTTCTTTTATTTAAATTCCCCGCCGTTTTCCTCGTACCGTAGCCAGCTGCTTCTTTGACGTTGCGCAGGTCGTCCTCTGAGAGCACCGAGGGACAGTCATCTGAAAACAATGAAGAGCAGGAGGAAGCAGCAGAGCCGGTTCCATCCGGCGAGCCTGCGCTCCGACACGTGCAGCCTCATCTCCTGAGACCCCAGGTGAGCCGCCCCACTCTCTTCATGCCCCCCCACCCCAACCGGGGGGGACGTGTCATCGTTGGCTTCACCCCTACAGATTCCGACCGAATTTGACGTGGACGCCGATAGCCGCGACGATTGCTTCATGAGTCCCGAGTACGCCAAGGACATCTTTGACTACCTCAAAAGTCGAGAGGTGAGCCCAGCGCCGGCGTGCCTTAAGATCAAGTCCTGACAAGGGACCTGATCCTTCATTTTATTTTTTTTTATGTCATTTTTTAAACAATCCCTCAAATGAAACTTGACGTGGATTGTATCGCTACGTCAACAAGCATGTTAAACGACCACGCGCTGTTTTTACCGTGGTGCCATTTTGCCTGCAAAACAGGCAGACCTGGCCCCGTTTGCCGCCACCAATTTGTTCTCGCTTTCAGGAGAAATTTGTGCTGCACGACTACATGTGCCAGCAGCCCAACATCAACGCCGAGATGCGTGCCATCTTGGTGGACTGGCTTGTGGAAGTGCAGGTGAGCTGCGTTGTCGCGGCCGACGGGCTGCACGTGCACCGCTCACGCTAAGCCCGCAATCATGCCCCTGCCCCTCCTCCGCACTACCAGGAGAACTTTGAGTTGTACCACGAGACCCTCTACCTGGCTGTGAAGTTGACGGACCACTTCTTGGCGAGGACCCCCATCCAGCGCGACACGCTGCAGCTGGTGGGCTCCACCGCCATGCTGCTCGCCTCAAAGTTTGAGGTATGCATGCGTGTGTCCTTTTTTTTTTAAATTATTTATTATTTTTTTATTATTAGGGCTGACGAGTGGCAGCCAGGCAAGTAAAACTCAGGCAGGGATTCTCAAAATTTTGTCTCCAGGGGTGCCCAAAGAGGCGCTCAAGCATAAACATAACAGGCATTTTTTATTTTATTCACTACCAGACGAGTAACAATAAATAAATGGATCTTTGACGTCTTTAGCTGTCAATGGCAGTGAATGAGTTAAAGAGGTCGACCATCACAAATGCTCCAATGGCGCCCAAAAAAAAAAAAAAAAAAAACTGTAAAGTGAGGTTCGGTCCGGTTAATAAACAGACATGAGCGCAATCATTTTGTAGCGATCACATGATCATTTTAGGGCCTTAAGAGAAAATCCCGTTAAGGTGTCAAGAGCCAGCTGGTGACGGCCGTGTCGTTTGCAGGAGCGCGACCCGCCATCCGTGGACAACTTCCTTTACATTTGTGACGATGCGTACACCAGGCAGGAATTCCTCAGCATGGAGGCCCGCATGCTGCAAACGCTCTCCTTCGACATCAGCATCCCCGTCGCCTACCACTTCCTCCGCCGCTACGCTAAGGTATGGCCCGACCCGGTCTTCCTCCTTTGCGTTTTCATTTGGTGAAAAGACTCCAGGGGAAAAAAAACTATTGTTTTTTTGATAATCTTTTTTCTTTGAATTAATTTTTGTACATTTCATTATTATATGAAGTACTGCTAATAATTCCACTGGATATTTGTTTTAGTTAATTTGTATCTTTTATCCATTTAATGGTTCGATATAAAATGTGCTTTAAATACATTGAGAAACCATTTTTTTAAATTAGTCAATGTAATATAATTTTAAGGAAGAATCAAATGTGTGTGTTGCATGGCGCTATGCAGAAATGTTTGTATTCTTTAAATACCGCACCCGATGACAATCGATATGGACATGCCATCTCGAGCGCCTGAGCATGTTTCCTGGACTGACTTTGCGTATCAACGTCCCGCAGTTAAGAAGGCGTATGCTATCCTTGCACACAATGCTTGAAAGAGAGCAATAAATAAATGAAAAATGCTGCGAGGTTAAAACGAACATTTGTCGTTTTTGGCATTTCCACGGAAGTCAATGGCAAGAATGTCTGCCACGCGAATGGTTCATGCGTTTATTCTCCTGTGTGTGTGCGTGTGCAGTGCGTCGGTGTGGGCATGGACACGCTGACGCTGGCGCGCTATTTCTGCGAGCTGAGCCTGATGGACGTGGACTTGGCGTTAGAGCGAGCCTCGCTGCTGGCGTCCGCCTGCCTGCTGCTGGCCCTGCGCACTAAAGAGCTGCCAGAATGGGTACGAATTTGCCGACGCGTCGCCGGACGCCTTTCGTCGAGTCATTCTCGTCATCGCCGTTTTTCTGCCCGCAGCCGCCCATCCTGCAGTTCCACAGCGGCTACAGAATTTCCGAGATGGCGTCCGTCGTCCGGAAACTTTACTCGGCGGTGGCGCGGCCTCCCAGCAGCGCGTTGAAAGCGGTCCGCAACAAATACTCTCACAAGTAAGAATGCACTTTGTGGTATTTGACTCTTTCCACGTTGCTATGGAGATGGCGGCTGTGTTCACAGTCGAGGTCAGGTCAACCTGGCCGGCCCTCGACGCATCTTCAAAAGCAGGGAAGATGAAATATCCTGTGATGCGTTGTGCATCTCTCCGATAATTACTTTTTATACGTAACTGCAGAAAAGGCTCGTTGTGAAGCCCCGGTGACACAAAAAAGTACTTAATCATGTAAGAAAGTCCAAAGAGTGCTTTATTCTTAAAGATTAATGTTAATGATTTTATTTAGGTGTTTTAACCAGAGATGGCCACTTGAACCTATTTTGCCGGTCCTCCCTTCACCCTTCCGTGATCGCCCCTTTGTCTTTATTCGTAAAAATAATTGTTCCTTATCCGTCCTGCGTCATTTTAAAACGCTTCCATCTTTACTTTTCTCCTGTCCGCTTGACAAAGTGCAAAGTTTTATTTTTTATTTATTATTTTTTTTAAAGATGCGCGCACCTTCGAACAAGAAATTAGTTGTTCAATATTTCTTTTGGAAAGTTGAGATCATGCATTAGAAATTATTTCATTAACAGTGATCGAGTCGTCTTGTGTAACTTTTTTTATTTTATCTTTTTTTAACTGCATAGTCAACTCTCTATAAAGAAACTAGGGAATATTTTCCCAACACAGCCAAATCATTTTCTTCTAATTCACTTTGCCATTTGATGGGTGATCTTTTATTTATTTATTTATTTTTTTAAATTAAATTTTCCATTGATTTGTCCTCTGTTCCCCTTCTCAGGGTGTTTTTCGAAGTTGCTTCCCTGCCACTGGTGGACTATGATGTTTTGGAGAAGACTTTATCAACTTAAAAGTCCAAAATTTCACTTGGAGGCAGTTGTAAATAGTTAATGTTAAATATTTATACACATTGTTTGTCCATTTTATTCGCTGTTGCAAAAAGTGTTCATTTTAGTGTTGAAGAAAAAAAAAGTTTAATCGGCAAGTGTAATTTTGTCTGTTACTTTTACATGTGTATTATCATTTGCCAGTGTTTAAAATAAAGATGTTTTTTTTTATGAGTTTCATACTGTCAACGTCTATACATGACTTTTTCAAGCACGCCACTAGAGGGCAGAAGCAGACCAGCTAGTATAGAAACAGAAAAGTCTGGCCAAATTTTCTCACCCAGTTTGCGTGCTTTTCGCTTTGCAACAGTGCACGCCTGCCCGTTACAGTTTCTTTCCTTGGCCCAAAAACAAAACGAATTTCATTATGAAAATTACTGTCGATATATAGACTTCTAGGCGACCTTGCCGCTGGTTTACTTATTTTTCTCAATTAGAACAAATGAGCAGGGCTGGGCCTCATTAAGGGCCAGTCTGTGAGCATTTCTGTAAAACTTAAGTCTGAAAACTAAACGATTCTCACTTAGTTTTATGTGCCCAAGTGTAGTGATTATCATTCCCTGAAAATATTGAGACGGAACTTGATCTATTTTTTTTTTTAAGTTACTTCACGTCGAAAAGTTTCCTGCCTGTAGTGCTTCGGACAGTGGCAATAATCTGTCACTCATTGAACGAACAAAAAAAAACGTGTCTGATTGTCACCAAAATGGTGACATCTCTAAGACGCTTTTGACGTGAGTATCTTCCAAAATTTTGTGAGTTTCGTTTTAATATTTTTGGACAATGATTATAGTGAATGACCAAATCCGAGCGTTCGTAGGGAGAAGCTAGCAGAGAAACAACCATAAAGCGACGCTTTACTTAAAGCAAATTTACTAAAGAAGTGCGTATTATACTGGTTGCTTTTCACATTAATTGGTAGCCGAGAAGACGCGCTCTGTTTCACCATTGACACTTGATAATGAACCTTTTTATTTGCTTTTCGTCGCTGGTGAGCTCTCCACTTTTACATATGGCTCCAATCAGATTTGTGTCAAAAGTGTCTACCAAAGCACTTCTTCACATTAGCTTTGCAAGCTCGCTTCCTGCTTGGTTTGTCGCACGCTTCGCTACTCCTCGTCCGCCATAACGAAGATTATTAGAAGTGTAGCTTATTTGCCGCCACAGAGGCGAGGAGAGGTTACTTAGCGGCGAGGATCCGCACCGTGGGAGGATAATGTTTAGCCTCGTCAGCAAGAGTTAGCTTCCCGCCTCGCATTCCCCCTTTGCGAACCGTCGGCAAAACGAGGATGGCCAATTTGAGCTGATTGGTTTGCTTGACCAAATATTGCCGCGATCCCCTGATCCAAACCTCCCAACCAGACAAGGGAAAACTCCAAAACCTCATACATGGGGGGGAAAAAAAACCTCAAAAGGTGACCAAGCTGCAACAGATGCCGAGTGGGCGACATTGAACACATAATGTGCCGTTCAATGTTAACTAGGACCATGAGGAAGTGGACCTGTTCAACGCAGAATTCTCCATAGCAACACCTACGGGGAAGTGTCCATACGGCCCAATCAATACAGCATCAGACTCACCTATCCCTGGGAGGGAGGGGGCAAGACAGAGAAGAAACGGCAGTGAAACACGCCAACGTGTGGTTTACCCAAATGCAAGAATATTAAAAAATGGATCAAAAGAAGATTTGAACATTTCTGCTGAGTTTGCAGCTCTAATTTCTGCAAATGGAATCCTCTACAACCAGGGGTTCCTCTTTTTGACTCTCACAATCACCAAATCAACAGCGCATCACAAAAAAATGTTTCAGGAAGGAAGGAATGTATGCTAACACTAAGTTGGAAAGGTGCTCAGTCACGTAATTGTTTGTGATCCTCTCTCTCTCTCTCAATGTATATATATGTATGTTTTTTTTCCTCTCGGGGTCTTCAATCCTGTTCCTCGAGGTCCGTTTTCTTGGTTGTTTTCCTTTTCTCCGTGCTGCAACACACCTGACTCAAATGATCAGGATCGTTATCCATCTACTGGAAACCTTGCTGCTTATTTGATTTGTGTTGCCGCAGGGAGAGGTGCAAAACAGGCAGGGCAGCGGACCTCGAGGAACTGGGTTGAAGACCCCCTTGCTCTAGGCTATCAGAGAATGTCCGGGTGTACTTAATGAAGTGTCTAAAAACAAACAAAGTGAACACGTAACTGTGAGAGAGAGCTATTCCAGCAGCCGTGAAAGAATCCCCCAGTCACGTGACGGCGAGGTCGCGGGACTTGTGACGTCACGGGACACGGCCGAGCCCACGCCGATCGTGCCTTGTTTAAAATATTATTTTCTATGTATCTGGATGATGTAAGTTCTTCTTTGGACCACAAAGCTATGTAAGTTTGTCTGTTGTATTAATCTAATCTTCTTGTATTTGTCCAGTAGATTGTACAATTGTATTGTTTATGTATATTGTTGTCCCGTCCCCCCCCCCCAAAAAAAAATGTGTCTCAATGGTCGACGCCGGATGCCCGCTTTTGTTTGCCATCAACTGCAACTGCCCTCTGGTTGGCTTGGTACGTCGGCTGAAGTAGGTAGCAAAATGTTAGGAGAGCATTTATTCGTGATGTCATCAATTGCAACGTTCAGTCATACTTATGCTGGAGATTGGTCACAATTGTTCACGCGGAGTGGCACATTGAAGTCGGCGTGTTACGTCACGCCACACACAAGCTTTGCAAGCAACTATCAGCGTATTGTGGGGGGAAAAAAAGGAAGTGAGTCATGTGGAGTCCGTGCTGGATTTCTGTACAAAAAGAAATATAAAAAATAAAATACTGCATGAAGGCCGCTGCAGGTCGTGATGATCGTCAAGGTCCCCCTCACAGTGACTTTACAAAAAAGAAAAACAGAATCCGTTTTCAATCTGTGTGGTTTGATCAAGCTGGAAATCAGATGCCAAATGGGAATCTGAATTGGGAGGCTTAAGCGTGGCTTTTGATCTAATTACGATCAGCTGTCTGGAGCTTAAGTCATTATCCAAGCGATCGTTTGAAAGCGCATATTCATTTTCCTCAGGCCTCGACTCTGCAACATGCGCTACATGGCCAACGGTGCTCGCTCACCTACCTTGACTCCCATTTGAATTGAAGTGACATCTCGTTCTTCATCCCCGGGGTTTCATGAGATGATTCATATCCTGCTGTTGTGTTTTTGCCAGAGAGCAAAGAAGGCACGTTGGGCGAGTTTCGAGGCCGCGTCGCAATGTCCCCCCTCCCCTTCTGATCCAGATACTTGTCGGTGAGCTCAACACGCACTCGAGTGCTCTTCATCAAGTCTGTTGTCACTTTTACAACTTTTAGACGCAGTGCCCCATCTTGGCAGATTTTCCAAAGTTTATGAATATACCCTTGAGTATGTCGACTTGCAGCCATATTGGATGTGGTAAAGTGAAGCTATTTGCAAAAATCCCTTGTACACTTGCTCCTTGGAGATGTACCATAAACCTCAGAACTCAGTGGATTAATCGCAAATCATTGCTTTTGTTTGAATTCTAACGCAATCTTACGTTCATTTGCCGATTTTTATGGCGACTGACACCCGCGTCACCGTCTGTCTGCAGCAGAAATTAAAAGACAAATAAAGCAAATGAAAATCAATTTTAATTTTCGATGTCTAAATGGTTGGTGGCTCCTGTGGCGTCTTTTATGAAACGGGTTAAAATGGCTCTTAAGTTGTGACGCGCCACGACAGTCTAAGCCAGGCGTGGGCAAACTATGGCCCGGGGGCCACATGCAGCCTGTTAAACGTTTTAATCCGGCCCGCCGAACTTGAAAAAAATTAAATGAATAAACCTTGTTAATGTTTTACTTTCTAAATACTGTTGTTTTTCAAAGACATATATATTGTTGTAATGCTTTTGTTCACTATCATTTAAAAATTAAATGTATTTTTTTTTCTCCGATGAGGTGAGGTTACCAAAACACTCCTTCCATCTGCTCCTGGTCCGGCCCCTTTGTCAAATTTTAGAACCCATTGTGGCCCGCCAATCAAAAAGTTTGCCCACCCCTGGTCTACACGGATAATGTTGGAAACCAAATGTCGCCTAATGTCCAAAAACTGCAATCAATAGTCACCTAAGTTCACATTGACATATCTACTTATGCTCACATCAACCTCTAAAAATATTAGAAATAATCGCCCAAGTATTACGAATTTTATGGCGATGGTGTTTTCCTCCCCAAAGAGATGCTTATGAACAAGCTTATGTCACTTCATGAGAGAAACGCTTTGTCCATAAAATACAGAATATTGGGGTGATCATTCTGATACTTTTAGATGTTGATGCGGGCATAAGTAGAGATGTCCACATCATTTTGGTGACGAGTGATTGCCGTTTTCTGACATTTTAAGGCAAGGGCCAGTCTAGCGCAGTATCCTCGTCTCTCACGTCTTCCTCCATTACTTTGTACACAACAAACTTGATTGAACATTAAAAAAATATGCTGGACCCTCTCATACAAGCATTGACATACGGCTGTGATTGGTTGTTGCAAATAAGACTGTCCGTCAAAAAAAAAAAAAAAAAGATTTAAAAAAAATCAGACCGCTGCTTCTTTATATTTTTAATGTCTTAGTGATAAGCAACTCAAAAATACCACATGAAATAAAATAGTTAATTTTTAGAGAGCCATGTTCAAATGGGGTGGCCATAAGCATTTTGGTGGGTGGGCACAGCCCCCTACGCCCCCCCCATGGAGTCGGCTCTGCGCATCGCCATTCACTGCGCGTCAGTCAAATACAAACTAGTTTGGAAGACGACTTGAGCGTCCTTTCTGACGTGGTCGCCGTCCCATCATTAAAACGCCCCCGGATGGACTTCCCCTTCTGAATACTGAGCAAATGAAGATGTTTTAAGACGAGCACATTTTCCCAAGTAAATGCAAATGGTGACCTTTCTGTCCATTTGTGTTGTGATGTCTTACTCTTTTTAGAGTGAAGAAATGAAACATTACTCTGGAAACGGATCATCATTTTTCTCAAACTGCGCAATGCATCATCCGATATATTGATAAACGATACTCCCTACTAGGGGCGTTTCCAAATATCGATATCGAGCATCTTGGCGACGCTCCCCCTGCAAATTCAAAATGGATCCAGCACATCCTCTGAATGGATTCACCGCTTGGCCGGCGGGCACTTGGCCGCCTTCCATCGAACAGCAACTAAACAGCGACACAAGCAAGCGGCAGCCTCTTCAACTTTGATATCCAATTTGGATTCTGTGTGCACTTGAAATCGAGTTCTCCTGGAAACTGTGCCAGGCATGTTGACGTTTCTTTTACAATTTCCAAGAGGAAGGAAAAATAATTCAAGTTGGCATGCAGTATACTTTTTCAGTGTTTATGGAGAACCGTCCTGTTTTTGAGTTATGGATTCCAAATGCAGAAATCAGTTTAAGGTGCACAATTATGTTGATTGCTCAACAATAAAATAAGTGAAGAAAATAAAGTTGACACGTCAGCCGGCGTTCAGGGAAAAGCGACGCTTGGGTTGTTTTCATCTGCTTTGGCCGTGGATATGTTGCTGCTTTGAACGCCTTTCAGAATAGAAATGGAAGTGTAACTGTCGAATTTGTCAGCATGTATGCACACATGAACTTTGGGGGAGGGACGCAGAAGTTGTTCAGTGAGGGGTGGCCATTCATCATACCATCCATAGTCAGCGTTTCATTAAAAAAAAAAAAAAAAAAATCATGCATATGATCAAGCTGGACCAAATAAAAAAGTAAAACATTTTGCTGGGCTGAAATGCTGTTTTCTTGATAGTGGCTTTTTATTTGTCTCATAAGATACTTCTATGTTTACTTTAAAAAGATTTAAAAGTTTGCATTCAGATCAATTGTATATTTATTAATAAAAAAAATAAACTTGACAGTATGAAAGGGAAAAAAAAAAAAGAAATTCCAATTTTTGTTCCCGTAGCTATGGGGGTGGCCTTGGCCCCTTACCACTCCTTAGCGCCGCCCCTGTTTTGGGGTAAATTAGGGTGACCTTCCACTTCGACCTCCTCCTTGAAATTGTGATTGCCACAGCGTGTCACATCCAGAAACAATACGAACGTGCATGCGCGTGCGCTCAAATCCACTGACACAAATCCACTTTTCAATCCATTTTTGAGCATTAATCAGGTGTCGTGTCCCTTGCCCCCCCCCCTAATCTCTTTTTTAATATTACACACACACACACCCCCACACACACCACATGCATGTCAGAAAAACATGGCCCACAAATAGGAATGAATAAACACACATGTGCACACATACACGCACACACCCCCACACACACATGCGTGTACACACAGTGACCACCATTCAATATGCAGCGTTATGCAAACAGGACTGGAACATTCCAGAAAGCTCTTGTCTTATATAAATTCAAAGTGGAGCACATACGCTCACGCCTACAAGTGTAGCACGCACACACACGCATACTCGAGTAGCATTAACATCCGCCCCCCAACATGACACAAAATGTCTTTTAAAAGATGGCCTGCATGCGTCATCGGGTTGTTTGTCTTTTTTTTATTCTTTTTTTTTTTCCTGTCTCCTCCACACTCTTGTAACTTTTATTTCCCCTTTATGTACTGATAGCCGACATTTCCTTCAAACTTTCTTTTTTATTTTACGTGGCCGTTTCAGCGATTGAATGTGGGTCTGCAATGCATTACGCGATTCGAATTGTTCAAGTGGTACAGTTGGCTCGCAGGCATCCTGAAAGTTTTTTAAATTTTTTTTTTTTTTAATGCATCCATGTTTGTAGCGGCTCGGCTTTGCGTCCCGTCCGTCTTCAAGATGTTGCAATTGTTGCGCTGTTCCGGCGAGCTGAATGACAGCTGCAGAGCGATGTTGGCAGAAAGAACACATTTGTGGGCTGCGCTCGCCGCCGTCTGTTTGGCAGGCGGAGAGAAGGCCTCGCCAGTATCGGGACGCGCCGCCGCCGCAAATTTGCGGCCTGGAATATTCTGTTGGCCTTCGGTAGCGCCAACTGACGAGCCGAGTTAACGAGAGGCGCTTTTTCATGGAGTGCTTTTCAGACACAGCAACTCAAGGTTGCGTGCGTCCATTTTCACTTTGCCGTCGGGCAGAAACCTCCTATGTCCACATTTACTCCGTTACAAATAATTGAGCACTTTCAATGATCGCATTGAAAGTGGTGCTCGACGTTTGTTTGTCCATACAGCATCTTGTACTCACCTCAGCGAATGAACACACCATTTTTTGGTCAGTTTGTGTTCTGCATCCCTCTAATGGAAGTGTTTTGTGGATTTCCTTTTTTTTTTTCTCCCCCTGACATTTCAAGATGGGCTGTTGCATTGTGGAACGGTTGACCTGACCACCATGTTAGGCCGCTCACTTAACAGTGCAATGAAAAATGATAAATGCGGCAATGTTTTTGCGGCACACGCAGGAGAGCTTTTGGAACAAACTGCGTAGATAAATGGCTTGGGCCTCAAGGTTTGGCTGTTTTTGTGATACTGATGGTGCAGATTGCTTCTTATTATGCCTCCAAACAAGTTTGAGTTAGTCAGGTGAATTGGAGGCGGGCAGGAATCACTCCAGTTAATCCTTTCTTTATCAATGTGACAACAACTTGAAAGAGATTAGCGCCCGCACCATGAAGACGCTTGTGCGACCGTCTCGCAGTCGAGTCACTTCACTGACCCCGATTGACTCTCATGCCGAGCGGAGGGGGCTGCGCTGAGTGGGGGTGGCCGGCCACCCGTGAGCCCCACGTTGTCAACAGTTCTTGAAAATCCCTCCGAGCCAGAAAATTATTTCAATGACAAATCGTGTAACAAAGCGGCTTTGGTCGAGGGAAGCAAGTGAATATAGAATTGGCTCCATCTAGTGACCAGAAAGGGAACTACAGACAGGAGGGCGTCTTAGCCCACTTGACATGAAAGCTGTTTCAAAAGTTCACATATTTCAACACTCTTGACAATTTTGAAGTCGTGCTTAACAGTTTCAAAAATTGCTAGACAAAGAAGCAGCAGGCCGGCGTAAATGTTGACATGCAGACGGCGTGAGAAATCATGGTGGTGACTGTCATGTTGTCAGCGTTGATGTCGAATGATGAATCTCCCCGCTGCCCTGACTTCGCTGAGGAAAAGGTCTGAATTTCACGGCTCCTCCGGACAGCAGCGTGTTTGATCAGTCTTCCGCTCTTGATCGCTCTTTGTCACGTTGAATAACGCTGATAGCGTCACCTGCTGTCTTCATTGCCGACGCACTAATCATCCATCTGGGAGGTTCAGATGTGCGATCAGCTGCTCTCTGTGAGTTCAACTTCTTCAAGGTCACCAAGATAAAACCCCCACAGAAAAACTTTCCCGGCCCTACAAGCTGTCTCAATGTTTCATGTTGTAATTGGCTTTAGTACGTCTGCAAAAGTGTGTAATGGGAAAAGTTTTTCCGTCAAGGGCAGGCAAGTCGGTGCGGCTTACTTGAGGGAACTGACCACCAAGGCTCAGCGCACACAGGATGTTCAAAGGTCCACGAATAGATCATTTCCTTCAACAATCTCTCCTTCTTATCAGCAAGGTTGGATTTTGGAGTTAAGTCTCCACTTGTGCTGTTTTCCTGCAGCTCAGCTTGCACTTGAGTCATTGCTCATTTCCTGACAGAAAGATGAAGTGCTCGGAGAACACCAACATAAAGACACATGTGTAATACTGCCTTATTCCTCCAGGGGTGCCAGTGATCCTCAGCCTGGCCTCCTAAAGTCACTTAGGATGCATTATTTACAAGAAGTTAGTGAAAAATGCTTGAGATGTTGAGGGAAAAGCCTGGAGGCACATCAAGAAAGCGCCCATCACATAACTGGACTTCTGATTGCACAGTTGTAAGCTTCACAGCAAGAAGAGAGTGAAGATGAAGACACTTGCTTCTACTCTTGAGGCCTCGCTCTTCCACTCGTGTGGCGATTTCGGGCCCACGCCTCTGCCGGAGCTCCTCGAATGAGTCCCTTTTCCCCTTTTTGAGGATTTCCCCCTGCGCCAGGGCCATCTCACATTGTCAGTGTCAGAGCAAGTCGCATCTGTCTCCGAGCCTCATTTGCTCCCTCCATCTGGCTGCGCCTCGATTTTGGCTGAGGGCTCAGACGCACGCTCACCTGTTTCTTGCCATCCGTGTTTCTCTCAATTAAGGCTCACAAGTTTGATGCGTCGTTGTGGCAGTCTGACCTGGACCGATGCTCGACAGCAGGGCGACAAGCGCATATGTATGCTGTGTATTCACTTGCTGGAATACAATCGTGGGTGATTGCAACTTTGAAAGGATCTGAAATCCTGGCAAATGGATGTGTTTGCTTCTCAATGTTGGTGAGCTACTTGAGCTTTTTTTGTGTGTGTGTTACTTAGAGACTTGAGCAAACGCAGCTCTGGCATGCCAAGTTAAAACTAATCCAAAGAACAATATGGCTGAGCTGCAAGTACAACTGCAAGTTGCACTATTTCCTATACAGTCGACCTTAATTTGATTAACAGTTCTTACGATTATTATTATTATTTTTTTGCTTTGTGTTGTGAGTTGCACATTCTCACTATGCGAGTGTATGTGAAAAAATGGCGCAATGAAGATTCATTAAACCTCCAGTGCTGGCTTTTGCAGGAGATAACGACCAAGACCTTCTGTGACTAGCCCAACTCTCGGAGTAATCGATGCACCCTAAAAAAAAAAATTGACAGTTTAATCTATGCTACAATAGGCGGCAAAGCGCTACTTTTGTGTAAATGGAGCTCCTCAAAACATTTCAACATATAAAATGTTTCTTTTGCACCCAGGTTGATTGCTTTGAATTGAGTAGAAATAAAATATTTTTTGTAAATGGAGCTTTTCAATCCCTTTAACATGATTCTCCGGCCCCAAGATTGATTGCTTTGGCCTGAGCAGAAAATCAATTTTTGTAATTTTTCAAAGAATAGCAAATGATGATTAAGGGAAAAAAAGACAGAATTTTAAAACAAAAAGGTAGTCTTTCCTGGCGTGGAGGCAAGGAGAGCCGCATTATTGAGCGTAATAAAACCACAACACTGCTGCGGTAGGCCACACAACTCACGCTCTAATTGGCTCTGTTAGCCACGCCCCTTAGAAGACTACATCCAACATGCAATTACAATAATAAGGACACTTTTTTCATTGTGTATCTAGTTTTTATACAACAAATTTTGTGCTTTTTTTTTTTTTTATAAATACACAAAATAATTAAGGTGTATTTTGTGGGCTGGAATAGATAAATGGTATTACAATTCATTTCGATCTTGAAAATTGATTTTCTGGATGAGTAAGTTGAATTCGTAGCTCGGAGAGGTATCGTATTTGCTTCCCAGTGATCGAATACGTTCGGAGCTTGCGTGATGAGTGATGATTCCAACTGGCTTGTGTGAAGCGAGGGACACAAATGTGTGTGTGCGTGTGTGTGCGGCGCCGCTTTTCCAAGGAGAGCCCTCGTTCCCCCCTCAGGTGCACATCCCCCAAGCGAGCCGGCTACAAATGCTGCTGCTCGCTCTTGGGCTTAGTGACTATGCTGCCTATTCTGGCCATCAGAGCTGCTGCAGAATGTCATAATCATCGCGGAACCATATATTAGTGCATACACTGTATATACCACCTTATATATCCAATTCAAAATGTGAATTGCCGCTGCATGACGTGGTGACATTGCAAAGTACAGCTCATTAAATGCACACTTTCTCCCTTTGACGCTTTCACTAATGAAAAACACATTTCCAAGAATAAGACAGCCATCAGCCGGCCACCTTCAAGACATAAATGCAGTGTATATAGTCAAACCCGTCACCAGAGCCCAGCCTTAAGGCCGGCACATGAATGCATGGAGGGGTCTAATTAATATTAATACCCGACAGAAAGCACTTACTTTGCTTCACATATTCGCAGAGCATTGTCGCTCCGAGTCTTCGGCACTCTTGAATGGCAGCCTTTGTGACAACCACAAGCATTATCATCATAGACAATATAACTGCCCATTTTATAGGTAGTACAATAGCCACATCCAATATGGCGGATGCGCTGATGTATCGTTTTGATCAGACCACTCAGTTCAACACTGGTGTCTGCTGCAGAAGGTGAAAGGAAACCAGGAAAGAATTTTTTTCTTCTTTGTAGATGTCCAAAGTGTTTTATGAAACAGTTCAAATGGCTCTTTAATTTCCGACACTAATGTAATATGTCCCTCCTCGCTTGCCGTAGTGTTTCGTAAAACGATAGTGTAAACGCGTAATTTAGAAAACTAAACGTCGCCTAATGTCCAAAAACTGCGATCTATAGTCACCAAAATTTATGTTGACTATTATACTTAGGCTCACCAACTTCTGAAAATATTTAAATGCGCAAGAAATTCAGATTTTATGGCGTTTTTCTTTTCAATGGTATTTACAAATTATGTACATTTTTTTTTACTGGCATGTCTTGCTACGTTACGCAATGCCACACTTTGAACAACGTGCAGGACTCGCTACCAAACATTATTTTCAGTAAGGCCATGATTGGCTGTTTTAGGTAAGAATGGCTATCAATCACACAAAAATAACATCACTGTTTCTTTATTGTTATTGTCTTCGGGATAGGCAACTCAAAATTAGTATCTCACAACAAAAAGAGCTACTAGGATAATAGAGACTAATAATAGAATGTGATTTTTAGAAATCCGTGCCTTAAAAGGGCGTGCGCAAGCATGTGCGGCTGACCCCATTTGGTCCACCTTTGGTGACAGGTCTTTATCCTCTACTCACGTTGTGTCTTTTTGTGTAACACTAATGAACCATGTGTACAATTTCATATGTGAATGAAAGAGTGCAATAGTAATTTGGCAAACGGTGTCCAAAGCTCGCTGCCAACATTCATTCATTCTGAATAGAGCGCTCTGATTTATGTCGTCGCCTCTCTGAGTCAATAGCTCCTCATCCTCACTCTGCGGCATCTGAAGCCCTCTGGCGGCTACCCAAAGCCACCATCCCCAAGGCGAGGGGCGACGATTGGTCCTTGCGCTTGAACTTGTATGAATACATCTACCATTTATCTTAAAAAATATACCCATTGATACATATACCATTGTCCTTATGATTTAGCATTGTTGTCAAACACTGTTATGTTTATTGTATGTACTGTATTTTTAGGATTTTGCAAAACCATGAAATGGCCGTGTATGGCAGCGTTCGTTAGGTCATCAATGTCGGCCAACAGATGACCGTGCCAACTCTGCCCCACTCGGCGCTTTAGAACCAGCTCTGAGACGGACTTCTTGGTGTGGAGCAAGGCAAGTGGAAAAGCATTTTTAGTGAGTACCAACTTGGTGGGAAGACCTTCCTGGCAGCAAGAACTCAAGTCAAAGTTGATCATAGTTGCCGTGACTATCAGGCAAGCATGTTGACTAGAGTGAATGGGAGAGGTCAGGTGAGGGGCCCGCTAACAGGCCCGACCTGGAGACAAATCCTGTTGGGATGTTGTCGGGATTTACTGCATTAACTGGAGCTTTTCCTCCCCCTTTATTGGAGCGTTTTTTTTTTTTTGACTGGCAGAGGAGGTGGCTCTTGCGTGTGTGGGTGTGCGCGTGCCTGAGTGTGTGTGAAAGTGACTTAGTGTGCCACTTGGCTCTGGCGGACATTTCATTCTCCATCTGCCAATACAGTTAAATCGTTTGTTTCAGTTAGGGCAAAAATCGTTACTGTGCTGAAAGACTCCAATGCTGTGTCGTCAGCCGTGTGTGCGACCGTGTGTGTGCGTGTGTGTGTGAGTGTGTGTTTTATCGAGGGAGAGGGAGACAGATTATCCACGATTGTATCATGCTTATTGCTTTGGAGGACAAGCTCACTTTGATCCGCGCTTACTTCAGCACTCCATAAAACATGCCGTTGATGCCACAATCCAAATTAGCAACGACTGCGATGCGGTTGCAGCCCATCGCGGCCAACTAATACTGCATTAAAACAGCGATTGCATCGGCGATCAATTGCGCTTGAAGGCAGGCACTACCTAAAAACAAAAAACACAACAACAAAAAACTAAACACTGCTGTACTAAATCAACAGAATTCCTGCACGCCCGCGACCCACGTGAGGAGAAGCGGTTCGGATAATGGATGGATGGAGTTTCTTCTGAGCTTGTACTAACAGCAACAGCATGCCGAAGCCATAGTAGATGCAAGTCCAAGTCAAGAAGACGACGCGTGACGCAGAATGTCTTGCCATCAGACGTCACAGATGACTGCGTGACAGAAGGAACAGGTGGGCCAGTTTGCGGACTTTGAGAAGAATTGGTTTGATGTGCTTTCGTCAGGCTGGTGGTGCAAGACCGTGCAAGGTTTCTTGACGCGACATGTGGCGTGTACAACTGTTGTTCAATTTATCTTATGATGGGATTTGGCGGAACAAAATGCTTGAGATAGCCAGTAACAGTAAGGAGAAATTGCCATTTTCGTCCATTTCACGGTGGCCTTGCTTCTTTCTTTTCTTGCCCAAATTGAGTGTCAAGATCCGAGCCGTTATTTATTTATTTATTTTTTTTTTTAAAGTCAACCTCAAAACATCTTCAACCTCACGGGACCGGAATAGCCATCCATTTTTTATTTCTTTATTTTAGCTGTTCCAGGCTTACAAAGAACCCTGATCTACAATATGGTCCATTACTCACCGCGGTACCATGTTAAGACAAAATCTTGTTTTGTCACAACACCAACATTGAGACTTTGACACTCTACCCGCATAAAGGAGCTCGCTACTAAAATTGAAACGATGCCACGGCAAAATCATCCAACTCTCTGCAGCAGTGAAATTGTGTAGCTGACAAAACATGTGGAGGAGGAGATACAAAATTGCTCGGCATCACTTATGAAACATTTATGTGATTAAACCTTTAAAAAGAACATTCTTACGCAGCTGCTGAGATTTAAAGCTTTTTTTTATTTTTTTTAACAATATTTAAAAAAAGATAAGCCCACATTGGTTTGCTTCGAGCTACGTATCTTAATGCTCACTCGTTCAGGCTTTTCTTTGATGCGAGGTTTTCCTTCCCAACCAGAATTGTGCGTCCCTTATATAGCGCTCAGGTGTTGTTAAGCTTCCGAGCGCGGACGAGCCAGCCGCTCTCTCTGCTAGAATGCTTTGGGCCTCTGAAGCGGTCAAAAAGGTTTTTTCTTTTGACATGAAGAGATTCACTGGAGATTACTCACAAATAAACGAGGCCAGTCGCTTCTGGTTAAGGATTGACCCGGGTTGGCGCTTTCATTGCAACGCACAAGACAAACATTGTGTGTCATTGTCGTGGTGGTTTGCCGCCTACTCGCACCGGCTTGTGGATGAGTGTTTCGGTCTTGTGTGGACAAGAGGGATGAGAGTGACTGCTGTTTGGGTTGGAGTGGAAATAAATGAATTTTGCACCATTTATTTTAAATCCACTCAGTGCGGAGACAGCAGCAAAGACTGGCCAAATGAGATGAAACCTCTGTGCTGGATTACATGAGCAAAACACCGGTAATCTTTATCTCTATCAGTGTCTTATCTGGCATCCAATCGGAATGCGTGGCGGAAACCAATTACATCCGCGCAACACCGTCTCAACTTTGACCTTGAGAGAAATCCTGAGGAGTCTCCTCTCTCTCTCTCTTTGGCGATGATGATGTTTCCAATCTGTGTTGCCCAACAGCCGCACATGAGTCAGATTCTTCGGAAGATTTCCATTCTGAACTTCCGATCTTATTTCCATCCTGGAGCTGTGAGACTGAGTCACAACACACCGGAGGCTCTTTTTTTTTTTTTTTTCCCCAGCATTTGCTCACTCTCCACTTGTACAGAGTCAACTCGAAAGTCTTTAGAGCGCAATGTGGATGTTGGCAAAGGTTTTTATAAAGTATCCACAAAAACTGGTCGAGGTCAAAAAGAACCTCAGTTGTTTGAACAAAAACATTTATATTTAAAGAGGATGTCAATGTGACTTTTCTACTCAATCAGGTTGGCCGTCAGCTTCATTTTTTTTTTTTTTTGTGACAGAATTGTTGCCGTTAGCGCTTTAAACCATTGGCTCCTCAGGCTGCTGGTGTTTTGCTGGGTTTTGGTGCTGATGAATGCAAATGACGTTCAACCTTGATGCCAGCTGAATAGACAAATTGTATCTTTGTTCATTCGATACTCGGAAAAGAGAAACAAGCTTTTTCTTTTCAAAACGCCTTTAGCATTGTCTTGATGCTTCAGCTGTGCAATAAAGCACTTGTCCCCCGTTGATTATTATTTTTTTCTTATTTCCATTACAGCTGGAATCCAAAGTAATTTTTGGTTTATGGACATTATGCGAAGGATCTTTTTATGGCATTCGTTTGTGATTAAAGAGGCAATCAGTGTCTGGAGACGCATTCCTTTGCATCACCAGCGTGTAGATCCTCCTGAAAACATCCGTACAGCCTAAACAAATATGCAGCCTCCTCGCAAGCGGTGGCTGTTTTGTAGAAGTGGTTATATTGACCGCTTGGATAGAAGCCAGTGTTTATAGGATTATACTATGCTTGACACCATCAACACTTAAAGTCGTCGTGCTCCCGACGTGCACGTAATGAAATTTCTCAGTACAGCCATATTGAAAAAAAAAAGAAAAAAAAGACAATTTCTACACCACTCCAAATGGATCGTTTCTCTCCAGTATGTTAGACGTTCCAGGTGATCCGCGTATGACAATATATACGGAGTGAACTACGAAATGTGCCATTTAGTCCATTTTTCTTCAGCGATGGCTTTCTCGACAGGCAGAAACTCGACTAAACGCGCTCAATGGAGCCATTAGAACCCGTCTAATAATATTGGGCCATTTTCCAAAGACGCCTTTTTGCTACAGCCGACCTTGTAGTCAACTTCCAGGCGTCTGCGGCTTGTCTTTAGGGGCTGACGAGGGATGACAAGGATTTTATGCAAAATCCTTCTTCACTTTAAACCGCCACCAGGAGCATCCCTAAATTGAACACAGGTCCGCGCCACCTACTTCTTTGTTCTAATAATCATATTCATGATGTCTTTGTTCATTCTTTGCCCAAACACCTTCATATGCATTCAGCGCACTTAATGATCATTCCTGATTGATGTTCCCATCCCGAACGCATGCTTGTGAGAATCATAAAGAGTGTGTGTGTGTCCGTGTGTGTGTGCTCCCTTCAATCTAAGTTTCGAGTCACGATGAATTAGACGTAACTCACTTCGACATTTTATTTTTCCCAGCAACTTGTCTTGCAAACGTCACCCTGGGCTGGAATAATGAGGAATATGTGGTAAATACATTCTTGCATATACTCAAAGGAAACACAACGATACTCGTTCTTGGGCATTGAATGGGAGGCAACTGGGCTGTTGTGGTTGTTTTAGAAGACATCAGGTCATCTGTTGGCTCGTTTGTAGTACCAATTGGGCATTAGTAGTAGCGCTCTTCAGTGGTTCAGATCCTATTTGGCTGACAGGACTTTTTGTGTTAGCCTTGGTTGCGCTGAATGCCAAACTGTCGTCCCACTGCGGTATGGTGCTCCGCAGGGTTCAGTTTTGAGGCCCCGGTTGTTTTCATTGAATTTGCTGCCCCTGGGTTTTTCTGTACTTTCTTTCACTGCTATGCAGATGAAAATAAGGATGCTTTCTCCTTGAGGCAATGTTTCTCAATTATTTTCTTTTGCTAGGAAAAATTTTTTCGCGTCACCTCCCAACTTTCTGCTGCAACTTTAAATGAGTATCATTTGTCTATTAAGTTATAAGTACACATCTGTAGAATATCCTTATAAACATTTGTGAAAACAAGAAATATAACTCTGATGAATAAGTTTAACATTATTTATATTACCTGCGCATACTCTAACAACGAGAGTGGCACTCCCACCTACTGGTGAGGATGCCCAATTACAGTCTATTGTTGTACGACATAAAAAATAAATAAATAAAAAAATAATTATATATATATAATTTTCCTTGGGTTCACGCATGCCATCATGTCTCCGTTTTTCGAACGCTGACCAATGGGCTAAAAACCAATCAACCGCAATCGACTGGTTGAGCACGTGTGCCTCACACGCCGGATGTCAAGCTCACAAATTGTCTTTTTCAAACAATGAGCATAACATCGCAGTGGCAACTCGGAAAATTGTGATTAGAAAAATGTGTCTTTTTTTTTTTTTTTTTTTTGTCACTTGAATTAGATTTACTGTTCATAAGAAAAACTTCGATTTGTATTGCAACATTCCAGCGATGCTGAACAATAACTCATGCGGGTAATTCTGATGCATCATCTTGGCTGGTTGGAGCTGCACACTGAACTAAAAATATTTCTGTTCAAAACTAAACAACCCTTTCAAATGTAAATAGGCAAGACCTGTGCTTCAAGTCAGACTCAGGTGAAGTCTTCCATACATTTCCATTCAGCAAATCCGAAAATAAGCGATTTAAATCTGGTTTGAGTCAAATCACATGACTGGAGGGAGTTTCCCCCAATAGTAAAATAACACCTTTTCAAGGTGTTTTCCCAAATGAATTGGATGAAAAAGTGAAGCGTGTTCTGTTTTACCAATGGGATTGTTCACGCGACCATTATGGGATTAAGGAAAGCTCTGAGCTTTATTCCTTTAATAATCCTGCTTTTAGGCCCATGCGAGAGGATTCTGATGCTAGTTGCCCGAATGCTAGCTAGCGTTTAAATCATTTAATTCAACACAATGGCAAACATTGAGGTTGTCCGGGACAATCGAGCATCATCTATCAACCTGCTGAAAATCAGTTTTAGGCCATTGCGGAAGACAGCGCCGTGATGGAGGCGACAGGAAGCCCCGATTGGTCGTGTCGGGATTCCTTTCTACTAATTCCGCTTGTTCCACACATTGCATATTCTATTACATATATTTGCCCTGATTAAGATTTAAAGAGTGTACATGTAGGATCAGGATTCAATCGTCTCCTTTTTGAGTAATGCAAACCTCTCCAGCTCATCATCTAATGCTGTCTTGCAGGAGTTGGTGGCGGGGGGGGGGGGGGGGGGGGGGGGGAGGAGGGTCAGGGGAATAAGCTTCAGCTTTGGAGTCCAAAAAATAATTGGTGTATGATTTTTGAAAGCGTGCATATGGGAACTGGTGAGCTTGCGAAACAAAGCTAAGAGGCCAATGATTTCTCCTTACAATAACGGGCCAATTAAAAGCTCTCAAATAATCATCACATGTAAATGTTATTCTGGAACACATCAAGTTTTCATATTATTACAAAAATATAATATGGAATATAGTAACGCATTAAGTAGGCTTTGCACAATCTGTGTTTTTGGGGTTGATCAAAAGTTTAAAAAAAATAAAATAAAATAAATTATACTCGATCACCCATTCAATCAGAAGATTGAGCAGTGTAAACAAATAGTGTATTTACTCGACCATTGATCCCCAATATAGTGATTATGCATTAGAAAAAATAATTTAACCCAATATTGACCCATTTTGAGTTACTCAATCAGATTGGTGGAAAGTCTGTTATTTTGTAATTATGTTTTTTTTTCTAAAAAAAACGTAGCTGTGAATTACAGTGCATCATAAACATCTGTGGCTTCACAGGGGGACCCCAATACGCTTGGGGACCTCAGAAGGTTTTCACATTTTTCCACTGACGTATGTGCAGGTGCGCGTAGAGGTATGAATTGAAGTTTCCGTATATAGTTAAGAGTTGCACGTTTCAGAACCGGTTTCTAAAAAAATTCAAATGACGAGTGTGTGAGAGTACATTTTGCTTGCCCTCGGAGCTAATGTGCAGTGACTAATAAAGCGTCCTTTTGAGAATAATGCTCGTTTAGTTCTGCGCAGTCTGTCAGCCTCTCTGCACGCGCCTGTGAGGTGATCTCTGCCTGCTGCTTTTGATTTCTTCAATCCTTGCGTCGTCCCCCCTGCAGTAGCGCGGCGGGAGCTTTTAGCACGCGCACGCGCTTGCCGCTTGCAACAAGACGAGACGTGGCCACTCGCTCTCCTTCTTTTCATGTTTTTTGAACTTTCCCCGCGGCGCATTTTGACGTCTCTCCATGAGCAGATGAGCGGCATTCCCAGTGGACTGGACACGCGAGAGGGTCTTTTGTCACCGCCCCCTCCTTCCTTTTTTTTTTTAATCAGCTTGCTGCAGGACTGCTTTGCGCACAGGAAGCTGAGTCCTGAGCCAGAACCGAACCGAGAGCACCACGGGGCGGGCACCCTGCCTTGCCTTCACCCCCCTTTGGGAAGCGGCAAGTTGCACCAAAACAAACGGCTACTCGTCAAAGGGACGACGTGGAGCGAACGGAGGAGGACGAAGACGAGCTGGCAGGTGAGACGCGCCTCTCCATCCAGTTCGCGATTCTTGCATCTTTCGCCCGCTCTCTCGCGCGCTCTCTCACTTACAGTCTCTCTTGCTCTCTCTCTCTTTAATTTTTTGTCTTGCTTCGGACGCTTTTCAAAGTAGATTTTGGAGGGAACTTTGGAGGATTTGTGCTCGCCGATGCGTGCGCACGCGACGCGTATTTGTGAACGCTTGATGAACGCGTCCACTTTTTCCGGCCTGGGAGGTGAGCTGGAGGGCGTGGCCGTCCCTGCCGCCTCCCAGTGCGTGAATGGGCGTGACTGTGGCGCGTAAATGTCTGCAGCAAAAGTGCCGCCAGAATGGCACCAAGTGCCTTCCTTATACCCATCGACGAGATGTTCAGCAAGTCCTCCTGCATGAGCAACGCCGCAGCTGCTCCTCAGGTGTCCCTAATGAAATGCCGCAGTCACTCGCGTTTGTGCACACCGCGTGGCCAAAACTGGGGTACCTAATGAAGTGGCCGGCATGTGTAGATATCTCAGGCCGTGACGTGAGTCATCGGGCGGCTTTCCAGGAAGCCAATAAGAAGCGGCGAGATTTAAAGGCTCCTTTGGGTACGTTCTCCGAATTGAAATTGTTCCTGAAGTCTCATTTGAATGCACGCCGGAGCCTCGCTTGTTGTCTTTGTCTCGCTCTTCACTTGCCGCTTGGCCACCTCGGAGAACAAGATCGGGAGGGATTGTTTCCCCTCAACAGTTGGCGCTTCGTGTTTCTCTGGCTCATCCCAACTCGGTTCGCGGCTTGCTCGTGTGACCTTCTCGCAGTCACATATGCTATTCATTCGCTCCAAGTTGACCAGCTGGGTGCGCGCTAAACCAACACCAAATGCTTTTTCTCATATAGTGCCACAAACGCATGCACTAAGCGCAACGAACTGCACGAAATGAGAAAATCAATCAAAGGTGGAATGTCATGACTGAAGAGCGGAGACTTTTTTAAAAAAATTCTTGACAGACCTCATCAGTCACAAACAGAAAAAAAGAAATCGCAAAGATTGAGGCAAGTCCTTTTTTGGATGATGTGTATGTGCATGCTCTTGAATGTGTTCATTCAGAGCTGCTCTGATTTTAGTGAGTTTATTTCAATGAACTCCAATGTCTGGCGTTGCCCAATGTGGGATTTGACTGCGGTGCAGTTCAACATGGTTCCGCTAGCATCAGAGCATTCCTTCCGGGAGGCAAAAGCGCTTTTCCGCCTTGAGAATGTCGGGGATGAAAGGATATGCCATTAAAGCTGAGTTCCGGGGTCGCGTTATCTGCTTTCCTTCGACCTCTGGAATAATTCTCTGAAAGGTGTAATGCTTTGAGGGTGATGTCATTAAATAACCTAACGGCTAAGAATGTCATATTACTGACTCTGAGCAACAGTATTTGTTCATCAGTCCCAGAAAAAAAACTGCTAACAGACTAGCTTAGCATCAAGCTTGCGGGATGCTCACGTCGTTTTTGAGTTGTCGCGGTGTCGCTGAAGTAGCTTCGCCATTAGAATTGTTCTTCTGGGATGCTCGCCCCTTCATCGCTGGTGATCAAATGCTTCCCGTTAAGCGTTGTAGAGATTCGATTAGCATCTGGGCTGACGTTATGGTCATTCCAAAAGCTTTGAGCCGTGTAAGGTTTCGGCGTGCGGCCTGTGAGGAGTTTCCCCTAGAAGGAGCTTTCCTGTCTTGTTTCATTGATTTCCTGTTTTGGCTTGCCGCCAAATCTCATTTGATCCTTCACTTTCGTAAGGTATGTTGGGATTTACAATTTGGATTTTGTTAGAGCAAAACACATCCACGTGTCCCAAGTCCGCTATCCTGCAGGCTAAAATGAGTCGTGTTCCGTCATCCTTCTCCTCTCATCTTACGGGTTAAGCCTTGATTTGTCCTCTCCCACTAAACGCCAGTCAGAGAAAGCCTTCTTTGCAAATGCTCCGAAAGAAAACGCCCAGTGGGGCTGCGGTCCGCTTGCAGATGCGTAACTTGAGCGCCGTCCACAAAGAAAATGTGATATTTCTAGCACATTGTTTAACAAATTGTATAAAATGTACTTGATTGGTCTTTTATGCTACAGAGTAACACAAAATGGAGCATAATTGTCAAGTGGAAAGCAAATGAAAATTTCTTTTGAGTGTCACTCATCAAAATGCCGTGCGCGTACCAAATGGGGGTCAAAAGTGAAAGTCAGGGACGACGTTAAATGGGATGTAATGTCAGTGGAAGGTGCTCAAGCTCAAAATAGCCAAAGGACGAATGCACACGTCACAGACGATGTCTGAAGAGGGCCGAGTGCTTACGCATCATTTACATGAAATGCTTAAAACCAATTAGGTTAGCTTGGTTGCTGTGGCAACAGATGCTGTAAAAGTTGAGCTCGAGCTTGAATTTGTGCCTTTAAGGGGCGAGGCAGCAGCCTCACGATCAACGTTGCATGTTAATGTTGGGGGTCGGTCTTTTTTCAGTGCTCATGCCTTTTGAAGTGTTTGGATTGCAAAATCACATATTGAGGTGCGGCGCTCACAATGACCGCGCGTCTCGAAACGTCCCAACTTGCGGCGGAAGCCAGAGGTCAGCGATCTTACATTGCCACTGCTGTTCTCAACTTCTCTTATTTTTCCGCTTAAAACAATTAGCAATGTGTTTTTTTTCTGCCAGGATCTCTGTATGGAGTCATGAGAGCCTCTCAAAAAATCCACTTGACTGTTTGTATCTTTATTATTAACTTTGTATTGTGAATTGTTCCAGACAAAAGTCAGGTTCACATTTTGCAACCATTTTTTTCCCCTGATTGGCTTTCCACTCATCGGTCACAATTCTGACAAGTTGATGCAGTTGAATGTTTGAGTAACACCTTTATAAGAGAGTATTTATCTTCACATTCAAACTGAGGATATCTTTTCCCAGATATATTGGTACATACTGTGGCATTTTTTGCCGCAGACACAAAAAATAACATGAAAACGGCGCAATCAATGTATTCCCGTTAGGCGCACTTCACGAGTGGCATCGTAAGATGGCCGCCAGTGGCTTCACTTCTCGCTAGAGCGAGTAAGTGACATTCTTCATTCTGATCCGCACGCTTCCATAATCAGCGTTCAGTAACTAAAAAGGCAGCGGGAGCAAAACTGAGTTTGGTTATACTTGCAACCTCCGAGTTTGTACCTACTGGGGGCGTGCTTTTAGCATCCCCTTTCACCCACGCCCTTCCCCGTTTAACGCCAGCATGCTGTTCTTCACGTCACCTTTTTTCCATATAAGCAGCGTGTCGGAAGGAAATGCTCCCAGTCAGTCAAGAGGAGCACTTATCGAAGTCACACATTTACAGATTTCGGCACCCGGTGAACCCATAAGGCGCGCCGCGTTATAGGGCGCGCCGTTCATTATGGAGGAAATGTAAGACTTTGAAGTGCGCCCTATAGGTGTGAAAATACAGTATTTTTTTCATTTTTGCTTAGCGGTGTACATCCACGAGAGGAATCATGAGCACTCTTTGATACGTGAATGACGTCCCTGGAGTCAGCCTGTGTTTGTTTGCACGTGAGTTGCGGCCTTCATCTTGCAACTCTTGTCATTTTGGATTTGTCTCTTGGACTGTTTCCCGTTGAGTCAACAACTGCAATTTTGTTGGCTGCCATGGCTCTCCTCGCCCATGTGCTCAGGATTACACGACCCTAATTGCTGCTTGAGGGATGTTGTTTGTTTGACATGTCGCATGGTTGTGACGGGCGCGCCTCCCCACAAACGCGCGTTGTTGCGTTTTGTGCGTGGGGACCCATGGGGTCTTTTTTGCGTCTCACCCGTCAACGCAGCGCAGATCTGGCAATAGTTTGCCAGATTAGTCGACATGTTTGAAAGTTGAGCCGTGACCAAACTGGTTTCATTGTATAGGCGATTAAATTAAGGATTTAAGTAAAAAGAAGTCAGCGACAGTTTGTCTTTCCTTTATCGATGCAATCGGTACTTGGCAATACTTGGATGTGTCCCATTAAATCGGGGAGGTCCGTCCGGCGCTTCGCCATCGTTCGTTCATTCCATTTCTTGCTTTCTTCTCATCACATTGGTGAGATTGCCTCGTGGTCACTCCCCCGTCCCAAGCAACCATCCCCCGCCTGCCTCCCGCCTTCTGATTTCCCGCTCTGCTGCTCGATATTCTCCTCGCCTCTGAACCGGCCGTGCGCCTTCCCTCTTGCCGCGCTCACAGTGACTGCAGAGCGCCGCTTTTTCTCTTCTGAAGGCCTCGGGGATTCGTCTGTTCCGCCGTCGCCGCCTGACAGTTTGACACATGGGTGAGCACTCGAGCTCGTGTACGCGCCGCCGACTACTCGCCTCTCACTCACTGGCTCGTTCTTGCGTTTGTCAATTTTCTTGGCTTTCTTCCTTTTGCCGCACATTCGCCGTGGAATCTTTGCAGCCTCTCTGGAAGAAAAGCTCAGTGAAGCCACTTTTGGGGAGTTCTTTGCTTGCTACTAATTTATCAACCACATGTGGGCACAAGTTCCACATGAAATGAATCATGATGTGCTCAGCTGAGTTTCAATGTTTGCGCACTTTGTCTTGTTTTTTGGCCTTCTGGTGGACATATGACAAACCTCCAGAAAAGCTCCAACCGATACCCGACGAGTTTTTGGTCTTGCTTTTTGAACAGCAAGTGAAGACCTCCATGTGTCTCATTATGAAAGTACAAAAAAAAAAACAGCCCAGAGAGAATTTCCAATGAGGTGTTTAATAGACGAAAGCGATTATGCACTGACGAGGTTCCTGAGTCATACACAGAGGCGGGAAGAGTGGCCAAAAATTGTGCTCAAGTAAGAGTACTCTTGCTTTATGTAACACCTGTCTCATGTGGCTAAGGTATTAACAGAGATGTGTACTTTACCCTGTTTTGACGGTCCGACCTCCGTCCGTGACCTGCACAACCCTCCCGTCATCGGCCCTGCGTCCTTATTCATAAAATAATCATCCTGCGTTCTTTTACAGCGCTTCCGTCCTTGCATTTGACCAGTCCGTATTTTTTATTTTTTTTTTATCCCACTACTTATAATTCTTACTTATGTCGACAATTAGTTTCGTCGCATCTACAAATCATGCCCGTCTTGCACTGTTGCTGAATTCGGTGTGGCGATGAATGACTTGCACCTCATGTTACTCACTTCTGCAACGTAGTGGCAATTGTCTGCTAAGAAAACAACGCTAACTTTGAGGGACTAAAGATGCACGAAAACTCATCAAAGATTTGACACTCATCAGGCCTGGCAAAATCACCAGCTGAACATTAGGACATCTTTTTTTTTGTCGCAAAGTAATGGATTACATCTTTGAATAGTAACTTTAATCAGCCAACTCTATTAGATAAAGTAACAAGTTGGCTCTCGAGTGACTCGAAATGGCAGGCATTAGTCAAAGTGGCTGCTGTGTATTCACAGTCCTGTAATGTGCAATATTATCGATAAGATTAAAACTTTTAAAAAAGTGCAAACGATTCACAGAGATTTATAGTTAACTTTGTTTCAATTGTTTGTAAGCAGGCTACTTCCAAGTTTGTCAAATAGGATAAAAAGATAAACGGCGGATGGTGCTATTATGATTCTCGGGTTGGACAGTTCCAATATTATCATATGGAGTCACATGGTAAAAACAACTACAAAAAGCACCCTTATTTTCTGTTAAATGTTCCGTAAATCCGTTCCATTAATCAAGATGTATTATATAAAGCATATGATCAGTAAAATGTATTGAAATGTTGGTCCTTTATGCGACATTTTTGCTGACATTTGTTTTGTATTGATTTGCTTCAACTTGCCGTGTGCAACAAGCCACGTGATGTCCTATTGAATGCTGTGAAAAACACAATCTCATCTAATCTTACCTTGTCAGCTGCACTGTAAAAAAGAACAACTTGTGTAATTTATATTTTGAAGTATAAATTGATATTTTTGAAAACAATCGTAGTTCGCACAACAAAGAAGTTTGTTGTCTTGAAATTTTCAGTTCATACAACTTTTTTTTTTTTTTTTTAATCTACAGTGTGTGCATCCATGTGATGTCCTATATCAGCGGTCCTCAATCCAGTTCCTCGAAGGTCGGTGTCCTGTCTGTTTTGAATCTCTCCCTGCTGCAACACACCTGATTCAAATGATCAGATAATCAGCGAGGTCTGCCGAAGCCAGATAACGATCCTGATCATTTGAATCAGGTGTGTTGCAACAGGGTGCGATGGGAAAATTGGCAAGACAGAAACGCGATTGAAGACCCCTGTCATATTAAGTGCTGTGAAAAAAAAGATCCCTCGAAATCAAAGCCTCGTGGTGAACCAAGACTTATTTTTGTCTTTTCCAAATGAGTGACGGTGTGGATGGGTTGAAGACTGCAGATGTGGCTTTGGCTGCTTTTTCTTCATTTTGTTTTTTGCTGTGCTGTTTGTTGTGACGCAAGAAAGGGGGGGGGGGGGGAAGCCTCTGGCGACTTGATTCATTGCTGGTTGTATTTAAGAGCAACCGGGGGAAAAGAATGTGTTCAAACTACCCCCGTTATCTGTCAAATGGACTCCAATGGCTTTTTATATTCATGTTTTATTGTATTTACGATCAATTATTGATTTTGTGATGGCCGCTGAATGATGCCCTTATCGAATTTGCAGAAAATTGTCCTCATTTGTCACCCCTTTAGGCATTTGTACACGTGTTTTCCAAAAGCAAAGAAGAAATAGTATATATATATATATATATATATATATATCTTTGAATGAAAAAGTGTTTATTACGGTGGTATTTGTTGTGTGAAGTGGAGCAAATAAATCGATGAAGCAAAAATGAGAGAAAGCAAAAATTGCCACAGCCCAAGGCAAAAACCACAAAGAGTGGATAATGATAGATGAAATTGAAAGCTTGAAAAGTGGACGCAGTTCAGAAGGTTTTTCTCGGCAGATGAGCTTTGGCTTGTAAGCAAACGTTTTGGTGCCTGTAGCGAGCGCAGGAGCAGACTCGAGCGATTAGCAACAGTAAAGCTTTTGTCGCTTTGCTGCAAAGAGACTTCAATCAAGATTTATCGATGTGGAATAGCCACACGCTCGCCTCTCTCGAGGTGCGATTAACATTTTCCTGCCGGCAAGCTCGCAGCGGCAGATAAGAAACGATGGGCTGATTCTCTCGTTGTTTATTATCGGTGCTTCCTCGCCCGCCAAGCGCATGCGTGTTGGCGAGTGAAAGTCGATCAAGAGGAAGGATTCTGTCGTTGGGTTTGAAGAGAGTGCAAACGTGGTGCTTTGCAGCACTGGCTGAGAAATGTGTCCGATGTTTTTTTTTTTTTTCTCCAATATTAAGTGACGATTTTCTCTCAAGTCTGCCGGCAACTTTTTGTCAGGCTATAGATCGCTTAGCGTAAAAATCCGTTAGAGGGGCGCTCTGTCGATGTGACCAAACGGAGGCGGGTCCCGTTTTGCAGGACACAATCTCGACCACCGGCAACCTTGACTTGACGCATCCTCGTACTGCTTTGCTGCTTTTCAGCCTCGCGTTTGGCCCCTTTGACACTACACTCCAAACATCGGGGTGCCGTTTAATCCACTAAAGCCAAACTCCTCACTGTGTCATAACCATGAATAAACATCAGCGATAAACCAAGACGTGGGCTGATTGATCGTGACGGAATGTGCAATCCAAAGTGCTCACCTTGGGAGGAGGGCACGGATGGAGCGAAGGGAGGGGAAAAGCGGCGGCGGCGGCGCCTTTGATGAATGGAAAGAGATAAGTGTTGAAAAATAATTAGCTGAAGCAACCTGGCTGCTATACCTTGAATGCAACCGACGCGACAATGTGTAGCAAGTCCCGCTCATGTTTATTGACTCGTTGAGAAGAATCGACAATAACGAATGATGGTGGGAAAAGGGACATCATCATTTTTGGAAGGAGGGGAGGGGGGGGGATCACACATTTGAGGGGGTTTTATTGAGAAGACTCAATGGAGGAAGTGATGCGCCAAGCGCCAGTTTGATAGCGATGGGTATGACAGTCCTTTTAAGTGAACTGAATCATTAGAATGAGTTCATCAAAAAGAATCGTTCAAAAGATTCGTTCGCAGAATGGTTTGACCCAAAAAAAAAAAACGCCAAAAGAAAATAAAAACGCACCCACATTCTCTCTCTAACTTGTTTGTGAATGGGAAATGAGATGACGTTCACTCACTAACTCTAGCAGTATGTTCAGTAAAATCCCTCTGACATTTGACGCTGGCTGCAGATTGGTCGTTTGGCAAGATTGATGACATGCAGGTGTGATCCATTCAATCCCTGAAAAAAAAGTCGTTCTTCCTGAACGAATTGTTTGTGAACGACCACTACAGTTTGACCCTTTTTTTGGGGTTCGTGTTGGGGCTTTTCCAGAGACCGCCTTCTCGTGGCGTTCTCACACCAGTTAAACATCACGAAAGAAAGAAAGAAATACAGTGTGGTAAAATTGAGAACGAAGACATGACAAAATACACTTTGTCTTTTTTTTTTTGTTCTTTTGGCACCTTTCAGTTGATCTTCTAAGAGGAGTGGTCACAAACTGAAAGGCTACCGTCTTGATTGGCGTGTGGGTGTTGATGGCAAGGTCCGACCTTCAACCTGCGACAGGTGTGCTGAGTGTGAATGTGGACAGTTTTGATCCGCATCTGATTCAAGTCAAATGGAACAAAGTCAACTTGTCATTTGCTCTCTTGAACAAGGTCGTTGTCATCATCTTCCGAGGACTTTGGTCCTTCATTCTTCCCAGGGGAGCAATTGAGGCATTTGAGGACGTTGGCTCTTTGACTTGACAGGTGGTTAAGTGTTGAGGCCCTGTCGGAGGTGTTGACTTTGTTACGAAAACTTTTTGATGGAATGTTGAGAGTGAGAATGACAGCTCTAGGAGGTGCAAGTTTTTGATTGGATAACCACAAAAGCCCTTATCAGCTGCGGCTCTGATTGGAGGAAGGAAAGGAGGCTTTGCTCGCTTGTGGAGGGGTACGGGCTTTTTTGGCATTTCCCACAATGCATTGCCGGCGGACATTTTAGTTGGCAAGCACCACTAACCAAGCATCATTTCTTGTACATACGTGTGGCTATAATCGTTGGGGGAGCCGGAAACTTTTTTTTTTTTCGACTTCCGAAAATCATTAAAAACCAGGAATTTCACTTAAGAAAGAAAGTAAACCTCGCAGATAACGTTGGCTGTCGGCTCCTCCTTCTCACTGCCGGCTGTTGCTATGTTGTCAAGCCACAATCATCGCCGTCGGTTTGCATTCCGGAGAGAGCTTCACATTTAAACGCAGACGTTCTGTTGTATGCCGTGTCCTCGTAAATAGTTATGCGAGAAGATCAGCATACGGCACGCTCGACTGCTCCCCCGTGTTTTGCTTGAAGATTTATAATTTACCGTAACATCGATGCTAATTTTGATTAGCATGTCTGCCACTTCCTGTATGATTTATCGCTAACGGATGTCCGTTATTTAATCAATTGTTTTGGATGGAACAACAACTTTAACTAACAACATTTTGCCTCGTAATTGAACAATTGGTTTTAAAGTACAAAACGCAATTGACCGAGCATGGGATCGTGGGATATGTTGCAATTTTAAGCACAAAGGTCGAACCCCTCTATTGAGCACCAAAGTCGCTCCACCGAGATGATCACTTCCACACAGACGTGTGACGTGATCTGGAATCGACAAGGACATAGCAGACCTCGTCGTTCTTCTCCCGCTTGCCTTCGTCCTCTCCCGTCCTCCTCCTTCACCTCACTCCCATGGAAGCCTCCTCCTCACATTCGTTTTGTCCCACCTCCTCCTCCTCCATTCAAATGGCACTCTCTGAGAAATGCTCACCTTTTTTTTTTTTTCATTGGGGGAGTCTGTGCCAAGTCTTTTTATTCACGTGCGTCACATACGACGTGTCTTCATTGTCATTCTCACTGAATGTGCTGGTCGCACCTGCACGCATGGATGAACACTCGCACGCGTGTGCGTTCGCAGACACACACGGGCTCAGACATCCAAGATTATTCAGTCCTGACATTGCGTTGTACGCGTGCCGGGCAGAGACTGCATTCATGTTTCTTGCTCAGGGACACGGTTGAGATTTCATCAGATGGAGAGAAATCCTCGAATGTAATGAAAGTCCTTATTAATTTGCAAAGCTGATGGATATTCTTCGTTCACACAACTTTAAACGAACGTTAAGAGCAGACATAGACTGTATAATCTGCTAAAATTCATTTGGTACTGCATCCCGGTTTCTGGCTTTGTTGGTTGGGGACCAATTTCTGCTGACTTCTGTTACAAAGCATAATCAAATCACTTCTGCAAGTTTTCCCAGTAGTAGCGCTTGAGATGTGAAATGTTAAATGTTCAATCAAGGTTGCCCCGAGGCTTAAATAATAAACAACAAATCTATTGGTGCCTGAAGTCGTTTGTACACTTCTCGATACGTATAAAATTATGAGTCTGCTTTAAATGTCACATGCTTTGTCTTCAATTGTTCTCAAGTGTTTAAGTGGCTGCTGAGGAAACACGGCCTGCCGCCGGCGCTGTTGAGACAATTCTTTACAGCAGTTATTGAATCACTCCCGTGGTCATCCATCGCCGTCTGGTTTGGTGCTGCAACAAAAAAAGGACAAAATTCGACAAAACGGACAGTTAAGACTGATGAAAAAAAAAATGGCAGGAAGAATTCTCACACCCTCCACATCCTGGTCACCACCTCTTCCAGCTCCTTCCCTCAGGCAGGCGCGACCCAACAGTCCACATTAAAACGAGCAGAAATTCCACTAGCTTCTTCATTCTTGCCATTAACTCCGAAATTGTTTATTCAAAATTCCATTGTGCTGTTTTTCAAAGGTTTGCCAATTTTACACATCCCGTTGTGTTGCTGTGGCTACCTCCAAAATGGCCATCGTCCATTTTCTGTACGTCCTGACGTTTGACAGAGACCATGCGATGATTTCAATTTGCTTTGTCACATCACAAGGAGAAGGCGAACAATTTCTCCAACGGTTGCGATGATGATGATGATGATGATAATAGCGAGATTTTTTTTTTTTTTGTTCTATTTTTTTCAGTTTTGCCACCCTCACCCAGTGCAGGTGGAGCGTAAACGCGATTTTGTAAAGTTTGCCTCTTCTAAGGCTGACTCGTCCTTGACAGTGATGACGTTCCACTTGTGTGGCCTCCAATTAGTCTGAGAGTGTCGCTTAGCGTGGGACATTGGACGGAATTTATCTCTCCGCCTGTCACAGCGTGCTGCTTGTTATTGGGGGAGCGACGAGAGGAAGGCTTAAGTGTTGGCTCTTGGCTGTTTAGTATGGACGGTGTGCCGCGTGTCCGCTTATGCTCTGTTTCTATTTTCAAAGACGCAGAGTGCCTTGAAATGATGTTGGCTCCCTGGCCAATTGATTAGGTACGATCTAATGAGAGCCGTCTGGCATTGTTTGTGCAACGCGTGTCTCTGAAACGGTGGGTTGCAGTCTCCTCATTGTGCATGCTGTGTGTATTTTTCTGCGCACCACACAGCGCCTGCAATGTGGAGGCCGGGACACACGCAAACTCCAAGCTGAGAGCATGCATGGGTTGACCGTCACGCGTGGGGAGGGACGGCATTAGTGGCCCATTGTCGCGAGGGTGCGAGGGAGGCCGAGCCCTCACCTGAGGAGTGTTCGGATTTGTCGAGACATTTGGAGATGGTCAAAATCATAAATGAGTGGCTCATTTCCTGGTTTTGCCTTTCAACGTGGGGAGTTTTATTTTGTGGAGCTATGCATTAATTGTTGTATTTTTTGAGATGATGATTGAATTGATGAATTATTTTCTTTGACGTTCTTGCCTCTCGCCGTCAGGCCATACTGCTGATTAGAGATTTACAAAGGCTGGTTTAGCCTAACGTGTGATTTTTTATTTTTTTTTCGTATGTGTTGAAGTGAGGAGTGAGACTGTTTATCAACCACTAAACACTAAATCAATTGCTAAATCAGTTTTTTTTTTCTTATTGATTTTGATGTCCACCACAGAGATGTTTTGTAAAGAAAAAAAAAACCGCTTACTTTTGAGTGAATCGAAAACCTCCGAATAAATGCTACTTTTTTTTTTTTTTTAAATCCAAGAGTAGCCATAACAGGACTCATCAATGAAATAATAGCTCTGGAATATTACTCGGGCAAAGTTAGTCATTGCTTTTACGTACCGGATCATCATCATCTGGTGGGCCATCCCTGATAAATATTGAATATATGTTTAATTTTAAAAGACCCTTTAAAATAAATTCAGATTTGTTTCATAATATAGCATGTTTGAAGATAATTGCTGAAACCGTGCAAAGACTGAGAACAACTGTTATATATTGCATTCAATAATTTTTCATTTAATTTTCATTTGAGCCCTGGCATGACCCCCCCCCCCCCCCCCCACACACACACACACACGCCAATCTGCTACCCTCCAATATACAGGTTGTCCCTAAAAGTCGAGCCAGACGGGAGAAATTGAATTTTGAACTGCTTTCATGAATAAATATCTTAAATATGATTTCAGCCATTTGTGATGCTGATTGATGGACTGATGTGAACGAGTAATGTACGAGTAAATCACTCATTTCAAGCTGCTATCCAATAAGAGGTCCTCTGCATGTTCAAATTTAACTTGACCCTGTTAAGCTATTTTGGATTGAAATAACTTTTGGATTTTGGCGATTCCCAAAACAACCCAGGTCAAAATGACACGCAGCTTTGAACCTGACACGTCCCATCCAAATGCTGTCACCGGCTCCACTTCCAAACACAAAAATTCCATTTTTAACTCTCGAATGGCCCCAGCACATATTGAAAGGCCGACATTTGGACTGATGGAGTCTGGCAGCTCTGAAGTGGCTTTTGGTGTCGCTCGTCAAGTGCAGGATGTGCAAACGATCCGAGGGAGTCGCGTATGCTTTGAGCTCATCTGCACCCTGCGTGGACTGGAATTAAATATACACCGCACAGCCATCATTAGGACGCCCGTTTGCGGTCCCTGAACTAATAAGCCCTTTTCACACTGCACTGAGCACAGCGTAGTGCTCAATGGACCAACCCGTTTGTTGTGTATGTGATGTAAAACCACGACCGATATGGGATTTTTGGGGTTGATACTGATATTGGACACTGAAAGAAAAATCTGAAATCAAATATGTTGGCCGATAACCGATGTAACGGCCTTTATGTAAAATCAAAACATTGACATACAAGGCATGTACGGTGGACTGTGCATGAACATAAATTGTTGTAATAGCCAAACTATCTGATTCAAGGCAAAGACGCTAAGCATGACTAATCCACAAAGCCTAATTCACACTCAGCACTATCAGTGAGTCATATTCATTCGCTTTTGAAAAAGTTCCATTTGCAGCCGGTTGGGTGTTTGCAAACATGAACGAGTTGAGGACAAACAAAATCTGAAATAATCTAATCATGCATCAAGGGACCTCATTTAAGAATTGAAATACTTTCAATTACAACTCAATATGTTAGTTGTAAGCTATTCAAATTGACTTAGATGAAGGTATTAACTAATGGAATTAATGAGCCTGGCTAAATTCTGTGTGGCAGTATGAAGGAAAATGGGTCGCTTGTTAGTAGGCTGAAATAAATGCTGGACATGTGAGACGCGTGATGGTTTCAGGAGTTATTGTGCTCATAAAACTGCAGTTTGTTCCTTTATTTTGACTGAGTTTCATTTTCCATTGTCGGTTGTTGATGTTTCCCAATTGGAAGCGAAGGTACATGGAATGTCACTCAAGTGGAACCATGGCAGCCTTTTTCAGCTTGTTTTGTCTTTAAAAAAAAAACAAAAAAATGAAAAAAAAACGCTGAGGTCAGAAAGCAATTCCTATTTGTGTCAGTGTGTTTCACCATCGTGCAACTTTAATACTGCATAAACAGCGTTTTAATTATACCGTTTGTGAGATAATGAAGGCCATGGCTTGTGCTTTATCAGCAGACCAAGTGCAAAGCATGCACTTGCTTGCCGAAAATGGCTGAAGGTGTATTTGGAATGCAAAAAAAAAAAATCACCTTGCACATCTGAGGCGGCGGGCAAAATGATAATTACCATTTTTTTCCCCTTTCTTTCTTTTGTATTCTAGTTTGCCTTTCTTAAGCCCAGAATGCCGACTTTGATGATTCTCCGTCAAATAATTATGACGCTGTCATTTTCTCTCTCTGTAACCTGCCGCGGCATCTGCCTGTGATCACATTTCCTATAATTGCTGTTTGTGTCATTTTGGGACGTCGTCTTGCGTCGTCCTTTCATCTCTGCCTGGCCTGCTCGCACCGGTAGGAAAAGTTGGTGCAAGGAGAACTATTTGTCATTGGCAATGTTTTTGTCAATAGTGAAGAAGTTAATTATTCTTGCGGAAAGATGTCACAATACCCAGCGGAGGGCGCTATCGATTTAGGCCCAACTTGTTTGCCCCGAAACGTGTGGCTTTCGAGCTAAACGGTTAACGTACAATGTATGGTGATTGCTTTTGGGGGTTTTTTCAGTCAAAATTTAAAAGGTGCAACACATACAGAACACCATTTTCTATGACTTGTCTGCCTCAGCACGCCTTGAGACGAATATCTCACATTTGAGCTTTTTTCCAAAAACTCACCGTGCTCAGGACAGAAATGCCAAGGTCCGATCAAATTGCTTCCTCCGTTCACATAAGTTCAATATGGATATATCGTCGAGGTTGATGCGTCACCGTGCGGCCGGATTCGACCTGCTTATATGATATAACAACTTCCGATTTGTAATGGCAGCAAAAATGAGCGAATAATGTGAATAGTCACATCATTTGCTCAGCGTCTTCATTTGTAGTCATGAAATTAGACGAGGTAACGTCTGGCCACATATCGACCAATTTTTCCTCACAGAGAGGGAGGGGCAAACATTTTTTTGTATCGTTTGTCTTGTGGGAAAAGAGGGGGTACAACACACTTCCTAACCAGATGTATAACAAAAATGCCATTTTAAATAGGGACAATATCTGTGTAAAAATGTGTGCTCTTAATATATAAAATTTATCATAATGCATTTCTGAATGTGTGTATACTGTAGATTGATTATCCAAACCCACCCAACAAAGGATTTGAAACAAACAAAAGAACCACATAATGGTCAATTTTTTCTCTGTTGCATGAAAATGGATGCAAATTACCATTCAAGGATGGCACAAAACTGCTGATCAAATCAACTCATTTTGTGTGTTTTTTTTTTTTTTCCAACTCAATCACAATTTTGATATTGAGGTAGTATGTTTGTTGATATCATTCCAAATCTACCAAAAAAATTAGGCTTACTCACATTGTAGTATAGAGCACTATAAGAGCCAGCGTAAGCGCAACTAAGACATGGGTTCCATCTAGTGATTATTGGTGATATTGCAACTTAAAACTACCATTGACTGCTGCGTATTTGCATTTTGGTACACAAGGATTTGCATATTTAGTTTTTTTTTTCCCCGCTTCAATACTTTTTGTATTTTTGCCCCCCCCCCTCCATTTTGTTTTCACAATTTCCCTCCATTTTTGTCAGTTGCCCATCCCCGCTCTCAGATCTTGAAATCATGTGAACGACGATGCTTTTTGATTGGACCCCTTCATTTCTGTCTTCAGCCCTGAGCTAAGCTCGCGTAACCCCTCAACAGACAAAAACTAGCCGACATGTTCCTTCTTAGAGTGAACAGCAGCACTTTTTCAGGTATGATGAGATGGTTGTTGGCAGAAATAGGGTGAGGGGGGGAGGAGAGGGAAGTAGTGCGGAGGAGGAGACATTGGAGTGGGTCCGCACGGTCAGCCGGGAGGGAGCAACGCCTGTTATGAATGACGAGATTATTGGAAGGAGGAATGAGGTGCCGTTATCTGTAGAGGAAAGCAGAAAATCAGGATTCTTCCCTTTCCCTTCCAGTCGAGGTTAATGAGAATTGGGAGGCCGTGTGAGAAAACAAGCAAAACAAATCCAAGGTTCCTATCGGCTTTGATTCAGTCACACGACGACAGATGAGGCGCATTTTGCGTACGCCACTTTGGCGCCCACTTTCGATGACTTATTGACAGGCTGTCAAGTTCATGCCAAAGCACCAGGTGGCGCTACACGCAGCCCAGTCAGAATCTTGCACAAAGTCGTTTCCACCAAGGCAGTAGCACCAATGGAAAAGTTAGAACAGCGAACATAACCTTATTATACATGATTTGAACAAGATAGCCGCCGAAAAATTCAATTTTCACCTTTCCAAAGTTTCCAAAGACTTTGTTGTCTCATCCATCGTAAGGCACCGCAAACCTCTTGGATTCTTTTCAAGCAGCTTTGTGCTTATTGTTGCTTGTTGGCTTGAACTGCAGCAGCACTGCGGAGAACCTCTCCTCACTCCTCTTTAGTCTCACTTTTCTTTCATTCTGCACCTTGGCTTTTATCGGCTCGCCGGTTGGCTCCTTTTAGCTTTTCCTCACAAGTTGCGTTCGAGTGTGTGCTGCCGGTGGTCGATTGTATGTGACAGACGCTATCATTGGCTTTGGCCTCGCAGACGTGCGCAATCGTGCGCAAAGGCGGCAGTGTTTTTTTTTTTTTTTTTTTCATCATTGTCTTCTGTTTTTCTCCCTCTCAAGGAGGCAATTACACGGGTCATCCTGAATTTTAATGGAGAAATAATGGAGTCGGTGGCAGATAAAGACAATGAGGCGCGGGTGGAGGGCTTGGAATGGCTGCAGCAGCAGTGAAAAGCGCCGAATAACAATCAGCAAGCAGAGTGAGGAATAACAATCAGACATGGAAGCCGTGTGCCAAGTCGACGTGTGCGTGCGTGCGTGCGTGCTGCACACCGACAAGATACCACTTTCCACATGTCTCTCTTTCACTTGGCATTGCTGTAAAGTGAAAAAAAACAGGAACCCAAAAATGTAGCTTGATGTCCTCTCATGTCACACAAGCACCCGAGGAGTGATGGATTGTAGGAGAATGCCGCATGCACGAATAACCCTTCTTTCCTTCCTTTTTTTTTTTTTTTTTTTTGCTTTACTGCATGTTCACCATGGCAACAGTCCTTCTTTTTACCTTTTTCCAGTCTTTGTACTGTTTAGTGGAGTCAGCTGCGAATCTTGAGCTGGCACTCTAGCTTCCTTAGACGCAAGAACCAATTAACGCATGTCATCGTAATCCGTGAGCACAAACGTCACGTTCGTCTTTGCGTCTTGCTGCGGTGAGACGCTGCATTTTCAAGCAGGTGCCGTGATGCGAATGATGGCATGTCACAATTTGTCTGCTCGCTCCGTCCCGGCTCGCTTTTGATGAAGTAATCCAGCATGTTTTTATTGCATCATGACCTCATTGTGACGGCCCGCTTTGCAGAGTTCAACAAGGTTGTGTTTTGGGAGTGTTTGGAAGAATGTTGAGAGATTTTGGATGCAAATGACGTGCTCTTAAGTCTTGTCGCTGTCTGTAACACGTTGTTTTGGACAAGGCACCAAAAGGGTGTGGCGGCGACAAGCGAGGAGCTAATTGGCATCCGCATTGGCACACTTAGACCCTGATCATCGGATGAGTCATTCCTACGTTGCGGCCTGTCTGTCTGTCTGCCCAGCTTCATACCAGTTGAAGTGGAAAGGTGAATGTCCACGCTCAGGTGAGCTCAGTAAGCGATTGATTCTGTGATTGGTTTCTTTCGTGTCTTATGCAAAAAAAAATTGTTCGACTGTTCTCCTCTTTGTATAGCCTGAGCAACTCCTAAATCAGGAACAATGGTTGAAAAAAAGAAAAAAGTGTGGCGCTTCAAATGGCGTCGCCATGTGCTTGTTTCATGGATGTGATCCAGCCCCTTCCATCTGCTTTTGCTACGACGACTCGCTCACGGACTCTCACGTCGTAATATGTAATGTCACGGCCCCACGTGATCATTCTCGTATTGATTCACAACACGCACGCATGCAGACGCCCATGTGGTCTGTGAGGCAAAAGGAGAGAGAGGTCGTGCCTCTCATGTTAATTAGCCTCCTTTGGCCTCTGGGTGGTCTGGAGGTGCTTTCCAGTCCTTCTCGTGCTCCGGGTCCTCCTCCTTCTCCTCTTCCATCCTTGTCCATCCTCCCTCCTCCATCTTTTCATGTCTTCCTTCCCTCTAGCCACAAGAGTGTGAAGGTCAAACGGCCTCTTGTGCGCTTGCCGTCAACCTCTGGTTTATGATGGGAATACGTCCCAAACCCGCTTGTAGTAGGCAGTGGTGGATGGTCAAGGCCTTCTCTGCTGCCCTAACATAATCAAGAAATCATGATCATATTTATGATAGAAGTTTAATTTAATTGTATTTAATTCCATGAAGGTTTAGTCAGGAGAAGCGTTTTTTTGAGTGTTTTGGAAGAATGTTGCCTTTTCGCCTCCTTGCAGTGTCTCGCTCACAGAGTTCTCCAAATAAGTGGCAAAGTATGCTTGCCTCAAGATGCCGGTTGAAATGTACTGTCAAACTGACACATCAAAACAAGAGAATTTAACATTGTACTTGAAAAAAATGTAATGATCATAACCACAGTCTGCTAGCTTAATGCTAACATGCTATGTGTAACAGCATATTCAGACCAGTGGAAACTGTTATAGATGTTAAGGTAGTCGTAGACCTTCCATCAAGTGAGCACACGAAACATCAAAACCGAGTTTACAACATGACTCAGAGGAAACGATTTGCCTCTGCGATGTGAGAACGACGAATATTCACATGCTCATCTGTAGCATCATGCTAAAGGGTGCTAGCAGGCCCAACACTCCAGTCAGACGACGACAACAACGGCATCCGCCAGAAATTCTGCTCGCCTATTACGCCTGCCTTGACCTTTCCGCCCTCGCTTCCAGCGCCTCAAGGCTTTGTCTGCTCCATTTGGATTGATTTCCCTCTCCAGTTTATTTGGCTTTTAAAGCTTTCTCCTCGAGGGAAACTTGCGTCCCTTTTCAATGCATGTTTGTGTTTTTGAACAGTTTTTGATGAAAATAATACACATTTTCATCAGGATTCCAAGATGCAATGGCATTATCAAGTGTTGATACTTTGTATTCGCGAATACTCAAATGTATTTGAAGTTGGTCCGAGAAAAAGCAGTATTGGCAAATTATTCTCACATTAGGATTTGGGGGGGGGGCTTCGCCTAATTCAATTGTGACGTGTCCAATGGGCTGCCTGCTATTAGATAGCAAAGCAGAGGCGTGCAAATGATGGTGGTGACATTTGGTGGTGGGGCAGCGGGCCAGATGCCTCTCATCATCCCTAATGGACACCTCAGAAAAGCACTAAACGGCTATATTGCCATAAAGTTCCCACGTGAGTGATGATGCAAACGTGTTGGCCGCCAGGGTCACCTTCAGCGTTTTCGTCTGCTCCATCCGCTGAGGTTTTCTTGGCTCGGGAGGACTGGCTGGAAAAGGCGAGCAGTCGGCCATGTCGTTTTTGTATGAAACGCACAATTTGTGTGACATCACGCGTTTAAATCGATGATTTGGATTTCATGATGAGCGCAGGTGAAAGTTGTCGAGACGCAGAGTTTTGGAAAAATAAAAAATAACGGGCGATGATCCGTTTGATGAAGCGTCTTGAGCTGGCAACGGAGAACATATGTTACAATATTACATTTACCGTGCTAAAGCCTTCTTTGTTTTCCTAATGTTGTTGTTTTTCTCTTCAAATGGTGACTATGTTCTTTTTCGGCTTTTTTTCTTGACCTTGGCGCGCCGTCCGTCAGCCTTCAAGATGACAAAGCTTGTCGTGTGCTTTTGAATATGGATGCTGCTACGTATTCCAACTATTGTCGCCCCCGACTTTGAACTCTCAGCTTACTCCGATAAATTCTGGACGCTGGCTAAAATAATGGGACTTTTCATCCGGTTCAACACGGGTGTCCTCAGAAAGATAAAGTTAAGAAATACCCGATGACCTTCATTGTGTGTGCATGAGCTTTGTGTGTTGACAACAGATTAATATTGGAGTTTGATTGATAATCCAAACTCCTGCCACGGGTTTAATTTCATGGAAGCCCAACTTTTCATTTGCTTGTCGTTATTTTTCTTGGCAGATATAAATGGCCCCTTACTCAAAGCGTGTTCATCCAGGTTTGCTAGTCGTTACACGCGGTGCAAAAAGATGAATCAAAATGCAAAGAGTCTCTGCTCTCCTTCACTTAGAACGGCCAAGTGGAAGCCGGATGGATGGATGGTGATTGCGCAATATTGTTCACTCAAGGGCAAAGAGCACCTTGATAGCCTTCAGATGTGTCCCTTTCTTTGTTTTGCCCCCCGCCCCCTCCTCTTTTTTTCTGTCCCTCCTCCTCCAAGCCATGTTGGAAATATTGCGACTGTCGCTGGTGGATGTGTTGTGACTTATTACATTTCGTCCACGTGATCATCGCATAAGGACTGCCGAGAACCATTGTGGCATGTATCGAAGAGTCCCCGCGACACATTCACGAGCAAATCACCGCGCAATGTCGTTATTGGCTTCGGCGCGAGTAGGAGGAGAAATGGCGGACAGCCTGAAGGTCGTTCGTGCTCGTCTGCCTTCCTTTTGTGCTTGCTTGTGTTGCATCGCCACAAAGCATTTTCCAAACCAAAATAGTATTGTCAAGAGCATGTAATTACATTTTTAAATGTACACACACACAGAGCTGTCAAGGACCAAAGGTTGTGTAATTGGAAGGTTAAAAGTGATTTTGTAATCTTTTCCTCAACATCTTGTTTGCTCTGCCGTCTCCTCGCTGAATAATGTGTGCTCAATGTTGCATTAAAAGAGACAATCTTTCCCCCCCATGTTTTTGTTTGTTCGTGTATATCAAATATTTCCTTTGGGCTTTGCAAATGTCCGCCAATCTTTACTGAACCCGAACGAAGTGTGCGGTCATGTCGTATTGACGTGAACACACAGGCGCTTTGGGATGAAAGGTGAAACGGCAAACAACCAGCATGATTCCTGTTGTTTCCATTTCAACTTTTTTACTCATGCCGTCTTTTCCACGGCACCGCATTTGTCCTTCGTGTCATCACTGTGGTGTCATCTTCCATCACGTCTATCTCGCTCGGCGCGGTCTCACGTTCCGCATATCTGCAGCTGGGCTTCCTAAACCTCTGAGTGTGTCCTCGCTTTTCTTTTTTTCTAGTCAAAGGTCACTCTGATGTCAAGTCTCGATACAAAGGCTAACCTGTTGTCACAGAATTCCAGATGGAATACATTGCAAAGAAGATCACACAATCCTCCCTCCCTCCCGGCTGTGGCAGTGTAATGGCATTCCATCTGTGCGGTCCATTAGGTGGCCGCCTGGCTTAGTGCTGATGAAAAGGAGCCCTTTTGACCCGACATGTTCCTACATCACTGCTCTCAGAGGTGCTTGTTAGCATTTACAGTGACCCCCCCCCCGTTTATGTCAGGGGAGACTTTGTAGGTGACTCTGCATACTGAGCTCAGTGCTGCCCGCATCGCTTCAGTCTGCAAGACAGCGAAGGAACGCTTTGCGATGAGTGGCATTCAGCACCGGTTGTTGCGCAACATCAGTACCATATAATCATTTCCGCATTTTCTATGGCAGGTCATCAAAATACAACTCATCTAATCAGCGGGAGGGTAGCACATATTCCAAGCGCAGCTCTCAGAAAACTGGAACGTCAGCATTTTTCATTATTAAGTGGGCGGAGCCAAAATGTGCTGTTCCACTCCATTCCTGTAGGTGGTGGCAAACTGCTTCTCTACCTATCGGGCCTCGTTGAGTCAAAGCAGTGATTGGAAGAACGGACCCAAGTGAACATAAATGAACATCGGTCATCCTCGCATCTCCTATGAGAGCCCGTCGGGCCGAGAGCTCGGGAGAAAAGCGTCGGGGTGTCCGTCTCCTGACGAACAGTAGTGGTCAAGTGGGTTGTTCTCAGAAAGTATGGTCCAGGAGAGTGACATGAGAGTCCCAAAATGAACTTGTTCAAAAACAGGTAAAAATTACATAATCTTCCAGCAGTGTGCTATGAATAAATAACGATTGTTCACTCAGCCCCTTGTTCGCAAGAGATTGTTGAATGTTGTGGTACTCCATTGGTTCACATTGGAGCACTTGGTACTGAAGCACTGAGCACTCAAGTTTAAAAAAAAAAGTATTTTTAAATTAATTATTTTTTACAGTTTAACAGCTTTACAACCTTCATACAACGATTCCATGGACACTAAAACTTATGTTGTTTGCTTCGCAAAATACGAAATGGCAGCAGCTGTTGTGAAAAACATATATCCATCTATTTTATTGTACTCGTAGAATAAACAAAAACAATTTTTTAACATATTTTACAGAGAACCCATTGAACTTTTGTTTCAACGTAGCATTCGTTCCGGTGCATTAGACTAGAATATCATCTGAGATACCTCGTTGACTCAAAATGTAACAACCGTAACGTCATTTTTTTCTGCCGACGTTTCATCACATTATGAACGGCGTGGGACTCGATTCAACATTATTGTGATGCGTTGGCATTCTGCCACTTCATTGCCAACAAAGGGTGCTTAATTATACGGGTGTGTTGACATGTCACGAAGAGGAAATGGTCATGACCGCTATTTTTCACCGCTCAAAATACACGCGCATACACACGACTCAGTAAGGTCGTTTTGTTTATCTCTGCAGTTTAATTGCAATATTGTGAGCAGCTAAATCTGTTGATTGATTCAAAAGGAGGGAAAAAATATCGGCTCTCTAAGTGGGTCAGCATTTGAGCATCTGGCAGGACCTTACTTCCTGAGCGCTCCCCAAAATATGAAAAGGCCTGTCCTCGTGTCCCTGCAGGCGTAGGGACACTCGTGATCCCGCCGCTCCGGACGCGTGGACTGACAGATGACGAAGGCGGCGGCCAGGCGGGAGCGTGACAGGAAGAGCCGGACGACGACGGGAAGGCTCACGAATAGCGGCCGTACCTCCCGAGGTGAGAAGCCATCCCATCAACTTCTTTGTTTTCCCAATCAATCATATTTCTAACGTGATATGTTTAGAACGGGTAAACCCGAGCTGTGCTACTTTGAGTTTCGGAGCAAGAAGCAATTCAATGTGCATACCCACGGCGAAATGTAATCGCGTAAACACAAACTGCAATCAAAATCCATGATACAATCAAGATGATTCAAATAAGTGCAAAGCAATTAAAACATGCAATTGACCTTTGCTGCGTTGGTGTTTATTGCCGTTGTTTTCCTTCCGGAAAATGTGATTATGCGGAATGATTTCCACTTCATAAACACAGAGCCCCATCAAAAGCAGCATCTTAGTCGTGTTCCCACTTTTATCCAGCAAAGCAGCAAAGGTACGGACAACCAAAACGCATCCGTCATCATCTCTGCGTGCTCGCTGAAACACTTGACACCGGAGTGAGATGTGCCAGATGTGTCCACGCTGCCCTCAGTCACACTTTGATACAAAGAGTAAAGTGGCTCACTGAGGCACCTTTCTTCTTATTGCCTTTCGCCCCCCCCCTCTCGCCCCCTCTCTGCCCAACCCATCTACAAGGCATTCTAACTCTCCCAAACATACACTTCATGCGGAAACGCCCACGTAGACTCGCACTCTGCCACACTGTGTGCAAACACGAGCTTCGCAACTCTCCAGCCGGCTTCGACACGTTTGAAAATCAGCGGCTCGCCGCACCGGGAAACACTGTTGCATATGCCAAAGGGCACTTTGTGATCTTTCACTAGACAACATTTACGATCCTTACTGCGGAATTTCTGCTCTCAATAACTTATTTTTGGAGCTCAGTGATCTTCCTTGTCTTTATTCAGGGAGAAGTAAAACAGTATAGTGGACACTCCAAATGAAGCCGTCTTGCCAAGAGTGAAAATCCTCACGTAATTTGTTGACCACTCAAAAAGGTTTGGAAGTGACCACAAAATTAATCGCTTCAGACATTCACGTTGTCTGCAGGTGCCATTTCAAGGCTACAGTATGCGTGCGCTTCATGCAAGATCAAAAATCATACCAAGGGTATATAATCCCGGCCCGGGGGCCATTTTAGGCCCACCGGATGTTATTTCTTGGCCCCCCACTTGACATCAAAGTTTAATGTTCATGCAGCCGCAATGTTTTTTGCGGCGCCAATGCAGTTGGTGTATTTTGTGTTTTGTTTTTTTTAATCACTTATGGTCTACCATAGTTCAGGCTCATCAGCAAGACTTAATTTATAAGTGATACAAAGTGGAAAAGATATCCCGTCACGGATTCCCAGTCATGTCGTTTTCAAAACTTGCTGTTAAGAGAGCTGTTGGTGACGAGAACAGCCAATTACCAGAAAAACGAAACGCAATTTATTTTGTTGGGCACAGGGGCACCTGAAAATGTCTTGAATGAATGCACAGAGAAAGCTGTGCCATTCAAGAAAATCGACTTAACTCGACATGCTGAGTATTCAAAGCACCAGGGAGGTCAGAGGTCACCTATATGAATTCCTGTTCTGAAGAACTATTAAAACTCATTCAATCCATATAACATACATATACGTTTTCAAAAACGTAGTCCCCGCCTCCCAAAGACGTATTTATACGTCTTAGCCTTTTTTTTTTTTTTTTTACGTCATAGCTCCTTGTTTTTATAGCATTAGAACACAATATTCTGTTGGCCTCGCAAAATCAGTCAAAATCCCCCAAAACGGAATTGAGGGGGTTTCTGGGATTAAATGAGTTCCAAACTGTTCTTAATGAAGATTGAATTAGTTGTACTTTTTTTTCAGATACACACCCCCTTTTTGTGGAACACTTTACACAGCCCAGACACACTCAGACTTTATCTGTACGTTGAGTTTGAGAATCCTGCGATAGACCAAATTCTCCTTCAGGACACACGAATATTGAATATGAGGACATAACAACTAGACATCTGCGCATGTCGGTTCTGTGAAACTCCAAATTGGAGCGTAGGGCAGAACCTTCTAATGAACTTTTGCATTCTTCTCTGCACTCCAAAGGTTTTTCAAAGAAATCATACCACAAGCCGTTAGAACATCTAGAGACCCGAAATGCCCTTGACCCTCTGCAGTCAGGATTTTCAGATCACAGCACCGGTGTAGGGCCAGCACGATGGCCAACTGGTTCGCACGATGGCCTCACATTGTGGGTTGGATTCCGGCTCCGGCCTTCCTGCGTGGAGTTTGTATGTTCTCCCCGTGCCTGTGTGGGTTTTCTCCGGGTACTCCGGTTTCCTCCCACATTGGCTGACAACCAGTTCAACAGTTCAAGGTGTCCCCCGCCTACTGGCCGATGAAAGTTGGGATGGGCTCCGGCACGCCCGCAACCCTAGTGAAGAGAAGCGGCTTTGAAGAAGCACCAGTGTATCTCCGACGGATGATGAAATGTTGGTCTCTCTGTGCTTCTTGGTTTGACAGTTACCGCTCAAGGCACTCAGTCAGTAAGGGCAAAGGGTCTTCTCTCAGACCTGCACCACTTCTCAAAAGCACCTGCAGGGTTCTCTTCTCGGCCCAACTCCATTAAATATTTACATGGCCAATGTAACCCACGCTATCGGCAACTGTCTTCCCTATTTCTGTGATGATGACACAATTATTTCACCGTCTTGCTCCTCCATCCAAACTGCCCCGACATTCAAAATGCCCCTTCCCAGTCGACAGTTACCACTGAGCAAATCTAAATACAGGATCTTGAACAGAAACGGAATCCTGAAACACATTATGTTGAACTGTTTGTTTAAATGACGGCCGTCCCCAAATTTAGACTACGGAGGAGGAGATCAGCTTCATAAACTCTTCTTAAAGCACGCCGTCATTCTCTTTGTCACTGGAGTTTCCTTAAATAGTGAGATGGAATCCCCGAATAGCCGTCTCTTCACTCATGCAGACAAATGTACTGATCCCCGTTTAGCTCTAAAACGCTCTTTGCGCAAGACTTCATCCTATCTTCGCCCGCCATGTGTACCGTCAAACGCGCTCTCTGTTCTAGCAGTTTCATTAACCTCGTTTTTTTTCCCCAAAATGCAAACCAATTTCGATCGGTTTCCTTTTCAATTTTCTGCCCCAGAAGACTGAAACATCCTGCAACAAACAATAAAACTCACCTTATTTATCTCCATGTCATCATTTCAAAAGTGAATGAGGGAGAACGTACACTGCACCAGTTTTGAGTCTTTCATTCGCTGGGTGCTTTGATGCAACTTTCACATTGAACAGTTTGAAGTCCATTTATTTGTATTTGCTTTTATTTTTGCTTTTGTCTGCTGCTCTTCATTGCAAATGTGAATTTGTCCTCAATTGCCTTAGCTTGATAAATAAAGCAGAAATACAAAATCAAACGGCAAGGTTGGAACATAAAATGAATGAATATGTGTAAAGTTTTACCATTGCAATCCTGAACTGGAGCCCGTAAAATAAGCCGGAAAATTCTTCTTCTTCTTTTGTTTTGCACTTGCTGGTTGAACTTGCTCATGTTGACAAACATTAATCGAGGCTCTCCCCACTTTGGACTTTGCAGTCTCATGTCCTTAAATGGTCAACAAGAGGGTGGACAATCTCGGCAATTGTAGCAACTTGATACGCTCAATATTTTGCAAAACAAACCATTCTGTCCGCCTCCCGCAATGTCTGCCGTACTTTTTATATGTCTCGGGTGTTCTCCCAGCGGAATGCTCCATGGCATACTAAGAATACGCTCCAGGGATTAAAGTCTTTGCAGAGCTCATCTGGCTCTAAAATCACCTTCGGGTGCCCCAGATGGCACAGGAGGTGTCGGCGACTAGACTGAGAGGGGTGCGGTTTTACCTTCCTCCTCCGCAGCCCGGTCGCGGATAAAAGGTCAGAGAGGAAACGGGATAAATCACCATCTGTGCAGTTACTTGAAATGGAGAGGACAGCGGGAGGGAGGAGAAATGACTTCTCAGTTCCACGTTAGCATTTCATGTAAGGAGCTCCCTTTTACTCGTAAAAGAAAGCCGGGTGAGACGGCGAAACGTCAAAGAGAAATGATTGATTGAACGGTGAAAAAAAATACAAGAGGCATTATCGACTTTAATGACATTTTTATTAATTATTTCCCCAGATCCGTCCCCGCCTGAAAAAGGAAATCGCCGGGAGCCTCTTCCAAGCGTGGAAACACAATGCCATGAAAACCACTCGTCTAATTTTAAGATCCAGACGGACGGCTCTGGAGCTGCGGTTTCCTAGCTGGGACTTTTTGGCATGGGAGTTGAACCTGAACCTGAAATGATAAATAGCATTTCCCCGCCTGTCTTTGTTTTAAGAATCCCCTCCGAACTGGTCAAGTAAGTCTCCCTTGATGCCTCTCCGACCTCCGACGGGTTAAGGCTCTCTCCTCGGGGATGGGCAGCCTGGCGACAGCTCCCCTCGGCGGCTTCGGGACCGCCGCCTCCCCGGAGGTCGCAAGCTGGACGTCGTGGCCGAGAAACGGCTCGCCGGAGCTCAACCAGAGCCTGGTGGAGGGCGGCAGCGCCGGCATGGCGGTGGCCATGAGTGGCGTTGTGAACAACCTGACACGGGAGGGGGTCACCAGCTCGGCCATGAAGGAGAAGAACTGGCCGGCACTGCTCATCCTGGTCATCATCGCGCTGACTGTCGGCGGAAATATCCTGGTCATCCTGGCCGTGTCGCTGGAGAAGAAGCTCCAAAACGCCACCAATTTCTTCCTGAGGTCGTTAGCGGTGGCCGACATGCTGGTGGGCATCCTCGTCATGCCCATCTCCCTGATCAACATCCTCTACGGTGAGTCTGCCGACGCCTCACCCCCAACCGATCAGAATGTGTCACCTTGACGAGAAAACCAATTGGCTCGTGTTCGGTTGGGCGTGGCCCAGACGCTTTGCGCCTCACTTCCTGTTCCTTTTTTGTCACGTTGTCAAAGCAGATTACGCCTGGCCCCTCCCCAACACCTTGTGTCCCATCTGGATTTACCTGGACGTGCTTTTCTCCACCGCCTCCATCATGCACCTGTGCGCCATCTCGCTGGACCGCTACGTGGCCATCCGCAACCCCATCGAGCACAGCCGCTTCAACTCCAGGACCAAAGCCATGATGAAAATTGCCGCCGTCTGGACCATATCCATTGGTATTGATACGTTGATTATTCCTCTCTGTCAACCTTTGTACTTTCCTTCAAAGTGGAGATTGCGCTCCCTCTCGCCCTCTCTGGCAGTTTGCAGATTGTGTACTTTTTCTTCCTTCTTTTCCGGACTGTAAAGTTCTGACAGAACTGCGGTCAGTCCATTCTGCCAACGAGATGTCTAACTTGTGCAAACGTTTTCCTTTAGAGAGGAGCTCAGTCGAGTTAAAACAATCCATAATTCATGCGGCTGCTGTCCGGCAGCAAAATTTTTATCTTAATGATTACATCTGGGGAAAAAAAAAAAAAAAGATTTCAATTCAGCCCTCTCAGGTGAGGCATAAATTCCAGACTAACAAGAGAGAACGCACGCAACAAGCTTTTGAAAGAGCAATTTTAATGCCCGCCGGGCACTCTTGACTACAAAATGGTCTTTGGAGCAGCTGACGTGAACCAAAACACCTCAACGTCTCATTAAGAAGTCAAGGGAGCCTCGACGAAGGAACATTTTCTGTTTGGGAGCATCCTGTGTGTGACTTTTTGTTAGGAGATGACCCAAAACAATCTTCAAACGTTTCAAGTTGTAAATGAAGAGCTTGACGAGTTGCCGCAAGCTGACCAAGCAATTTTTATGTTTCGCAGGCGTCTCAATGCCCATCCCGGTGATCGGCCTCCACAACGAGGACAAAGTCTTTGTCAACGGCAGCTGCGTGCTCAACGAGGAGCGCTTCATACTGATCGGCTCCTTCGTGGCCTTCTTCATCCCGCTGGTCATCATGGTGGTGACGTACGGCCTCACCATCCAAGTGCTGCAGAGGCAGGCCACCGTCTTTCTGTGCGATGCCAAGGCTTCCTCCCAGCAGCCTTTGCAGTCCCCCGCCGTGACCGGTGCCTCGGAGATTCACGGGAACGTCCCGCCAGACCTGCCCGACCCGCCAGGTGAGCTCCCAACAGGCCACTTCACAAGGTGAATGATGTTGTAAATAGTTATACCGGGGGTGCGCAAACTTTTTGATTGGCGGGCCACAATGGGTTCTAAAATTTGACAGAGGGGCCGGACCAGGAGCAGATGGATGGAGTGTTTTGGTCACCTCACCTCATCGGAGAAAAAAAAAAATACATTTAATTTTAAATGAAAGTGAACAAAAGCATTACGACAATGTCTTTGAAAAACCACAGTATTTAAAAACTAAAACATTCATAAGGTTTATTGATTTAAAATTTTTTCAAATTCGGCGGGCTGGATTCAAACGTCTAATGGGCCACATGTGGCCCCGGGGCCGTAGTTTGCCCACACCTGAGTTTTTTTTTTCTCAATATTATCACATATTATAGTAAATTGGTGTTCGTTTTTAACAATCCTATACACTGAAGGATGGCGGGTAGGCTGATTTAGCCATCTTGCCATTGGATGTGGGTACCAAAAAAATAAATAAAATAAAATCTGACGACATTGATTACTTAAAGTCAACTCGAGTATTATCACCCGAGCGTCGACTTGCTTGCTTGTGAATTAATAAGGTCGTCCGTCTCTGATCATGTTATCTGAATTCCCACGTCTGTTTTTGAATCAGGTTACCTGTTGAAATGTGTCCCTTTTTAGCAATTTACCTCGTGTTACATCTTGTCAGCTGACACATCACACATTCAAAGTACGATAGAAGAGAAGATGAGCTGATTAGAGTCGTCATGTTCCCGTGCGAACATTAGATAATTTGTCGTTTCTTCTCGAGGGTAGGCTGTTTTCCCATCAGTGGTGACAGCCGAGAATGCTGGGCCTTTTGCTCAAAACTTGTGAATTTTGCGACTGTTGAATTGTTCTCGATGAAATGAAAACATCTAAGATGGTCGCCTCCCCCAAAATAGAGCTAAAGCCAGCATCTGAGCCCGGCATCCTACTCAGCGTGTCCGCGTCTGAGAGCGTCAGCATCCTTCCCGGCTCAGAGGCCACGTCACAGCTCAGCTCGCCGGCCGCCGGGCCCGGACGGAGCGACGCCGCTGGTTGCCACGGGCGACGGGGAATGATGCAGGCCATCAAGAACGAGAGGCGGGCCTCCAAGGTGGGATTGACTGTTTTTGTTAGCTTTTATCTTAAAAGGATGCCGAATGTTTCAGTTTAACGAGAGTGCAGATACTTTGTGAGCCAAAATGTCTGCGTACACTCCTATGTCCTTTTTACACCTGCTCTTATCAAGCTCCAAATTAAATAATTTGTGTACTGCAATTAGGACCTTTAGATTTGATTTGAGGGCATTGTTGAACTCTAAATTACTTTTCTTGTGCAAGACTGATGAATAACAATGAGAGGAGGCATACAACTTGAGCCACGAGGACCTTTTACTTGACCTTAGAAAGTGTGGCTAAATGATGAATTTGCAATATACTCGCGATATGATAAAACACAATTTGATTGGCTGCAATTTGACTGGTCATCGGGTGCGCAAGGGATTAAGAGCAGGCAGAGACGTTGATGCTTTAATTAACACCTGTGCGGAATTTGATGTGGTTTCCTAAAGGCTAGTATCCAACCTGTGATTTTTTTTTTCCGCCTCACGTATTTAAAAAAGTGTGCGCACTACATGAGCAGTGACCACTCAGTTTTGCCCTTAGATAATTAATGGTTCAGTAAAATATAGAAAGATCGTCTTTATTGTATATTTATACACAAGTGTTGTCTTTATTTTATTTTCAATAAGTAGCCTACTACCTTTCAATGAAACATAGAGACCTGTAAATTATTTATTTAAAAAAAGGAACTTCCAATAAAGTGTTGGCAAAACTGGTTGCCATTTTTATGTTGAGTCAGTGTTGTCGCCATCTAGTAATAAAATATCTAGTAGTCTTATTTTGTAAGACGTAGTTAAAAGTTTTAAGTAACGTGACAGTTTTTCAATCTTGCACGATGGCCCGTTCTACAGTATCATTGTTGAATGATTGACTGCCCCCTAGTGGATACTCCGCGCAATGCATGGCGTTCTCTCCATTCATGCGTCCTTTCCTTCTACAACCTCTTCATCTTCCTCTTTCCTCTCACTGTGTCCGTCTCCAGGTGTTGGGAATTGTCTTCTTCCTCTTCCTTGTCATGTGGTGTCCCTTTTTCATCACCAACGTCACCTTGGTGCTGTGCGGCGCCTCCTGCGGCGAGTCTCTGCTTCACGAGCTGCTCAACGTCTTTGTGTGGGTGGGCTACATTTCGTCGGGGGTCAACCCGCTCGTGTACACGCTCTTCAACAAGACCTACAGGAGAGCATTCTCCAGCTATATCCGCTGTCGCTACAACGTTGGCGCCAATGCCAACGTGGTCGGGGGCGGCCAGGTCATGAAGAACCCGCTGCTGGCCCCGCCCCCGTCCTCGCACGCCGTCACGCCGCTCCTGATGGACGGCAACAGGAGGCAGAGCGCCCAACGGGGCCGTGACAGGAACTGTCGAAACGGCGGCCAGCTGATGCCGGGTCCGGAGGACGCCGGTACACGAACGCGGGGGGGCGCGGCGCTGAGCCTCTCCGGGTGCCACGACGTGGGCGGGGCGTTTTCTGAAACTGAGGCCGAAACCGAGGAACAAGAGCTGTCCCTCATCAGCTATAGCCCCGCCTCCACGGTTCACACAAGCAGCGTGTGACGTTTTTCGAAGGAGACTTCTGGCTCGGACTGAAACTCGGAGAAAAAAAAAAAAAAAAAAAAAAAAGACTGAAACTCGGAGGAGGGCTCATCCCGGGTAGTGGAAGCCAGCAGAACCTCCATATCGAATGTAGGACAACCGCTAGTCTCCCCGCGCCACCCAGTGGCCATGTGGGACAACTAAATTGTTCGCGCGTTTCTGTGTTTTTTTTTATAGACAAGGAAAAAAGGTTCGAAATGATTAGGTTGTTTAGGCACCTCTCGCTCACTCTCTCTCTCTCACGCACACACACACACACACACCTAACACACACTAATGAATACACACACGCTCGTGTATAAACGTGTCTGTGTGTGCGTGTGCGTGTGTATACATGTACACAGTAAATTTAGTACATTACATTTTACTCTAAAAAGACTATATGGTCTCAGTAACAGGGTAAAATGTGAAAATAAAATATTCGGCGTGAAGGTCAGTGTAAAACTGAGAAATGTATCCTGAATATTTTACTCAAATGCTACTGTTTACTGAGACCAAATACCAAATGATCTTTTCTTTTAGAAGAAAATGAACTCTATGAAATTTGCTGCATATATATATATATATATATATATATGCAGCAAATTTCATATATATATATATATGCGTATATATATATATATGTATATATATATATATATATATAAAATTGTGTGTGTGTGTATACTTTAAATATATACATATTATACATATATATGTATATGCATATGTGTATATACAGTATATATATGTATACATGTGCATGTAACGTGTGTGTATGTATACTGTATGTATATACTGTTTGTATACACATACATATAAAGTAGGTCTTCCTCAAATGTGATCCAGTCACGTTTGCAAAGTTAAAATTGGAGAAGATGAACCCAGAGGTCAAAGGTGATATAATACGAGCACAGGCTTTTTGAAGGTAATCGAGGATAAACACAGAACTGTTCTTCTACTTCGGCCTCATTCGGTTTCCTACAATATGCTTTTTCTACATGAGCTAGCAATGTTTGAGCATATCAAGTGTGCACGTTTGGCCCACGCTCGGCACTCGGTCCGTCCGGTCACAGATGCACGGCTGAGGGATCACGCAATAGGGATCTCATCTGTTGTGTGTCGACGCATCAGGAGAGGTTTACTGGCAGAGTTGGACGAGGAAGTCAAAGCCTCTTCAGAGCGACCAACATTTTATTTGATCCAAACTGGCCTATTCTAAGAGAACGCATCGTAATCTCTACCATTTGAAAATGATATATTGATCCATACAGTTAAAGAGAATACATCCTAATCCATCCCATCAGAGAGGAATCTTAAAATCTATCATGACAGGAAAGGATATTCTCAATCGAGTTGCGTAATGTAAAGCAACCGAGAGATGTCTGTCATCAGAGATAGAAAGACGATATCTACAGTCGGTATGAAGAGGATTTATGCGTATGTCCTTGAATGGAAACTTGCAGCAGACTTTTTGTTGCTAGGCAACAACATTTTGCGCAAGATCAATCCGTATTGTCGTCTCACGAGGTGCTGCGTGCAATGTTTGACCTCACTGTAACCTGCCAAAAGATTGAATAAAATCAGTTTCATTTTGAAATATTGACTCATTTGCGTAAAAGCATGGCTACACTTTTGTTAAATACGTTCCCAAATATATCCTCAACTCTGCCTGTAAACAACCAGGAAATCGCCAGCATTTATTTTCTTTTGACAGTAATCGATCACCGAACAAATGTTTAGTTCCAGTTCTTTCAAGCGGGGTGCTGCAATTTATTGAATAAAAAAAAGATTCCAATGCGCGGCCACATGTCTTTTGTTGTCTTTTGTCCAACAGTCCAAACTTTGTCCTTTGCAGGACACTCAGAGAAATGGAAAGGTCTGGAGGTCACCCTTCCCCTCCTTAGGAAATGTTAACTGTTTCAATGTGCTATTGGTCAACACGCGAAACACTTCTAAATATTTTGTTAAAGAAAGTCTACATTTGACCTAGGTGTTAATTTGTCTTCAGCAAGGATGAATACTGTTGGAAATGCACAAAACAAAAAACAATGACAACTTCCCCCCAAAATACGGTAGTATTAATGTGGCAACTAAAAACGAATTGTAACATTGAAATGATTTAAATACAAATCTATCTTGTAACATTCAAAATACAAGAAAAAAACTAAACCTCTAATTAAAATTAAGTGTGATTTCTTGCAACATCTTTACATCATGCTGCATGCCAAGAAATAATCACATGGATCAGCACCGCGGACAGCGACGCGCAAACTTACCTTTTGTAACGCAACAGCGACGCCGTGTGGCGACAGGACGTACTTGGAAGCACGTGACGCGATGACGGAACGGAATTACAATAGAAAAATCACAAATCTCAAACTCGTTGTCGTCAACGTTCAGTCACGAAGACCATTACTTTGTGATACACTTCAGTCATGTGACGTCAAATTTAATGAAGGCAGTTATGACGTCACATAGTTACTCGCGCATGCGTTGTTTGACGGAAGGATAAACGGCGACTGCTGTCGTCACACATTGTCGTATTTATAAACAACCATATTGTGGAGGACCTAAAATGCATTAACATGTAATCCACCCCCCCATCCCCCCCAAAAAAGAGATTAAGATGTTGCATTCTGGTATGAGTGGTAATAATACTATTATTAAATGAAATACACTCTGTATGAAAGTGCTGATGTGTGTATTATTTTTTATTGGCACTTCAAATAAATTCAAATAATGAAATAAACGCCCTCACCGTCTTCATTAACCTAGTTAAATGCCGCAAGCGATTTTATTGTGAAATCTATACCGGAAGTTCTGTGTGGTTCACCGCAGGCTACCTTGACGCTTGTCATGTCGACGTCGCTACCGTGGAAACCACACACGAGCAGTCCAACGGCAGTCGATCCTCCATCCGTCCGCACGTCCATCCGCTGAGCCCCCAAAACATGGACGCCGTCAACTGAGGGGAGGAGACGAGCAAAAATCGTCGGAAGACTCAAGAAGGAAGCAGCAGCGAGAAGCCAGCCGGCCAGGTAAGTCTCTTAAACGGGAGCGCGCACACGCACAGACGATGAGGCCCCGCGCGCGTCCCCACACGAAGACGCGCTTAACCGCAAAGGCCCCGAGAATCCACCCCACCCCACCCCATCCCTCTACGCCGTCCTCCCCCGCACCCCCGTTTGCGCGTGACCGTCGTTGAATGGTGCCCGACCCCCGAGCGCGTGTTCGTCTTCGGAACTGACATGCAAGGACGTGCGTGCGTCAACGAGATAAGCACAAAGCTCGCGCCAAACAGGGCACGAGTGTGCGCGCGCACACCATGCACGTACGTGTTCCCCTCGAGTGTGTATTGCACCTTGTATGTCGCATGTACGACGTGCCTGCCCCACATGCCTTCTAGCAAGGCACCAATCCGCCCTCGCCCCTCATGCCTCCCCCACCCTCTCCCGCTCTCGCTCTCTCCCCCACCTCGCGGACGTTCTGGTTGCCACGGTAACCCCACGATATGCTCGTATGTGCCAGTCATGTTGCACTCGAGGATCTACAAGCGTCGTTCGTGTGAAATATTGGAGTTGTTTTTCATCTTTCCCGTGCACATTTGCAGTCTGCAGAGATTCCTCTGGCACTTACGTCACCAAATTGTGGCAGAAGGAGCTGGAATTTGGCACAGGCGCTCGCTGGTGCCAACTTGAGGTGGGAAAGCCGAGACGAGAGCGAACGTGCTCGCATTCGTTCGTCTTGTCACAATCCCTCAATGTCAGACGGCACTTGTGCCCGTCCGTCCCTCACTCGTACATTCGCTCCAGTAGACACACCTTGACCCCCCCCCCACCCACAAAACCCCCCAGTTGACCCCATTGGGCCCCCCGAGCTCACTGACACTTTCTATCGCGGATGACTTGCTGCAGCCGCGCTGAGATCAACACATTCAATTGTGAGAGGCCGGGGGGGGGGCGGCCCTGGCCGGGGGGAGGCAGGCCACTGCCGCTTTGGCTGACCTGTTTACTACTCGGGCACTGCAGGAGACCGAGTGAAAATGACTTCTTCTTTCAGTCTCACTTGACTCCAGTGTGCCTTTCTCCTGAACTTGTCCAGACAGCCACATTGACCTCGCTTTACTGCGCCGGGCCAAGTGACTTCCGAGACTTGTTTCCACGTGTCTGCTGAGACACAGCAGGCACAGTGTTAAGAGCATTAGCCTGGGTCGCTCGGGTCATACAGTGATTCCTAACCACTGTACGTCAGAGAATTAAAAACTACAAATTATGCGCATCTTTGTTAATCTATCCAAGATAGCGATGTATCGTGACAGCTCATCCACTATAGAAGAAGCTCTCTTTCTGTTGCTATTCACAATGGAACGATTGCGGGGCTCTGATTGTTGAGCCCCACATTTCACGCTGACCATGATGTGCCTTTCGAAGGAGAAACATCAATGTCAAACTCAAAAAAGGTCTGGGAACACACAAATGACGACGACGACGATGACGAAGATGCTGACAATGTGGAGGAAAGGCGTAAATTGTGTCTGTATGTAAGATGAAAGTTCAACACAATCTGTTCGTCCTGTGTCGCTTCCTGTTGCCGTTACCAGCAAACACGTTGTCATGACAACACTCCATCATCTCCTTCCTTCCCACAGAAGGGGATCTGAGCCAGCCCAATTTCCAAAATAATATTTTGCTTAAGGCCTTCCATCTCTGCCAATCATTTTGATTATTGTTTCAACATAGTTGAAATCCCCCTTGAGTGATCCTAACGAGGATAATAAACGTCGACACGTTTGAACAGCAGTTTATACACCTCTTTGAGCCGTCACCTTATCGTGGTGGCAGAGTCACCCGTGGTAAATTGATCCCAGGTGCGGGATCGGGCGAAGCACAGCTCAAAAGACCCCTATGACAATGACAAAAATTGGATTATGTTTTCCTTTGCCCGGACGCGGGTCACCGGCGCCCCTCCCTGGAGTCACGCATGGAGATGGTGCTCAAAGGCCAGCATTTGCTGGTCAGGACCGGCACATTCTGAAATGATAATGTGGGCCCCTCTTGAGGGGGGCCAAATGGGTCAGGTGCAATTTGAGATCAAAACCCGATTGGAGTTTTTTTTTTAATTTTTTTATTGGACTTCTGTGCTCATCACAGAATGTCCTCACCTCTCACGGCAGCAGTCCCCGAAACCGTTGGTGGACATTAGCGGTAATGCATGCAGTCAAGATGAATAAGCAATTTGGACCATCTTTTTTTGGGCCTGTGCGACCGCCTGGCCAATCAGAACACAGCTACATTCATTGGTCACTGAGGAAATAACTTGCATTTGAGGAGTTTTGTGAGGATATGGAAAAACATGTAGGCAGGGTTGATACCCTGTACGGCGGAGACCACCACACCTGTCTGCCGATCCAGAGGCACTGTCCTCGATGCGCAAGCGATCTCATCCACCTCTCATCCAGAACGCTTGGTTTTTCTTTTCTTTTTTTTTTTCCGCAGAATGCCGCTGGTGAAGAGGAGCATCGAGCCGAGGCACCTGTGCCGCGGGGCACTGCCTCACGGCGTGACCAGCGAGCTGGAGTGCGTCACCAACAGCACGCTCGCCGCCATCATCAAGCAGCTGGGAGGCCTCAGTGAGTGTGACACACGTCTCTCTTGGTTTTGTCAATCATTCTAGTCAGGAATACAGCAAACTTTTTAGTCCAATGCTTTTGTAAAAACTTGCTATCTGACAAGAAGGTGCTGCGAAGCAAAACTCCAAAAAAACGGTTTGATGCTTGAATGGGCCAATAAATAACCTTTTTACTATAGAAATAATTATAAAAAAAAATATGGCTCCTTTGACATATTTTGTCCATGGAATTTGTCACGATTAGTTTGGCATTTTAATTAGAGATTAATTTCATTATTGTTGTTATTAAAGCAATATTGTTGGACAGTAAAGTTGCTGTTAGTTTATTTGACGGTTATGAGCTGAAATGCAAAATGCCCGCGTGCGTGTGTGGGTGTGTGTGTGTGCAGGCCGCCACGCTGAGGACATTTTCGGGGAGCTGTTCAATGAAGCAAACAGCTTCTACCTGAGGATGAGCAGCCTGCAGGAACGCGTCGACCAACTCGCGGTCAAAGTCACTCAATTAGACTCCACGGTGGAGGAAGGTGTGTGTGTGCGTTGGGGTGTGTGTGTGTGTGTGTGGTTGCCGTTACGAAGACTTCAGATGAGTCCAAATTTCAGGCTCTTTCTCAGTTTTCCCTATTCTCACTCTATACTTGAGTAGAAATCCAGATCTTTGTGGGCAAAAAAAGATACTGGTCAAAGTAGGAGTACTCACAGATGGGGCACTTTTCCCCTATTTTGCTGCTCCGTCCTCCACCTCGTCATCATCTCTCCATCCTTATTTTAAAAAATAAAAAAATAAAAAAATGTTCGTGCGTGACGAGAGGCGAACAACTCGCAAAAGTAATTCAGTGGTGGGAGCATATGTCACATCAGTAGGCTTTAGTGTGTGTGTGTGTGGGGGGGGGGGGTTACATGCAGCCATCTGGCACTCCTTGGATAGTGTCGCAGCCGTGTTAAATATCCGGACACACATGTCGGATGTGAGTGTGACACGTTGTGGGTGTTGTCGTCGTCAGTGTCCCTGCAAGACATCAACATGAGGAAGGCCTTCAAGAGCAGTACCATCCAGGACCAGCAGGTGGTGTCCAGGACGTCTGTGCCCAACCCGGTGGTGGAGATGTACCGCCGCTGCGACAAACCTCCTCCGCTCAACATCCTCAGCCCTTACAGGTCCGCGCACATCTTCGCTTGACACCGCATTTTTGTTCGTGCCGTGAGTGAGCCACGTTCCTCCTTGGACGCTTCTCGCAGGGATGATAAGAAGGACGCGCTCAAGTTCTACACGGATTCGTCCTACTTCTTTAACCTGTGGAAGGAGAAGATGCTGCAGGCCACCGAGGACAAGCGCAAGGAGAAGAGGCGGCAGAAGGTGAGCGCCGGCCGACCGCTTCGAGTTGCCTTTGTGCCGATGCGTGCGTCCGCGTTCGATTGGATAGTTTGCCCGTTCTTTTGCTTCTCTGCTGCTCTTGCTCGTAACGCGGCAGAAGTTGGTCAGGCGGTAACAAAAACTCCGGATGGCCCTCGTGTGCGTTTGCTTCCTGGCGCCGTACACTTGAGTCTTCTGAATTCTCGTTGGACCTCAGCCACAATCCTGACCAGCTTCCGCCGGATGCCTTTGCTCACCTTTGTCCACATTTCTTCATTTTCTCACGTCTCCGCCGGCATTTTGTCTTTTCGGCAATCCGCAGCGCAAGCTGGCCTTTCCTTGCCTTCTTCCTCGAGGCCCTTCCTCTCCTCTCCTCCTCCTTCTCGTCAGTCTTCTCAGACTAACCCAGCAGCTTGTGTCTGTTTCCATAGGGCTGCCCGGCCCATCCAGACAGGTCCCACTCCAGACAGGCCCCACCCAGGAGCCCCCTGTCCATCTCTGTAAGAAAACCCTGAGCCCTGACCTCTCCCCCTAAATCCCCTTCACCCCGCCAACATCCGCACACACACGCACACACACATAAACAACACGTCACCGAGGATGTACGGTCCGAGCACATTCACACTCATCATGCTTGTGTTTTGTGTTGTGTTGATTTGCATTTTGTTAAGTGTGCTTCAGTATTTGCAAAATGATTTGGATAATTTTGCGCGTGCATGCGTGTGTGTCCGTATGTGAGACCTGACCACAAAGCCCGACCTTTCAAACTCTAGCACATGTAATCAAGCACCTGCGTTTTCTTTGTGCAGCAGGAGCAACAGAGGCAGGTGGACGACCCGGGCCGAGAAGTGAAGAAGGTCAGTGAGGGAGAAGAGGAATTCCCCCCCCCTCTGACCCAGCGACCCGCTCGCACGTGTCGGAGGAGGCGTCGTCATGATGACCGCTCATCATCTTCTTTCGCTTTCTTTCTCTGCAAGGTGCGCAAGGCTCGTAACCGGCGTCAAGAGTGGAACGTGCTGGCCTACGACAAGGAGTTCCGACCCGATGCCAGACTCACGCCCTCGCCTTACCACGGCACCTCCCCCGAGGGCTCCTTGTCGCCCGACAGCAGGTACGCCGACAACACGCCGCCTGATTGAGCTTTTTTGCTCCGCTGCTTCTAACTGACGTCCCTCGCGGTCAGGTCCGCGGCGTCCGACTCGTACCCCGCCAGTCCCAACCACCCCTTGAGCCAGGCCGCCGCCTCAGAACGCCACGCCCGGGACCACTCGGGCGCGGCCGCCCAGACCCAGTCGCTGGATCGGGGGCTCCGGCCGGCCAACCAGCCAGCGGGAGCCGCGGGTGCAGCCGGGCGCCACGCCGCCTCCCTGGGCCGCACCCCGTCGGGTCAGGTGAACCAGGCCGCCGGCGATCTGACCCTCAACGGGCCCAGGCAGCCGCCGCTCAAGGATTACCGCGCCGGCCACGGGTACGTCTGCTTGCCGCTCGTCCGAGCTCGTGCCTGACGTCCGTCCTCTGAAATGATTTTGTTCCCTCACAGCGGTGGCCAGCCGTCCACCATTCCAGAGTACTACATCCCGCCTGCGCCCCCGCCACCTCCCCCAACTATCCCCTCCGCTCAGACCGCCTTCGACCACACACCGGGCCCGCCCTCCGGCGCCGCCTCGGCCGTGCTCCCGGCCTCCTCCGCCCTCTCCCGTCCCTACTCGCCCTCCCCTCCGCCTCCCCCGGTCAACTATGTCCCCTCTCCCGCCCACCCTCCTTCCGGGGCGCCGCCGGCCGCCCCGCCGCCCCCTCCGCCCGGAGGTTCCGTGGGTCACCAGGCGCACCCCTCGCCGACGCGCGCCGCCGTGGGTCAGGCGGCGACGGATGCCGCGCCCCCCGCCAGGAAGGGCGCCGTGCTCGGCATGATCCCTATGAGCGACGCCCGCTCCGACCTGCTGGCTGCCATACGTAGAGGTGGGCCCACTTCACGGACGCCAAAGTCTTTTTGCGAATGCTTGCAAGAAATTTTAAAAGTGGAAAAAAAAAAATGCAATTTGGCCGATCTTTTTTTTTTTGCCGGAGTTGTTCAAGTGTGCTGATTGGTTCTTCGTCTCGCTTCAGGTATCCAACTGAGGAAGGTGCAGGAGCAGAGGGAGCAGGAGGCCAAACGCGAGCCAGTCGGCAACGACGTGGCCACCATCTTGTCTCGACGCATCGCCGTGGAGTACAGCGAGTCTGACGACGACTCCGAGCTGGATGAGAACGAGTGGTCCGACTAAAAATCTGTTTAGCTTCGGTGAGGGGCCGCACACGTTGCCGACGGGTTTCCTCCTTAAAATACCAACCGTTCAAAAGTTTGAGGTCATGTTTTGGGGGGGGGGAATGAAAAGAGATTGTTTTTTTTTTCAATGCAGATAATATTAAGTAGCGTGGACCCTTCATATCGGGGTTTGGCACCCGCAGATGCGCATATCATAGATTGTCCCCCAAACACATATTAGTGTTTTTTTTTTTTTTTTTGTCGTATTTAAATGGGAATTAAATCGCAGATTTTCGCCATGCTCATCAGAAATACACCCTCATATCAATGTGCGTCCCCCCACCCCCCAAAATCCAACACATTTCATGTTCCCCAGACTTTAGAATGCCCACGTGGATTCTCTTGTTTTCATGCAAATCATGCAACTGTCTGGGTGGCCTCAAACTTTTGAACCTGGTGTATATATGATGAGTATTGACGAGACCTTCTCAAAATAGAAACATTGGATTGCCCCTGACAATATCGATTCTTTCCGACCCAACAAATGGTTTGCATTCCATCCAAATTGGAATTGCGCGAAAGAACACAAGTGCGTGCCGTTGTGCAACGCTAACATCTGCCAAACACGTCAGCAAATAGGAACAAGTAACCCCACCTGAGCACTTTTCTTCCATTCACGCGTAACAAACTCTTCGCCAAGTTTACGCGACACGTGCGTCCACGCATGCTGACGTTTGTTGACGTTGCAAAGCGGCCAATTAACCGACAGCAATCAGCGGAATCGATTTGCTGCCTCACCGCCGTCCGTTTCGACTTTCTAAGCGAGGCCCCAGGCGGCGCGAGTGTATTGCAGCAAACAACATGAACATTTGTACAGTGACTTGGTTGTAAGTTGTTTTGTCTTTTTTGTTGTTCGAAATACGTTCAAGCGAGCAGTTGTGTTAACGTGAACTCCCGCCAACCTATTAACTTTGCAAGTCAAAGCGAGAACGATGACTTGTCACATTTGATTTGCAAGCGGTAAAAAAGAAGCGTTCACATTTGGATTCAAAGAACGAAAAAGCAACAAAAGCTCCCCCCCCCCCGCCCAGTATGTCCAAGTGTGACGTCACGCTTATTTGACGCGAGCTCGGGCCGAACTTCAAATCGTTGAAGTCACTTTTCGGTCTCAATCCAAAGCTGTGAATATTTTCTGTGCGTTTCGAGGCTTCGACACACGCGGAGTCCATTGTGAGCGCTGCGGCGGCTCGGTGTCTGCACTCTCAGTACATGTGCAACTGTAGTAAACGGCGTTATTTATCACTTAGCTCTGGCTTGACTGTTTTGTTGAAATGCGCTGCTGTGAGTCATCTGCTTTGATTTACTGTAGTATTATTTCATACTTTATTTTTTAGGCCAAGACTGAAACATTGCGCTTTGAAAAACAGTCAAATCATTGACGGATTTGCTTCTTTGGAACTGCAAATGTGCTGATAGATTGTTGTTAAATAAATGAAGAGATATACACACACACACACAGTTCTTGAAAAAGATTAATTTAAAGATGTGTGTATTGAATGGACTGTTGAGTGGTACTGTTTGAGCTTTAATAGTTCGATAGTCGTATTGCCAAGAAAATGTTGTGCGGGTTCACGTCGTGGACGAATGTCACGTTTTCAGCCTTGTCGCTGTGTGCTTTTATGGGTTGACATCCGGGAAATGCTGCAGTAAAGATTATTCTTATTCATTCAGAGAAATTTGCTGTAAGCAAGTATGCATGCAACTATAGACAATAAATGCTCAACTTGATGTCTTCATTCTCTGCATTGTTTTTGCTTTTTTTTTAAAAAATAAAATAAAAATCACTCCTGATCAAGAGCAACCAAAAAATAAATAAATAAATAAAACACAATGACCTAAAACTTTTCAAAAGGGAACCAAAAATTACGTTATCATGGTCCCATTTGCGGGTGGGGAGAGACGCTGACGTGATGCGGGGGTGTGTCCGTCGTGATCACGTGACGTGGCTGCGAAATCAGCCCTTGGATGAACGAATGGAGGAATAAAAAAAATTCCACTGCCAGGCGCTCCCTAAAAAATACTCCAATGACGCAATTGAGGTAATCTGGGAGATGAAGTGCATCACATCGGTAGCAACCTCTTACATTTAATTTGCGTGTGTGCGCGTGCGTGTTGCCGTCCTCGGCCAGATGTTCATGTTAATGACTGATTAACGTGAAGTAGTTTACCCTCATGTAAATTGACATGAAAGGGGGGGGGGGGGTCTGGGGGGCGATTAGCCCGATCTTTTCTCTCCGGTCGCCGTGACGTCAGGCAGCCGAGCCGCATCATTGCAAAGCCGCATGTGACCACCCGGGGGCGCTCTTTTCCCGTGTCTGCCTAGCCGTGCGCGCGTTTCGGATTCCACCTGCTGCGTCACGAATGAACGTGCGCGTCTACCTGTGAGGAGGATCTTTATAGTCGTCGCCTTCCAGTCATGTGACATGGATGACTTGCTCAGTGACGCCACAAAAAACAATCACCATCTTAGCCTCTTTTTATTTATTTTATTTTTTTACCGTTTCCGTTTCGGGTTTTACAGTCACATGTTCTTTTTCCCTTTTTTCTTTTTCCAGTAATGAACAATAATAAAAATAAAAGTTTCTCTCGGAGGTTCTACATTCGACATACAAGTGCAACAATTGTGTCCCTCATATAAAGTGCGTTTTTTTTTCATCCTGATGCTGTTTTAATGGTCGCAGATCACACGCGCACACATTCACGCGCATTCTCTCTTTCACACACACAACAATGGATAGCTCAAATAATATTTGTCAATGAAGGCCATACTCGGTCCAAATATTAGCTCTGACTTGGTTTTTCTTGATTGATCCTGTGTCTGGAACTTCCTGAATTGCGCTCGGGTGCAAGCCCGACCGGCTAAGCGACTTCTTGCCCTGCTGCCCTGTTTTGAAAGCCTTTGCGAGAATGCTGGACACTTGAAGCGGCATCCCGAAATGGACACAAAACTCTGTCAAAACAACTCTTGAAATGGAGTAAATGAGGAAGAAACGTGCGTGACATTCCGTGCGTAAATTTTCCAAAAGCACTCAAGCAGAACAAACGATGGTTGACACCGAGGTCAAGTGCTTTTTTTTTTTGTCTGACAGACACATACAAATCAAAATAAGACACCAGCGAGGTGGAAAATATGGCCCTTTTTTCCTGACGCATCATTTGTTCCACAATCAAAAAGGAAAATAAAACGCGTCCCAACGTGAACAGGAAGAACAGCAGACAACATGTCAAAGTCAAAAAAGCCAAAGTCGTGCCCTGATCAAACGTTACAAAAATAGACATTTCTGTACAGCATTGCATAAGAAAAATAACACACTTAGATCAGAAAGCCAACTCCTTAATCACGTAGCGCGCGCGTATGTGTGTGTGTGCGTGTGGTGTGTGCGTGTGTTTACGGTGATATTTGCTAATGGGGGATGATTCATTCCAATTGTCAGTGTGAGTAAACACTCACACACACGGTGAGTGGTCGCTCCACTCGTACCTCAGGAATGTTTGATATTTCTAAACGACTGAGGTTAATGGTAATAAAATGAATCCCCCAAAATTACGTGATGTGATGAAATTGAAATCTTTTGGGGACGACTTTTTTGTTGTTGTTGTTGCTAACGAAGCATTTCATTCATCAATGTGGTCTACTGGCGCCAAGCTACCTTGAACAATAATGTGATTACGATAGATGACCACGAGCAATCTCTATGTTTGGCTTCGTTAAAGGGGAAGTCAACCCCGAAAATGTCTTTATAATAATATGTTCTATGCAGGCCCAATTAGTCAAAACATGGCATTCTGGTTCATATTGCGTTTGTGGAATATGAGTTAAGCAGTAAAATCATCTCAGGGGGCGGCCATTTTGTCACTTCTGTCGACTGAAAATGACATCATAGATGCGCAGGACTCAGCTAACGACCAATTATGAGCCCTGAGCAACTTTGATGTCATTTTTAGTCGACAGAAGTGACAAAATGGCCGCCTCTGAGATGGCTAAAAATCAGAAGGATTTTATTGCTTCACTCTCAACACGAAATATGAATCAAAATGCTGTCTTTTTATGATCAGAATGCCATGTTAAGACCAGAGAAGGCGCGTGGAATATTTTATTGCAAATACTTTTATGGGGTTGTATTCTGTTTAAAGTGAACATCAATTTAGCAGATTAGCTTCTGTGCAAGTTTGTTGAGCGAGAAAAGCTTTGCGTGTATTTTAAATGTGTATTTAAATTTGGTGTGTTCACTTTGTTTATAAAAATGAGCTCGCTCATTAAAGAGACAGGAAACAATGTGTTTAGTTTGGAACTAAAATACAGTCATGAGTCGAGGGCAGTTCTCCACCGAACGGTGACGGCGATCGTTTCAAATGTAACGTTGAGCGAAGTCCAGTTTTTGCGTTCGCAGCTTTGAGAAAAACATCACCCAAGGTCACACCCAGTTTGCCTTTTTGGAATCGAGGAATATCGAAAGCGACTCATGCACTGAATCCAAAAACGCAGGATTTTCACTGCGTCGCTGCATCGTGTCAAGTTTGCTTACACCTTACTTCTAAACTTCCGGTGAAAAATCAAATATTGCACGGTCGCCCTGCCACATTTTCATCAAATCAAGTTTGTTGTTTTGACGTTGTACGCGCCTCCTTCTGCTTCGTTCTCTAATTATTGCAAATGTTACACAAGAGCCAAAAGAAGACACGAGATGACGTGGCCATGAAAGATGTGCGCGAGTTAGAAGATACTCATGTTCGACTTCGTGCGGTTGATTTGGAAGAAAGCGTTGGCATGGTTTTACGTTCGTCACACAAACAGCCTGCGCTTTTTGCTTTTACGTTCGTCAAAGCCTCTCATCTCCAAATCATCCTCAAGCCCTCCTTCCCTCCCCTCTTTGGACCACGTTTGAACCTGCCCACCTGAATGTCTTCTCTCTGCAAAACACGCGACACGTGTGGGCGTTGGAAAAAACACACATCTTTATGGCTCGGTGAAAGCCGATATCAGCTCAACCTCGTTGATAATCGCTGGAGTCAGCAGAGTGAACGTGCACGCGGGAGACGGCTTCATCACATCAGTTCCTCTAATTGGCCATCGACAAAAGAAGCTTTGATCCGATCTTGAGACACGCGGAAGGAAAAGAGCTACCCTGCAATCTGCCAGCCCCCTGACTGGCCACGGCGCTGTCCTCGGTGCTGAACTCGTCAAAGTCACGATCCGATGCATTGACGTCAGACGGAGGCGGCCGCTCTCTCGCTTTCTTCTCCTTTGGCTTGTGCGGTTGTTGCTTCGACATGAAAAGTTCCAAATGTGCTTAAAAGATGGAACTTAACGGCGCTATCAGATGATTCCACACTTTGAAGCCTCCACCTCGTGACCTCGTTAGCGTGACGAGCGTGCTTGACAAATAAAAGGTTGTTCATTCCCGGTACAACGTGAGCCCACTGCATTCGGCGAATCGCATTTCCCCCCCGACCTTCAAAGAGATGCTTCTCCCGAGAAGCGCCCGAGGGCCTCGAGGAGGGTCTCATCTCCCGCCATAGCGTCTCACCTTTCGCCACGGGGTTCCATCTCCCGCCACGGGTCACATTTCCCAACGTGGGGTGCCGTCTCCCGTCGTGAGGTCCCGCCTCCCGCTGTGGGCCCCTCCCTCCCACCGATAGGTCCCACCTACTCATGCTACACGTCGCTGGAGGCCCGCGGTCTGAGCGAGAGGTTGGACGGGACGCAGCCGCAGCAGGCCATCCACAGCGACTTCTGGATGTCCGGGTTTCGAAAGGCGTAAATGAGCGGGTTGATGACGGAGCAGCAGGTGGCGGGCAGCGCCGCGGCATAGGTGTAGACGGCCGGGTAGCTGGAGTCGGCCACGATGGAGTACATAGCAAACGGCAGCCAGCACGCGCCGAAGGCGCACAAGATGGCCGACAGCGTGGAAACCCCCTTGGTGGTGGAGATGGCCACGAACTGGTGCTGTACGGCGATCTGCTGCGCGTGGCGGAAGGCGATCTTGCAGATCTGCAGGTAGAGCTGCGTCATGAGGCCGAAGACCAGCAGGAAGGCGACGGCGAGTGCCACGGCGTTGCTTTTGGTCACCGGCCTGCAGACGCTGCACGCCGACTCGTCGCGCAGGCAGTTCCAGCCCAGCGCCGGCAGCAGGCCCAGCGTCACGCACGACAGCCAGATGAAGAGCACCATCACGTAGGTGAAGGTCAGCGTCCGCTCGGTGTAGTAGGTCAGCGCGTTGTACAGCGACAGGTAGCGGTCCACCGTGATGGCCAGGATGTTGAGGACGGACGCCGAGAAGGCCGAGAGCAGCAGACCCGCCGACAGGAGGCTGACGGGCTCCGGCGAGCCGTCGGCCAGGTAGGTGAAGACAAAGTTGAGGATCAGGCCCAAACCGGCCAGGAGATCGGCCACCGCCAGCGAGCCGATCAGGATGAACGTGGGCGCCCTCAGCGTGGGCGTGTAGAAAAGCACGGCGATGACCAGCGCGTTCTCGCAGGAAATGAGCGTCCCCGTCACGCACAGCACCACGTCCCACGGGCTCACCTCCGGGACGGACGGCCGCAGCTCGGGGCTCATCCGCACCTCCGGCTCCGAGGAAGAATTGGAAGGCTCCTCCGAGAGAGCCCACGACCACGACGACGAGGACGTGGACGAGTCCACCGGGTCCAGGGGAGAGGAGGAGTTGAGGCCGCTCATGGCCGCCGCCGCCACCAGCGACAGAATCATGGCTGGAGGAAGAAGCGAGTCAGAATCGGCACGTGGAGGAAAAAGCCCCCCAAAAAAACGAAGCGAGGGATGCAGAGGGGAGGATGACGACCAGCGTGTGCCACCCCCATCCTCTCATTCAGTCAGTCGTGCGTTCACTCATTCACTAAAAGCCGCGCACGCAAATCATTCGTCATGCATGGGAACAAACGCAACAAATCAACATACCGACCAAGGTTTCCGTCGGACGGCTTCTATTCCTCATTCTGAGAAATAAGTCCCAGGCATTATCAACAAAAGCTATTTTTAGAGCGCCTCTAAAATTGGTGCATGACGTTCTGGGGCAGGCGCGATTCTCGAGCTGCGCGTGCGGACAATTTATAGAACCGCTTCAACATCATCATCATCATCATCAGACGTTGATGATGATGATGATGATGCAGTCTGGGAATTAAAAAAAAAAATTAAAATCTGCTAATTTTAGCCCAGCGGGGCAAAAACTCTATCTGGAGCTCCATTCACAAAAAGAAAACGAAAAGAAAAAACGTCGACCAGCAGGACCCCCACCTGCTCCTCCCCCTCCCCCGTGTGATTCTGGGAAGGTCACCACGGCTGACAAAGACCACCCCTTCTACCCGCTACTCTACTCCAACCACCCCCGTCGGCTGCGCGGTGCACATCACTGCGGTAAAAATAAAAAAAAGTCAAATCTAAAATGGACTTCCAGACTTGCCGCCTTCAACACGAGCGTTGGACTTGTTCACGCGGCAGCGACAACAAGCATGATGTTGATAATCAAAGAAGACGAAATCACCTGCCATTCAGCTGCAGCGGTGCGTGAGCGGGAGTACGAGTGGATGGGGGGGGAGCACGTCACACTGAAGAGGGGGAGAAAAAAAAAAAGGGGGGGAGAAAATAACCTGCTCAGTCTTGTTGTCGTTCCCTGCAGGAAAGCAGACTTGTTCTCCTCCTCCTCCTCCTCCTCCTCCTCCTCCTTCTTCGTCTCCTTCTGCTCCCTCTTTTGCTAGGCAGAGAGCATCACGCGCCTGCACGGGCGCTCGGCTCGCATGGTTTTTTCGGCTGCCGTCTTCACGTCGCATTCACATCCTCCCTCCTCCACGCACGTGACGTCACCAAAGTCTCCTCCTGAGCTGCCGGCGTCATCTTAAATCGTGCCAGGCGGGATGAAAAGCAGCCAGGGAGAGGGAGCGACTGTTTGCGTGCGCGCTCCGTGGGACTCATTTGTCCTCATTAGTGTTCGCGGGGCTCGATCGTGACGATGAT